>NC_066628.1:28460872-28774725 GCF_025201925.1 Gopherus flavomarginatus
TCCTGGAGGGGACGGGCTGTGTCGGGACTGGAGGTGTCTTGGAGGGGGCAGGATTGAGGGATATCCCAGACGCGGGCTCTCACCTGTGGATGTTCATCTCCCGGGGCAGGCTGTGTGGGGACTGGCAGTGTCCTGGAGGGGACGGGCTGTGTTGGGACTGGAGGTGTCCTGGAGGGGGCAGGCTGCAGGGGGGGGATTGAGGGATATCCCAGACGTGGGCTCTCACCTGTGGATGTTCATCTCCCGGGGCAGGCTGTGTGGGGACTGGCGGTGTCCTGGAGGGGATGGGCTGTGTGGGGACTGGCGGTGTCCTGGAGGGGATGGGCTGTGTGGGGACTGGCGGTGTCTTGGAGGGGGCAGGCTGCAAGGGGGGGGGGAGGATTGAGGGATATCCCAGACGCGGGCTCTCACCTGTGAATGTTCATCTCCCGGGGCAGGCTGTGTCGGGACTGGCAGTGTCCTGGAGGGGATGGGCTGTGTCGGGACTGGGGGTGTCCTGGAGGGGGCAGGATTGAGGGATATCCCAGACGCGGGCTCTCACCTGTGAATGTTCATCTCCCGGGGCAGGCTGTGTGGGGACTGGCAGTGTCCTGGAGGGGATGGGCTGTGTCGGGACTGGAGGTGTCCTGGAGGGGGCAGGATTGAGGGATATCCCAGAAGCGGGCTCTCACCTGTGGATGTTCATCTCCTGGGGCAGGCTGTGTCGGGACTGGGGGTGTCCTGGAGGGGACGGGCTGTGTCGGGACTGGGGGTGTCCTTGAGGGGGCAGGCTGCAGGGGGGGGATTGAGGGATATCCCAGACGCGGGCTCTCACCTGTGGATGTTCATCTCCCGGGGCGGGCGCCGCGCCTTGTCGTAGGCCACCTTGGCAAAGACGCCGGCCACCAGCACGAAGGCCACGGCGCCGCAGGAGATGTAGACCGTGGCGTTGGTGCTGTCCTTGGCCGGGTCGTACTTGTCGGGCTGGCTGCCGTCGGGCGGCGCGGGGCGCAGGCCGGGCGTGGTGATCCAGCCGGGGCTCTGGTAGTTGCGGCACTGGCCCTGGTCGAGCTTCTCGGCGCGCTTGTTGCAGCAGAAGCGGTAGTAGCAGGTGCCGCAGCAGTAGCGGAACCCGCTCTGGCTGTTGTTGCACTCGAACTCCTTGTCCCACTGCCCGCTCACGTCGTAGTAGCCCCAGCACGTCTCGTACGCCGGGCCCGGGGCCGTCCCGCCGCCGCCCCCGCTCGCCGCCCCGGGCGCCGCCGCAGCCCCAGGCCCGGCCAGCGTCTGGTTCAGCTCCTTGGGCGGGCGGGGCGGCCGGCGGGCCGCGCCCTGCGTCCGGTTGCCCTTGGCCCGGGGGGGCCCGGCGGCGGGCGCGGCCAGCAGCAGGGCCAGCAGCTGCAGGGCCAGCAGCAGCAGCGGCAGGCGGCCCATGGCGGGGAGCTGGGCGGCGCGGGCCGGTCGGCGGGCGGAGCGATCAGGGGCCCAGGCGCCGCCGCCCCATGGGGGGACCCGGACACAGCAGGTGCCGCCGCCCGGCCTCGGCGGTTCACCGGCGGGCGCCAGGCTCCGACGCCCCACTCTGGAGAAGCCCCTTCATCCCGGCAGGAAGCGAGAGGCGCTGGCCGGAGCCCTGGCCGGCTGCTCCGCGGAGATCGGCGCGTCCAGTCCCTGCAGCTGCTCCTCGGGCCACGGGCTGGGAAGAGACGGGAGAGGGGGTCAGAGACCGGGGGGTCAGACCGCGGGAGGTGGAAAGTCAGAGCCGGGGGAGTGGGGAGAGGGGATGGTCAGAGAGCGGGATCTGCGGGTCGGGCAGGGAGTTGGGGAGCCGGGAACCAAGGGAGCCAGTGGAGGCTCTAGGAAGCTACAAGAGGGAAAGAGGCAGAGAACAGGAGCTGTCACCACGAGGCACCCGGGGGATGAGGGGACCCAGCCTTGCCCCAGTGAGGACTTCGCACTGAGGAGAGGGGGCTGCGGGATGAGGGGATTCAGAGTGGAAGGGCGGGGGGCAAACGGGGGCAGGGGGATGCTAGATGCAGGGGGAGCTGGTGGGTGCAGAGCCTGGGGGAGACGGGGCAGGGGGTCCTAGATGCAGGGGAAGCTGGTGGGTGCAGAGCGCGGGGGAGACGGGGGCAGCGGGGTGCTGAATGCAGGGGGAGCTGGTGGGTGCAGAGCCTGGGGGAGACGGGGGCAGCGGGGTGCTAGATGCAGGGGGAGCTGGTGGGTGCAGAGCCTGGGGGAGACGGGGGCAGGGGGTGCTAGATGCAGGGGGAGCTGGTGGGTGCAGAGCCTGGGGGAGACGAGGGCAGGGGGTGCTAGATGCAGGGGCAGCTGATGGGTGCAGAGCCTGGGGGAGACGGGGGCAGCGGGGTGCTAGATGCAGAGGGGGTGGATGCAGAGCCTGGGGGAGACGGGGGCAGGGGGTGCTAGATGCAAGGGGAGCTGGTGGGTGCAGAGCCTGGGGGAGACGGGGCAGCGGGGTGCTGAATGCAGAGGGAGCTGGTGGGTGCAGAGCCTGGGGGAGACAGGGGCAGGGGGTCCTAGATGCAGGGGCAGCTGATGGGTGCAGAGCCTGGGGGAGACAGGGGCAGGGGGTCCTAGATGCAGGGGCAGCTGATGGGTGCAGAGCCTGGGGGAGGTAGGGGCCGGGGCCAAAGGCAGGCGGGGTGTGCGGGGCACGAGGGTGCTGTGGTGGGGAGGGTGAGCTGGGGCGGAAGGCAGGGCAAGGAGACGGGGTAGTTAGCGGTAGGTGGGGGTAGTTAGGGGAAGGGGGAGGCGGCAGAAACCGGTGCCTGAGGCGCGGGGCGGAGGATGCCCGACTGGGGGATCCCGTGGCTCGCCGCCCTCGGGCGCCCCGCAGTGCCCCTGCCAGGCGCGGGGGCAGGCTCGTCTCCCCTGCAGCCCGCCCGTGCAGAGCCCGCGCCCCGCTTACCATGCCGCCCGGAGAGGACTGCAGCGGGCTCGGCTCGGCGGCGAGTGGCGGGGGGAGCGGGCGGCTGCCTGCGCTACAGGCGGGAGCGGAGCCGAGCGCCCAGCCTTAGGTCCGCCCACCGCTGCCAGGCTCGCTCCTGACATCACTCCGGGCTCGCGTCACCGGCCCACGGGGCGCTGCTTAATAAACATGGGCCCAGGTGCGGCGGCAGGGCCGGGGCAGCGCTCGCCGCGGGGATCCCCTGCCCGGGCCCTGGGCTCTCCTCGGGGGCGGAGGCGGGCGAGCGGCGCCCGTCCAGGCAGAGCGGTGTCGGGGCAGCCACAGGCTCCCGGTGCGCGGCTGGGGCTGCCTGGCCCGAGGGGCTGTCGCGGGGTCCGGGCTGTGCAGCGCTGGGAGGGCAGATGGGGAGAGACAACCGGGCGCACCCGGGGCTTGCCCTGACCACTAGGCATGGGAGGAGGGGCCGGGGCCGGGGCTGGGCTGGAGCCCGGTGACCTCTTGGACTGGAGAGACTATCCCGGGACCCAGCCACGCTGCACAGGACAGGGTCTTGCACACCCGTGCCCAGCCAACCAGAGCAGGGAGAGTGTGAAGGGATGGGTGGCTGACAGTTACCAGTCACTGGAGGTCATTCCCCACTGGAGCTGGGTGGGACCCTCTGCCCCTTGCTGGTTTAGTTCCCAATGGACAGGTCCCACCGCCGCAATGTGTTGGCAACCTCAACTGGAAGGCCATGGGTTGAGTGGAGATGGGGACTGTGCTATGGGTTTCCCCTAGTCATGGTGCGGCGGGGGCGGGGGGGTGGGGAGGGTGGATTCTGGGAGAAGCTCAGATTGCTCCTCACCTTGTTCCATGAGGGCACCTGCTGGGGGTTTGCCAGCACTAAACTCCTTTCATTGCAAACCATTATTGGCCCTGTGGATTTCTGTTCTGCTAGGAGCCAATGTCATTACTGGTCTAGTGGGAGCCTTCCCAAGCCAACCTGTATTACTGGATTTATCCATCATAGTAAGAGACCCCTTAGTGCCAGAGGAAATGCTGGATTGACAGCTCAGGATACTGATGGCCTCAGAATAGGTGTGACATGGGCAGCGGCAGCAATTCAAGCTTCCCCACCTCCACCCATCAGTTTGTGTCATCCTGGTGAGAGAGGGGCAGGGGTCGGGGTGGTGTTTATGTGTGATGTGACACTGGAATGTGCTGCCCATGCCCTTCTGTGCTTGGCTTGCCCTCTGAGATTTAGGAAGGGCCCCAACTATGATTTTGTACTGGAGAAACCTGCCCTTGGGGATGTGAATTGAATCCCCAATGGTGTCCATACAGGCCATTGCACAGCAATCATGACTGTGACCAAGGCAGAACTTATAGGTGAGAGAGTTTGTATCCTATTTCCATCCCCAAGAGCCCTCCAGTCCCCTCCTCAGAATTTGCCCTGACTAGGTCATTGATGTTGTGCCTGTACCAAAAGTTGACCTTTCCCCTCATTGAAAACTAATTCAGACACCTTTAAAATATTTTCTTAAGATGCAAAAGAAATCAGCAGCTTTAAGGACACTCAGAGAACACTGGAGAGGATCACAACAAAGAGAAACACAGTGTATAGTGGAAATGAAGTGTTATCCCAAGAGCTGTACACGAGCAATCTGTCCTCTGTTGGAGAGAAGGAGGAAGAGAATGGTGAGAGAGAGGGGAGGATGCTTAGAAAAAGTCCAGAAGATTCATTCCCCATGGCCTCATACTTTATATGCAGGGCCCTGCCAAATTCACGGCCATGAAATCTGGTCTTCCCGTGAAATCTGGTCTTTTGTGTACTTTTACCCTATACTATACAGAAACTGGTGTTTCTCAAACTGGGGGTCCCGACCCAAAAGGGGGTCATGGAGGAGTCACATAGTTATTGTAAGGGGGTCATGTTGTTACCAACCTTACTTTGGCACTGCCTTCAGAATTGGGTGGTCAGAGAGTGGCAGCTGCTGGCCAGGCACCCAGCTCTGAAGGCAGCATCCTGCCAGCAGCAGTGCAGAAGTAAGGTTGGCAATACTATACTGTGCCATCCATACTTCTGCACTGTTGCCTTCAGAGCTGGAGAGTGGTGGCTGCTGGTTGAGGGCCTAGTTCTGAATGCAACAGCACAGAATTAAGGGTGGTAATACCATATTATGCCATCCTTACTTCTGCACTGCTGCTGGTGGCAGCACTGCCTTCAGAGCTGGGCGCCTAGCCAGCAGTTGCTACTCTCCAGCCACCCAGCTCTGAAGGGAGCACTGCCAGCAGCAGCATAGAAGTAAGTGTGGCAGTAGGCATGAGACCCCTACAATAACCTTGTAAAAACCCTCCACAACACCCTTTTGGGTCAGGACTCCTACAGTTACAACACCATGACATTTCAGATTGAAATATCTGAAATCATGAAATTTATTATTTGTAAAGTCCTATGACCATGAAATTGACCAAAATGGACTGTGAATTTGGTAGATCCCAATTCATATGTCATGTTCCCCGGGCATCCTGGGTGTGTAACATCCATGGATCAGGGGGATAGCATTTTACACCCACATTGCACAGTTGTAAAGATTTATATGGGATATAAGGCCATGGAGAATCAGAATCTTGCACTAGCTCTGCTACTGGGTTGAGATGAGTATTGTAGAAATTGGGAGGATGTTTTATTTTTTTAACGAGACTTATACACATATTCCCAGTAGGTAACTAAGGTCCAGACAGGTTAAATGACCTGGCTAACATCACAAAGTGAGTCACCGGCAAAGCAGTTGTTAGGAGAACCCAGCAGTGCAGACTGCCAGTTCCCTGCTCTAACCTGGGCCAAATTCAGCAGTGATGCTGCATAAGGGGATGCAAGCTAGGCCCCTTTCCCACATTGACCTATTTGCTGAGGTCTGAGGGAGTCTAGGGGAATGAAGTGGAAGCACTAGTGTAGTCAATCTACCTTATACCACCTTTTGTATCACTTCTGAATTTGGCTCACTGTCTCTCTCAGAAAAGACCAGACTAATGAAGGCTGAAATCACAAGCCTGAGTCTTGCCTACCATGTGTCCAGATCATCCCCTCCTGCAGCAAGACCCCCAGGAGGGACTGGGGGAAGGTAGATTCCCATTATGGAGTTTCCTCCAAGTCCTCCTCTTGAAGGTGGGGAGGCAGGTTACCTCTTCCTGACCCCCTGGGGGAGAAGCAGGGAGTCCTTCTGACACAAGACTCCCCAAAGAATACTTCCAGGACAACACTGAACAGTGCACTGATACACGGGTGCCCTCCCACCAACAGCACAAGAAAAAGAACTCCACATGGACTCCTCCTGAAGGTCGAAATGACAGCCTTGACCTATACATTGAATGCTTCCGCCGGCGTGCACAGGTAGAAATCGTGGAACAACAACATCGCTTGCCTCACAACCTAAGTCGTGCAGAACGCAATGCCATCCACAGCCTCAGAAACCACCCTGACATTATCATCAAAGAGGCTGATAAAGGAGGTGCCGTTGTCATCATGAACAGGTCTGACTATCAAAAGGAGGCAGCCAGACAACTCTCCAATACCAAATTCTACAGGCCACTTCCCTCAGATCCCACTGAGGAATACACTAAGAAACTACAGCATCTACTCAGGACACTCCCTACACTAACACCAGAAGAAATCAACATACCCCTAGAGCCCCGACCAGGGTTATTCTATCTACTACCCAAGATCCACAAACCCGGAAATCCTGGACGCCCCATCATCTCGGGCATTGGCACTCTCACTGAAGGACTATCTGGATATATGGACTCTCTACTCAGACCCTATGCCACCAGCACTCCGAGCTATCTCCGCGACACCACTGATTTCCTGAGGAAACTACAATGCATTGGTGACCTCCCAGGAAACACCATCCTAGCCACCATGGATGTAGAGGCTCTCTACACAAACATCCCACACACAGATGGAATACAAGCTGTCAGGAACACTATCCCTGATGATGCCACAGCACAACTGGCTGCTGAGCTCTGTGCCTTTATACTTACACACAACTATTTCAAATTTGATGACAATATATATCTCCAGATCAGTGGCACTGCTATGGGCACCCGCATGGCCCCACAATATGCCAATATCTTCATGGCCGACCTGGAACAACGCTTCCTCAGCTCTCGTCCACTCACACCCCTTCTCTATCTACGCTACATTGATGACATCTTCATCATCTGGACCCATGGGAAGGAGACTCTGGAAAAATTCCACCATGATTTCAACAGCTTCCACCCCACCATCAACCTCAGCCTGGACCAATCTACACGGGAGGTCCACTTTCTTGACACCACGGTGCAAATAAGTGATGGTCACATTAACACCACCCTATATCGAAAACCCACCGACCGCTATGCCTACCTTCATGCCTCCAGCTTCCATCCTGGGCACATCACACGATCCATTGTCTACAGCCAAGCACTGAGGTACAACCGCATCTGCTCTAACCCCTCAGACAGAGACCAACACCTACAAAATCTCCACCAAGCATTCTCAAAACTACAATACCCGCACGAGGAAATAAGGAAACAGATCAACAGAGCCAGACGTGTACCCAGAAGCCTCCTACTGCAAGACAAACCCAAGAGAGAAACCAACAGGACTCCACTGGCCATCACATACAGCCCCCAGCTAAAACCCCTCCAACGCATCATCAAGGATCTACAACCCATCCTGGACAATGATCCCACACTTTCACAGGCCTTGGGTGGCAGGCCAATCCTTGCCCACAGACAACCTGCCAACCTGAAACATATTCTCACCAGTAACTGCACACCACACCATAATAACTCTTGCTCAGGAACCAATCCATGCAACAAACCTCGATGCCAACTCTGCCCACATATCTACACCAGTGACACCATCACAGGACCTAACCAGATCAGCCACACCATCACTGGTTCATTCACCTGCACATCCACCAATGTAATATACGCCATCATATGCCAGCAATGCCCCTCTGCTATGTACATCGGCCAAACTGGACAGTCTCTACGGAAAAGGATAAATGGACATAAATCAGACATTAGGAATGGCAATATACAAAAACCTGTAGGAGAGCACTTCAACCTCCCTGGCCACACTATAGCAGACCTTAAGGTGGCCATCCTGCAGCAAAAAAACGTCAGGACCAAACTTCAAAGAGAAACTGCTGAGCTTCAGTTCATCTGCAAATTTGACACCATCAGCTCAGGATTGAACAAAGACTGTGAATGGCTTGCCAATTACAGAACCAGTTTCTCCTCTCTTGGTTTTCACACCTCAACTGCTAGAACAGGGCCTCATCCTCCCTGATTGAACTGACCTCGTTATCTCTAGCTTGCTTGCTAGCACACATATATATACCTGCCCCTGGATATTTCCATTACATGCATCTGAGGAAGTGGGTATTCACCCACGAAAGCTCATGCTCCAAAACGTCTGTTAGTCTATAAGGTGCCACAGGATTCTTTGCTGCTTTTACAGATCCAGACTAACACGGCTACCCTCTGATACAAAAAAAGTATTGTGACCTCACCGCTTCCAGCTCCATCAGACCCAAACTGCAAAGGATCCTCAGCCTATGGTTGTCCCCCAGCTCTCCACACCCATCGCCCAGCATGGAAGGACTTTCCTGCATTATCTTTTCTATGAATTCCCTATGTGGTTGAGGGTGCAATGTGTACCCACCCTCCCCTCCACCTCTTCTCCATGTTTGCTGAGCCTGCCCCCCTTGGAGATCCCTCTGCATTGTCCTGAACTGTGGGGCATAGTGGCATCCCTTTCCACCTGTGCAAGGAGCTCTATGTTCGGAGGGCAGCCTCCATGGACAGGTCTGCAGGATCCATTAGGTTCACGGTTCCCGAGAAACCATGTCACTGATGCTCGTTCTGCTCCTGTACCAAATGCCACAAAGGCACCAGAAATGTCCCACAAAGCACAGCATTGACTTTGCTGAGTGTTCCCTCCTGAGGTACTCAGGCTTCTCAGGGCAGGGACTGGCCTTCCTCTTATGTGTCTATCCAACACCCAGCAGAGCAGGCCCTTGGTCCATGATAGGGCCCCTATATGCTACTGTAATGCAAATAAAAACAGGGGTGATGAGCCAAATCTCCAGGTGTATTTGCCTTGTCCCCTCCCACTTAAAATAATAAAAATGTTAAAAAAAAGTGCTGCTCCCAAAAGCTTCCTCAACAGTCTCCTTGGCCTGCCCTGAGCCAAGGGTCTGAGCAGAGAAGGAGCTGGATAAACATTTTCTGTGCAAAGACACAGTTCTCCTCAGGAACAGGGTCTGGTGAAACATTCCCAGAGTGGGACTGGGAAATCCTTACCTAGCATTGGTTTCTCAAAGCAAATATCAGATTCCATAGCTCGGACCTTTCCCTCAGACTCACAGCAGTACCCACCAGAGCCTGCAGATTAAAGGAAAATGACTGATCTTCTTATAAGAGGAAATGACCCTACAATCAGGGTCCTGGAGCCCAGAACAGGCTCTGCTGTGAAAGGGATGGTTTAGGTAAGATAATCATGGCTGTAGCTCTGCTTTCCTGCACACATTGCTACCTGGGGTTCGATACAGGATCTGCAGCTGGGACAGCACTTCCTCTCCCATTTGGAGCCTCCTCCACCCCAGATTGTCATTTCTAAGGGTTGAAACCTAATGCCAGGCTGCTACTCCTACTTCACAGAGCTCCATTGCTCCAACACCTAACTCCTCCAAGCTCCAGGGCCCTGATCCAAAGCCTGTGGAAAAGCATGGGCTTTCGGTCAGGTCCCTGCCTCAGCTGTTTGCAAGTAGTTTGTTTTATTTTGTTTCCTACCCAGGGAACTTCAGTGCTCTGTTCTTGTTCAAAGGTCTGGCTGCACATTAGACTCCAGCTGTAAGTAACAGCTGGCATTGCTTTCTCTTGGGTGTTTCCTTGCCTCCGTGAACTTTGGATTGTCAGGAACTGTACCTGTCACTGTTTGAAGATTCTTGCTGAGGTTGAAGCAGGAAACCTCTTGTTGGTGCAAACTAGGTAGTTGCGACTTCTTCCTGATGGGGCCTTTCTCACCCCTTCTGAATCCTAGAGCAAAGGAAAGTGCAGATCCAAGGCATGAGAGGCACCATTCCTCACAAAGAGCCTGTAATTTCCAAGGGGAAACATTTAAAATGTAGCCTAGGCTAGGACATGCTTTTATTTCCTGCTCTCTCTAAGACTACTCACTAACAATACTATAGAACAATGGTTTCGAACCTGTGAGCTGTGGACCCCTGAGGGTCCACAGACTCTGTCTAAGAGATCCACCGAAGGTTGTCGTTACCACAGAACAGTGGTTGTCAATCTGTGATTTGCGAACTCCTGAGGGCCCACAGACTATGTCTCAGATTTCCAAAGGGGTCTGCACCTCCATTCAAAAATTTTTTGAGGTCCGCAAATGAAAAATAGTTGAAAACCACTGCTATAGAATTATGAATTCAGAAAAACAATGAACAGATAAAGGAGCTGCTCTGCTCATCTTACATCCAATACCAGGAAGGGATCATGGGTGGAATTGGATCGTCGTTTGTTCAGATGATGACAATAAATCCTTATTTGACATGCAATGTGCAGAGAGCATCCTTTGAGACTGAGCAAGACTCTAGGTCAAGCTGACAAGAGAAGTATGGTCTGGTGTATCAGGCCCTGAAATGGCTGCAAGACATATGGGTTCCGTTCTTGGTTCAATGTGTCTTTGGGTAAGTCACTGCATCTACCTCGTGCCTCAGTTTCTCATCTGTAAAATGGGGGAATATCCTCCTACTTCACCAGGCTGGTGTGAAGATTAACTGTCTTAAGGCACTCAGATGGTGATGGAGACCAGATGGCTAGAAGGAACTTCACGTTCAGTAACTTCTATTTTATCATTTGTCAGCTATGCAAATTAGCAAGTCAAAATAGTTTACTTTTTGCCTGCATATCTTCCTGCCACCTGTTGGAACTTGGTGACTTGTAAGGAGTTTGTAAGGATCACTATGTGCTCACAGGCTGATTCTTTCCTGCCAAAGGATTAAACTGGGACCATGGATTTTTACTAAAATGAGCACAGCACTTTGAACATAAATTTTTCTTCAAACATGAATGTATCCATAAGACACCGAAATTATGGTTATTTAGGGTAATTGTGACTAAACTGAGCACCCTCTTGTTTGCATAGATGTGGGCTTGTTTTGTAAGTTGTAGAGACAGGATGGGTATGATTGTGGTAGCACTTAGGAGCTTCCATCATAGACCAGGACGCCAGGGTGCTAGGCACTGTACAGACACAAAACAAGAGACAGTCCATGCCCCAAAGAACTGACAATCAAAGTATAACACAAGAGACAGCAGCTCGCTATGGAAAGGCCAACAAGGGAGTACAAGGAAACAATGAGACAGTGCTCTCAGCTCACCTATGGAGAAACATAGTAACATAGTAATTGCCAGACTGGATCAGACCTTCTAGTCTGATGTCCTGTCTCAGAGTGTGGTCAGTGTCCTGGCTGGAGTTCAGCAATGTAGTTGAAGTTGCAGCAGGGATGCTTTAGTCTAGAGAGAATTAGTCACTGCAATTAAACAGCAACCTGCTTAGAATAAGTCACCACATTCTTTTCGTGGGCCATTCGCAAACAGAACAAGGGGAAACTCATCCAATAAGTGATTAATTGTCTGTTATTCACCCAGCTCGGTTTAAAGAGAAGGTTGAGGAACCCAGACCAAAGCTGACACACCCCTACAGACACCTGTGCAGCTCATCGGATCCCTAGGAAGCTAGGGCCACGTACAGAGAGGCCAGGCTTGTGCCGTGGCATCACAGTTCCTCTGGCTGAGGAAGGGGTTCTGGAGCAAAGATGCATCCAGCCCCAGGTGTATCAGCTTTTCTGACTAAACTCTGTGGGATTGTACATCACACAGTGGCTCATACATTCCTCTGCTGCCCCACCCAGTTTCCTCCCCTTCTGCAGTGTGAACCTCAGAGCACCAGGGAGGTATCGAGAGGAGAAGGGGGTGGTGCTGTGGGAGTAATTGAGCCGCCTTCTATGCAGGGGAGGGGAAAATCCACATGCAGAGGGCCCCTCTGTGCACAGACCTTGGTGTGATGATCTAAGCCCTACTCCTCTCTTCCTTTAGCAGGAAAAGCCATACTCTCCGTGAGTGGAAATTGTGATGTACTGAAAACTGTGTTGGAATTTCAAGCCAACATTATAAGAGTGGGGGATTTCCTGATCCTGCTTGTAGGGTGGGAGGATCTGTAAGGAAAGTGTGTGAGCAGCATCAGTGTGGAAAGAGGCAACTTACAACAAGTTGGAGTAAGTTGTGCCTCTCTGCTTTAGGGAGCAGCCTGCTTTGTCCCTCTCTGTTCTGGGCTTCTTTTGTGTTATCATTCTGAATTCTAAGAAAGACGGTTGTGTTACATTGCAGCCTTTCAGCAAGAGGATTTTTATGTTTTTATCTAACTTCTCTATGTGTATACTATGAACATGACAGAAATCTCCCAGTACTGTCTGCATCAGCAAATGGTTTGCGGAAGTCTGTGGCTCTCCAGAATTGGAAAAGTATGCTACCATCAAAGGAGAGCCTTCTGCTCCTCATGTCAGGACACGGCAGCTCTTGGTGAACTAGGCAGAGCATAAAGAAAATATAAAAACACTCTGCATAGAGTCATCTTCCTCCCTTATACCTATTGTAGAATTATTATTTCAGAGCTCTGTCCACTCTCTCTGTGAGCCACATAATACCTGCCAGTCTAACTTTTCTTCTTGGCTTTGTTGGTCTGTACCCACACAAAAGGAAGTAACAAATTGAGTCTTAAGTATAGCTCGGCACATTTTACCCTGTCATTGGAAATCTTCCAGGCAAATATTAGCAGATGAATTATTTAAATGGCTTGCCCATGCTTTAGATATTGAATGCTGGTTTTCTTCACACTCCTGTAAGTGTACAGGGAAAAATTGAATGGGAACATATGAGGAAAACTGTTATTTAGCAAGAAAAGAGGCCAGGAACTTGGCACAAGGGGGTCAGAGGTTGGTAGAATGGAGGCTGTAACTTGTCAGAAGAATTGGATTTCTGGTTCAGCCTACCAGGCTTGCTTTGCAGTCAGGACTCAGCGGTGCAGATGGGAGACTGTGCTGCATCGACCTACAACGGTGCTTTAAAAAAATATAAAAGTCCTAAATCTGTTTAGTCCGAGAAATAATGAGATCAAAAATGCTTGCAACAGGTGTTGTGCAGTGCAGCATTACAGCCCGTTCCTGTCTTGCTCCGGCCTCCCCCTCACCCCCCCGTGGTGGAGTAAGGCAGAGAATGCAGGGTGACTCAGAGCCGCAGCAGAAGAGACAGATATGTCGGCCTAACCCTGGAGAGGGAGTAGGGCCAGTGGATTGTGCCTTTCTTTCTGGCTAGCTTGAGAACAGAAAATTGCATGTCTGGATGCCGGAGATTCATGGCTGTGCGTGTGTTCCAGCAGCCCGTTTGTTAAGGGAAGAGCGTGTTTGGAGGGGCCAGGCCAAGATAGTCGAGAAATGTGAGTCCTGCTGCTCAGGGGTGTAAATCGGTCTAGCTCCATTGACTTCATTCACACCCGTTGGGATCTGGGTCCTGTTGCCTTACTCCAGCTGCCTCCCTTGTCTTGCCAACCTGCTTTTCTGGGAGAACACCTTTCTCCCCTGTATTATTCCTCGTTTTTACTGGCTGTGATAAAGCCTTCCAGGAATCCCCTGCCCCAAGGGGCCTTGCCCTGATCTTCTCACTCTGCTGTTGAGAGGAATCTGCTTAACCTCCCATGCTGGAAACCAAACCCTTCCGAGCAGTCCAAGTCATACCCTTCGTGAGAAAGCCCAGCAGGAGGGAACTGAAGGCCCTGGAGACATGGCAAGGATCAGCCCAAGGGGCTGCCTTCCCATTCCCTCACTGAGGGGAGGGGGCAGAAATGGGCCTGGGGAGGATATGGAAGGAGCAGCGATTCTGGATCCCACATCTACAGAGTTTGATGCCCCACAAGGAACAGTGCCTGGGGCCACCACAAGGGGAGCCTGCATCTTGGTGATGATTTGCCGTCCCTACCACCGCCCTGGCAGTATGACTCCTAGAGATCCACACTGCTACCTAGCCAGTCTGCCTATTGTGCCCATCACCATGGTATCTGTTAGCAGCTTTACCTGCAGCTGCATAGTACCAGCCGGAGAGGGGAGCCTGCAGGAGACAATGCTGTTTGGAGCAATATTCCATCTCTGGAGGTGTCTGCAGGCTTTGGAGGGTAGCATGCTATGGAGTGAGGCTGCTCATAGGAATCACTCTCCACCTCATCCCTTGGAGCCCCAAATCTGCACGGGCCCAGGGCCAGATGGGATAGGCTATGTAGCAGCTGCTCCTGCTCGCTCCCTTCTGCACCCATTACTGGGGTGGAGCAGGCAGGGTGAGAACTTGCCCTGAGTGCTCCAAGAGAGAGTAGCAGAGTGGGGGCTGGGAAAGAGCACTGCTGCCAAAGAGGAGTATTTCAACCTCAGGGAGAAACAATGCAAATCTGGGCTTGACTTTCCTTCCACCTGGACCAGTGGGATCTATTCACTGTAGTGGAGCAACTTCTGCTTTACAGAGACTCAGGCCCCATCACTGCAATTTGGAAGCAATATGCCCACTGCAGGCAAATGAGACAGCAAGACAGATGGGTTGGGGAAGCAGCTGGGTCTAAAGAGACAGTTCTGACTTCACCCCAGTGAGGGTAACACCTTGTAACTGTTTACCACAACAAATACAGATGTGGCAACCTGTCATTCTGATCTGATGACCGATAATGAGGTTATTGATAAAAATAACCCCTCCTTCATGTAGGACCTGACTGCTTCCCCACTCAATTATGCTAGTGTGAATCAGGAGTGATTCTACACAAATCCATTGAGTCAGACTGGTGGGACACTGGTGTAAATGAGAGGGAGTGCCCTTTCTACCATGAGGGTTGCAGCTACATTTCTATTTAAAGCTGAATTTTGCACCTTCTCTCAAATCCACAAGAATAGTCAGATCATCTT
The DNA here is from genome assembly GCF_025201925.1 of Gopherus flavomarginatus. NCBI lineage: Eukaryota > Metazoa > Chordata > Testudines > Testudinidae > Gopherus > Gopherus flavomarginatus. The sequence continues at coordinate 28,475,816 of NC_066628.1, forward strand.
AAGAATTGATAGTGCAGGTGACGGGTGGGAGTGGGGGAGTGAAGTTTGTGAAGGAAATTTGAAGTCCTTTGATGAAGAGGTTCCCAGGAGAGAGCACTCTAGAACTGCAGATGCTTTCAAAGATAACAAAACAAACTGCAGAATTCTGAAACCCAGGAAATGTGCGGGTAAGGGAACACTTGCTGCACTGCCCAGCCAGATCACCTTTGCTTCACCTGTGTAAGGTTGGCAGCATACAGAGATGTGGTACCTTTATGTGTAACAGCAGAGTGCTGAATTGATGTCCTTTCAGAAGCAGGATGCAGGTTCCACATCCCCATGGCTTCTGAGAGCCATCACTAAACCCTGGTGCTGCTGCCAATCCCCCCCTTTTTATCAGCCAGGAGAAAACAGAGCGTCCACCAAGCCAAGGGTTCAGCAGTAAGAATGGAGAGAAATGGGAAGGTTTGGAGGAGGAAATGTCATTTGGTGAGAGTCCAGGAGTACAGGGAGAGGAGAGGAAAGGAGTTGGATTAGACATCCAAGGTGACAGGGACTGCAGGAGGAATTACTGACTGGGGTGGAGACAAGAAAGCATGCTGGGGGAAACTGCTCAGCTCTCGCAACATCACTTTTAACTTAGAGGGATCCAGTCTCTGACGGGAACATGGGGTTCCCAGCATTGGATACACAGAACTATGGGAATGCGGGCTCCCCAGTATCAGGTCAATGCAGCTCCCGGAATGTGGTCTGCTAAGTATTAGATGAATGGAGCTCTGGTGACCTTGGTACCAGGTGAATGGAGCTCTGGTGACATGAGTGGCCTAGTATCAGGTGAATCAACTCTGTGGATATGGGCTGCACTAAATTAGTGGTTGGAGCTATGGGCATACGGCCTGCCCAGTATTAGGAGAACTGGGAACAAAAGATCTGGGCTGCTCAGTATCAGGTCAGTGGACCTCTAGGGCTGTAGGCTTCCCAGTATTAGGTGACTGGAGTTGAGGGGCATCGGCTGCCCAGTATGATTAAGGGATCTCTTTGTACCAACTGGCAGAAGGAACGGGGTGCATAAGGGGTACAGGGATCCCGTGGGTCTGGCATCTACTTACTAGCTTGCCAAAGGGTGTCATGTAAAGTCTCTACTGAAAGCCTGTGCCACACTGATCATCATGATCATTGTGAGATGTGTGTATGGATAATAATGAAGGAGTTACGTATAGCTACTGAAAATTATGTTCTTAAGGTCTGTGAGTTGTGGCCAGTCACCAGAAGTTGATAAACAAGTTTCTGTAAGGCTGAAGATGTTTATCTATTGCTCTGCCTACATGTAAATTGAGTGTTGTGTACTTCACACTGAACACCTGTTTACATTCTGAGCCAAATGCTAATCAAGTGATTGCAAAGTCTCCAGGGGAGTTTCTAGACAGGAAAACACTAGCAGCAGGTTTATCTTGTTTGTATCAATGGATTATTGGAGTATCATTGCAGAGAAAAAGACAGACTGTGCATCTTTCCACTGAGGAGGTTAGAGGAGAGTATGATTTGTCTCATGACTAGAAGATCACAGCCAAGCTTGACAGTAACACACTGGAAGGATCTGGGGTGAGCTTTTGCTCTAGATGGCACGACAATGTCTTATGAGTTAAGTTAAGGCTCTATGGGAACCCAGTATCAGGTAACTGGAACCCCAAGGTTGTGGGCTGCTGAGGACAATGGAGATCTGACCACATGGGCTTCAAACGTCAGGTCAATGAAGCCCTGAATATGTGGTATTCCCGGTATTCAGCAAAAGGAGTTCTGGGGATAAGTGTGACCATGAATTAGGTAACAGGAGTTTTTGGCATATCAGCTGCACTCGCAGTAGGTGACTGGAGCTCTGGTCATATAGGCTGCCTAGTATCAAGTGAATGGATTCTAGGGATATAGGCTGCCCAAGATTAAGTGCTTGGAGTGTAGGGACATGAGCTACCCAGTAATGGTCAGTGTAGCTCTGGGGGACCGGGATGCCCAGTATTAGGTAACTGGAATACTGGGGATGTGGGCTGCCCATTATTAACGGAATGGAGCTTTGGACACATAGACTAAGAAATGCAATTATAAATATGTGGGGTCCCATATAAAGTGAATGGAGCTAAGGGAACCCGAGATTTCCAGTATCACGTGAATGGAGATGTGGGGAAGTTGGCTGCGCAGTATTAGATTAATGGAACTCTAGGGACATTAGCTGCCTTGAATTATGTGAATGCAAAACCAGTATGTAGGGTGCCCTGAATTAGGTGAATGGAGGTCTGGGGATATGGATCTCCCAGTATCAGGTGAATGGAACTATGGGAAACTGGGCAGCCTAATATGGAGTGACTCAAGCTTTGGAAATATTGGCTGCTCAGTATTAAGTGAAGGGAGCTCTGAGGCATGGACCACCTGATATTAGGTGAATGGAGGTGGAGCTAAGGGAATTTGAGATGACAAGTATCAGATGACTGGAGATCTGGGTACAGGGCTGCCCAGTATAAGGTGAATGGGTGCATATCCTACCATGTGTGAGGTGAATGGAGCTCTGGGTACATATCCTACCAGTGTGAGGTGAATGGAGGTTTGAGGACATGGGTTCCCAGTACCAGGTGAATTGATCTCTAAATATAGGCTGGTGAGAATTGGCTGAAAGGGGTTCTGGGAATGTGGCCTGTCAATTATCAGGTGAATGGAGTCTGGTAACATCAGCTGTCCAGAATCAGGTGAATGGAGCTCTGGGGATGTGGGTGCTCATTTTGGGGTACATGTGGTTCTGCAGACATGAGTGTGATGGATAGGGAAATTTCCTGCAATATCCTGGACAAATCATATCAAATGAGGTTGATGTATTTGGGGATTTCATTGTATGGAGTTGAGATGATCTCTGGTAAGCTTATTAGCATGTGTGTAGGTTCAGTTATTGTTTTAATGTGTTTTCTCTGTTATGCTCTTAGCTTGAAAATAAATGTGCTTGCTTAAAAAGAGTTGTGTGGGCAATTGCCCTGTTCAAAGCCTTTGAAGAGAAAGCAAAGCAGAGACGCTGGTTTGCTCAGGCAATCTGGCTTGCTCGGGAATTCCCTGTGCAAGCAGGGAGCTGTGCAGTCTGGAAATTCCCCAATGAGTCCACCCAAGAGAGGTGATGTCTGGGGAGCCGGAAGCCTGCGAGGGAGTGTCTACAAGGGAGGAATACAGGTGCAGTTGCTCTGAAATGTGACAGTGGACTTATGAGAATTAGCCGAATGGATCTCTTGGCATGCACATGCCCCATGCCAGGTGAAAGGAATTGTGGGGAAATGGGGCACTCGGTGTCAAGAGACTGGAACTCTGAGGACATGGACTGCCTAGGATTAGGTCAATGGATCTTTGGGGACATGGACTGCACAATAGTAGATAAGTGGGTCTCAAGTTGCAGTGGGGGAGGTTTAGGTTGGATATTAGGAAAAACTTTTTCGCTAGGAGGGTGGTGAAGCACTGGAATGGGTTACCTAGGGAGGTGGTGGAATCTCCTTCCTAAGAAGTTTTTAAGATTAGGCTTGACAAAGCCCTGTCTGGGATGATTTAGTTGGGGTTGGTCCTGCTTTGAGCAGGGGATGGACTAGATGACCTCCTGAGGTCCTGTCCAACCCTGATATTCTATGGTTCTATGAAAGGAACATTAACTAGGAAAGATAAAACCAAAGAGACCCCTCCATTACACTGGAAAATCTAGCAAGTAGACAAACCTAGAGAAGATGACATGTATGACCAGGAGAGGGGAATAGCTCGTTTAGCAGTGCAATCACACTTCAGTTAGTGGAGCTATTCAAGGTAAACCTGGTTCAGAAAACTTCTGGGGCAGATACCCAGCCTCCACTCACAGGCAACATGTCTATTTACATTAATTACCTGACTTCTCTTTGACCCTCCAACTAGCATCCAGGTGCCATTCTAGGCCTGGGTTCAGTTCCTGTCTTGGATCTTGGGCGGTCACTTTCCCCTCCTCATGCCTCAGTTTCCCCACTTATAAAATGAGGATAATGATACTGAGCCCCTTTGCAAAGCACTTGGAGATCTATGGCTGAAAAGTGCTAGATACAAAAAAGGTGGTATCATTAGCATTATTTTCAATGATGGCCCTCCCAGAAGTGCTGATTCTGAGCCCATTCCCCCTGGGAGCAAGAACACCAGGCAGGCTGGACAGGATTATCTGGGTAGATCTCATTTAATTATGTCCATGCAGGGATCTTGGGCACTGGTGCACCTCAGTCCTTCCTAGTCTCTGCCTGTGGCACATAATAGCTGAGTCTCCTGTGGGTCTCAATTGCCTTGGTCTTCTTTTGGTTGCTGGGTTTAGTATGCAGGGGCTGGGTGGTGATGGTGGCCTTAAACTCTATGACTCGATGAGAATGTCTCCATGGAGGGCAGCGCGCCCCAGAATAGGCAGCCCCACTACTTGAAGTACAGGGTGAGTGGGTCTTTGTGAGGATGGATCCCCAGGCATAGGCAGGGAGCTAGGTATTGTGCTGCCAATTCTCATGATTTTATCACGAGTCTCATGGCATTTATTGTTGTTCCTAAAGCTCCAGCTGCGGGATGAGATTATTTCCCGGGAAGCCCAACTGTCTCTTTTTTAAAATGACGGTTCTCACTGTTATGGCTGCAGAGAAAGTCTGGAGATCATGACCCCTAAATGCTCTGACACCAGACAACAAATCAAAAGAACCAGACATTTGTTTCTTTTTAATTCTTGTGATTTTTAAGCCAATCTCCTCATTTCTGACTGGCCTGACACATGGCTTTTTGAATGCTTGGGGTTGGTAGCACCGTTTAACCCATCACGCAGCCAGCACATTGCTAATTGCAATAGGATTGAGCAGGATTAGGAACTTGTTTGCTTTCAATACCTTGTGTACTTCCACAGAGCTCAGTGCTTGGTAAATGGACAGTGCAAACACTGTGGGTCTCAGCTTCTCTTTTCATTCACACAGAGGTAATTCCCCAGAAGTCAGTGACGTTACCTGGATATACACTGGGGTGACAGCCGAAAGTGGCCCAGGGTATTTGGAGCACACTTTCCAAATAGTGAGATTAGGCCTCTGAAAATCCAGCATCCTAACCTGCTACTGCCCAATTCCCACACCTTTCCCCACACTAAATACCAGAGCCACCTTCTTAGGCTTAGGAATTTGAATGGTGAAAGACAAGGCAAGGTTGGGAGACAGTCACTGTCCTTTCTACCTGCACCAAACTGCCTCGTGTAGCTGGGGTACTGGGCCAACAGTCCTGAGCCCTGGGATGTTGTTAGTTGTTGTGCTTGTCACTGATCTAATCACTCTGAGATCACACAGAATAATTACTTGGCTAGGTGTCCTGTGTAGAGAGAAATCTGCTTCTAAAATGTAGCAAACTGCTTCTTCTCACTGGTTTTTAATTAAAGATGCAAACCACATGGAGCAGGCAAGGTTGATGTACATAAAATGTACACACCTGTTTTTTTAAGAACAGATTAGACAAATATCTGGAATGGTCTAAGTACACATCAAGGTTGCCACCTCTCTGGGTTTTACCTGGACACTCTGGTCCTTTGGCTTGTGTGTCCAGGTGCCATTCAGGGATACCAGGTACACAGTTTTCGACCTGAAAGTGATGTTTAAAAGGGGACCTGGCAACCCTAAATGACACCCAAACCAAAAGTCTGGTTACTTCTGGGCAGGGGGAGGTGTCGTGTTATTAACCCATGCCAGCGACACATTCTACCTATAGCTCCTTGAGAGGATCCGGCGAGAGACGTGGGTAGGGGAGAAAGAGGAGCATATGACAGGGGTCTGGCCTTGAAGAGGTGGTGGAAGGGGTTTGGCCCAGTTTCCAGCAATTAGAAAAGTGGCAATCCTAACTTAAATCTGCCTCATCCAGGGGGGAGAACTAGACGACCTTTTGAGGTCTGTTCCAGATGTACATTTCTATAATGTTCCAGAGGTGGTTAGCTCTGAATGTGAACTGGGGAATAAAATTTGTTTGAATTCTGCAGCTCTCCCACTCAACTTGTTATTAATGTTCTCTTTGTAATAATTCTCAATATGTTTCTCTTGCATTCAAAGAGCAAGAGGAGAGCCCTCCCTCAGCTAATTTAACTTCGATAAATTTCCAGAGCCGCCAGGGAAAGATTGTGCAGTCTGGCGGATAAAGCAGCTGCCTCATATTTCAAAGGGTTAGAGATTAAATCTGGTTAAGGTTGGACTTTTATTAAAATTTCTGTTTACATTTTTTCTATTGGTGCGATTACAGAATAATTAAGAAAAGAAAAAGAAAGAAAGAAAGAAAGAGAAAGATTGGAACATCTGCTTCATGACAATTCACATGCAGCAGAGGGCATCAAGGGCTCGAGTTCCCCTTAGCCTGTGGGCAGGAGAGTAAGTAAGACCCTGCCCCTTACCTCTTGGCCAGGGAATGGGCACAGTCTTAGCGTCACCTCCACAGAGTGCTGCCAAGTGCATCTGAGCTGGCACAAGGAGTATCACAGTCTAGGCCAGAATCAAATTCCTATCCCTGTGGTGCAGAAGGTCTACTTCTCTCCCTGTTGCTCGTGGGCACGCTGCCCCATACCCGGGCTTGGACAAAGCCACAGTCTGGGCCCAAGTGAGGAAAGGACTCCCAGTCTGCTGTTGGGCTTAAATGCTAGTTCACAGATTAACATGAAGACAAGGAGACAAATTCTGCCCCCATCTGTACTGGGGCTAAGACCTCACCTGGTCACATGAGGTTAGCAGGGGAGTCCCTTCACAAGCAATCACTAGGTAAAACACTCCATTTATTTAGCCTAAAAGCTGAGGGCCATGCCAGGGTTTGCATTCTCTGAGGGGACAAACTAGACCTAGCCAGGCTGAGCACTGGGCTAGGGCCAGTGGAGCCATGAGGCTTCTAAGCCCTGAGCTAAAGCAGCAACGGGGAAGCTGTCTGTGTTTGAGCACTTGCTGGTGGTCTCCTGAGAGCTGGCTGGTTGCGGGGGCGAACTCTCCTCCTTGTTCCCAGCTGCGAAGGAGCATTACAGGAAGCTGCAAGGGAATAACTGCTGAGGTAACATGACAGAGAACGGGCCAGGAGGTGGGGCTGGGTGACTGTGGATGGGAGGGGGAGACACTCCGATTTGAAATGGGAGGGGAAGAGGGGTTTGGGCGATGGGGAGTGGGAAGGGAGGTGTCCCCGAGACAATGTCAGTATTAAGATGGAAAAAAATTGAGAAGCCCTGCTGGCAGTAGTATGCCCCTTCCCTTTCCTGTGGGCCCACCACTAGGGGCCAACATTGTTCGCTCAGACACCCCCAAGAGCCAATACTTTGCACTGGCCCCTCAGCTGGGATCCTATGATTTATGTGTAGAACTATTTGCAGAAGCTGAACTTTCCACTCCCTTTCTCTGGGTACTTTTGCAGCTCCCGGGCCTGCAGAATCCTGGCTCTTTGCACAGGGAATGACTGTGCATTCATACAATCAGAGAATAGAACCAACATTGACTTAGCAAACTCCATAGCTCAGGTGGGGTAAAATTCACCTCTCTGCAGAGGGCACAGGGTCCATACCCCCCTGGACACCACTACTCCACTCCTGCTGGGCTGCAGCAGGACATAAGTGGCACCTAGCAGTTGTATTGGCCATCTGCGAAGCCAGCCTTTCAAAATTCAAACCTTTGCAAGCAGCGGTCTCTGCTCCACTCCAGCTTTGGCCTAGGAGTCATTAGCAGCAGATCTGCCAGCACAGCCATTGTGCTACCTGCGAGTGACTGGGAGGTGATTGCATTAGAGGAAAGTGTCCACAGCCTAGCTAATATCTTCTTTTCATCATTGTCCTCTTTTCCTCTCTCCTCCTTTGCATCTAAAACACACTGAGCTCAGTTTCCTGTCTGGTGCATCAGCAGGTCATCAGTGGATGGTTGGAGGAGGATTTCCTGGGAGATCTGATTGTCCTCTGTTCCCCCTTATTTTAACAGGGACACTGATAGCAAATCCAGGGGTTTCCTAAGTAACACTTTGGAAGAGTGCAACCCTGCCAGCAGTAACCAAACAGCAGGTAGGCAGCAGAGCCCAGCCACAGATCTTTGCAGTATGGTTTAGTGGGCAGTGCAGGGGACCGGCAGCCAGGAAATATAACCCTAGCTCTGCCACTGACCTGCAGGGTAATTTTGAGCAAGTCATCTCATCATTCTGTTTCCCCTCCAGCTCTTTGCCTGTCTATCTGGGCAGCTCCTTAGGACTGGGCACTGTCTCTTGTTATATGCCTGTGCAGCACCTTGCACAGTGGCACCCGGATCTTGGCTGGGGCCTCAAGATCAGTTGTGGATCATGACTTTTTTGACAGCTGAAGCAGCAGGTGGAGCCAGAGCCATCACTGTGGTGCGATTGCTACCTGGGCCAACACGGGGCGTGTGTGTACAAGGCAGAATGGGGCTTGCACACATGCATGGGGCCCACCCCATGGGAAAGGAGTCTGGGTAAGTTCAGGATGTAGCCTCCATCCCCCCTCTTTCCCCGCCCCCCAAAGTTTTTGTAGAAATTTTTCATTTTCTTAGGGTTTTTTTTAAACAGAAAACCAGCCACTGATTCATTTTTTTTCCGTTTTCATAAACCATTCTTTAAAAAAAAAAAGTTTTAGAAGCTGGAGCTGTTGTTTGAGGGGTTGGTTTTCCATTTTTTACTGAAAATGGCTGTGTGACATTTAAAAAGAAAAAAACTTTTTAAAAAATGTCCTGCAAAAACCCCTCAGTATTTTCACCTGGCTCCACATCTTTGAGGCACTCGAGGACCCTGCAGACAGTTGCTGAGACTCTGTGGCTGCCCACTTGGCAAACCTGTTCAGGGTACAGAGAGACAGTGGCCTCACAGGGATCTCAGGATGACTCTTCTGAACAGCCCTGGATGGTGAAGCCTGTGAAGAGACTGTGTAACACAATCACTCTCTCCAGCTGAGACTTGGGACTATGGGGGTTTTATTGCAATGTAGATGTACCTGGAGACCCCATGAAGTGGGAGGGTCTCATCAGAGCCTGGGCTCCAATCTGAGCCCAAACGTCTACACTAAACTTTTTAGCCCAGCAGCTCAAGCTCTGCGAGCCCAAGTCAGCTGACTTGGGATCTGAGAGTGGGTGCCGCGGGCTTTGATCTCAGTGTAGACCTACTCTCCAATTATAATGTCAATGGCAGGAAGCCTTTGACCGAGGTCCTGCCCTCTTGCACAGCAAAGCAGAAGCAATTACTCCATGGGCACATCAAAGGGGGAGAGCATGCCTTCTGTGCTCTCCAGATAGACTCCCGACACCTTGATCTCAATTAACGTAATGTGTGTGTGTGTGTGTGTGTGTATGTGTGTGTGTGTGTGTGTGTGTGAGCACATGTGGGGGCAATGAGAGAAAGCTTGCTGAACCAAATCAGCAGGAAGTAAAGCCACCCATCTTGGGGGGCAAAGCAGGAAACAGCCCCAAGCCAGCCTGGAATGAAGGGTTCAGTGGCAGGCCTGAAGCCAACACCTTGGGAAGCACAGACAGCACTAGAGATGGATGGAATGATGCTATGTGAGTTCTTATACAATGCCAATCACTGTGGTGTCTGGGCACCTAGTGCCAGGCAAAAGGTCCTGAACACACCAGAGGTTACTGTGTCCTGCTGTATCAGATGTGACAGGATCCCCAGGGTACAACCTGGACCTGTTAGACTACTGTGGCCCCTTAATTCTGCAGCCCGGGCTGTCTCCCACAGTGCTTTGCTGGTGACAAGCAGCAAACCCCTCCAGGTGCTGTTATCACTCAGACAACAACATGCAGGGACACAGCTAAGTTACATCAAGGCTCTGCAAGCCACTCATGAACCATACACAGATAAACACCAGCAAATCTCTTAAACCCGCAGCCTTGCACCCTAGAAATATACTGTCTTACACTGCTCAAGACCTTCTTTTGAACAGTGCAAACTTATTAATTAGTTCTCCACTTCGTCAAAGTATAGCGGACATGAACCAGCCTGTGTAAAATGAGCAGATTCCCCAAGCGCTTTAGAAAAACTATTAAAATAAGTTTATTAACTACAGAAAGAGGGATTTTAAGTGATTATAAGTGGTAAGCTTAAAAGTCAGAGATGACAAAAATAAAAAGTAAACATATATTCTAAATCCTAAACTTTTAGACTAAGCAAGTGTTGAATTAAACAGCTTTTCTCACCCCACTGGATGTTGCAAGAGGGTTACAGTTCTCACTACACAGGCTGACTTTCCTTCTCAGCCTGGTACCAGTCTTCTCAGTTCAAGTCTTTGTCTTCCCAGCATTCTTGTTGCCTTCAATGTAGGTAGGAGAGGAGAGAGGTAACCACATGATGCCGCTGTCCCTTATTTTACACCCTCAATCTATGTCCCAGGATGCACCCGATGAAGTGGGCTGTAGCCCACAAAAGCTTATGCTCATATAAATGTGCTAGCCTCTAAGGTGCCACAAGTCCTCCTGTTCTTTTTGTCCCAGGAAAGATATTGGCTCAGGCATGTCCTGGGAGGCCTTGCTGAGTCAAAGAATTGAGCAATCTCCATTGTGTGGTGCTTGAGCAACTGTCTCTCACAGTACTGTAAATCCCTTGTTTACAGTTCCCTGGGCCCTTTTGGTCAATGGTCATTGAACCCTTTGTTGTCCCTGGAGAACTAGCAGTGGGTGACTCCCAAACTCACAACATATTTTAATAGCAACCATACAGCAAAATCTCATCACTTCATACACACTAAGAATATACACATTTTGACAGATCAGTGGGTCTCAGCCGATATGATATGTTACATGGCACACTTTGTATGAAATATCACAGCCATATATGAATGATGAATACAGGGGTTACAGGGGGCTACTCTGAGGTACAGTGAGTCACCCCAGAAGCTCCTCTTCTCTGTCCAGGGGAATCTGGGGCTGCTGGAAATTGCCAGACTGATGGCTCTAGATGTGCAGGCTTCTGCATATGCATACAAAGTCAGCCCAGGCCGGGCAAGTAGTCACCTCACCCCTGTTACTCCCCTCCTGACCGAGATGGACTCTTCTTCATGGCCTGCCAGCTCCTTGGCCTCCCTATGTCACTTTCAATAAAGGGGCCTGTTTGTGCCAGCTCCAGTGATGGTTTTGGTGAGGTGGACACCTACCCGTCAAACCCATTTCACATGGGCTGATGTACTGCCATCAAGCAGTGACAGGTGTCCGTCACCATCACCACATCAGAACTGGCACCCTCTCTCACTCTGCGCCTCATGCCAGCTGCCTTTATCCTTTGCTCTGACTCCACCCTTCCTTTCCTGTGACCATACCCTTTCTGGCTCCCCTCAGAACTTCCCAAACACTATCCTGGTCCCAAAGGGACTCCCTCGACTATAGCTCATTTTCCATAATTTATGAGCCCTCAAGTCCCCAGATCCTTCTTCCTGACCCTTAGGTTGAGGACCTATAAGAGGGATGGAGTCTTTCCACCTGACATGCTTTCTGGGGGCTGCTCTGTTCAGCGCAGAAGCTCAGTGTCAGACAGACAAGAAAGCTGCACTGTTTCAGGGCACCGTGGCAACCTGTGCACAGGGCATTTGCTTGGGCGGAAGTCACAGTATTCCTCTTTTAAAAGTTTGGGGGAACCTTTTGTGTATGGAACCCTTGGGATCTGGGATATCCCTGGTAACATGCTATATAACCTCCAGGGATCTTGCTGAGACAGGATGGCTAATCAGGGGCCTCTCAAGGAATCTCCATCCATCTCCAGCTCTGTGACAGTGAGTACAGGGATGAGCTAACAGTTAGGTCACTGCCAGGCACATTCCTTCACTGAGGCAGATTCATTTTCTGCTCCAGATGTTTCCATCCCTCTGAAATAACAGGCCCCCATCCCCTAAGAGCAAAGACATTTCTGCTGCGTGCTGGCAAAGCTACCACATGGCAGGTTAGCTCCACCTGGTTTAGTGCCCCCTTTCTTCTCTTCTACCATTGCAGCTCTATCCCCACGCACAGAGTAGCAGCACAGCCACTTTGTGACTCTCATTTTCGCAAGGTCATTCAGTGATTACTCTTCCATGGGGCTCTTTCCAAGTCTTTCCACAGAATCAATATGAGGCAGTCCTCACGCCCGTTGCACTGATTATGTCACTCCCGCATTCACAGATGGTGGATAGTGAAGGCCAGGGGAGGCTAAACCTCTCCATACTTAGGCTGTTGCCCCACCCACACTCTGGCCTGAGTCCCTGTCCTCAATTTCCCTCTCTCCTGAAGCCGTCAGGGCCTTACCTCCAGCCAGCGGCCTGGAGCTCAGGGTTCGGGCCAGTGGCCAGAAACTGGAGCAGCCTGTGGTGTCTCAGGCCAGCCAGGAGGTCAGGCCAGTGTCCCAGGGATCAGGCTGGCGGGCATGGCTGGAGCAGGCCAGCAGGGCTCCTCTAGCTGCAGGGGAGGGGGAGGCCTTGGGACTCCAATCATGGGGGTGGGAGCTTCGGCAGAAGAGGTGGGGCCAGGGAACTAGCTTCCCCAAAGGGGAGGTTCACCCACTGCCCATGCCCACAGTGACTCAGGCAGTCTTCCCATTCACTGCCCCTAGCAGTGGATGGCAGGGGAACCCAGTCCCACCCTCTACTCTGGGTTCCAGTCCAGGGCCCTACAGCGAGCAGTTAAGGTCTGGGTCTTCATCAACCCTACTTATCTTTTCCCTGGACTACCTCCTACCATGCTCCTTTAAGCTTCTCCTTCACCAGCCTTCCTAGTCAGACCCCCTAGGCCTTGTCTACACTACAGGGGAAATTTGATCCAAGCTGCACAATTTGAGTTACGTGAATAGTGTAACTCAAGTCGATGTAGCTTAGATCTACTTACTATGTGATGTCAATGGGAGACACTCTCCAGTCGACTTCCCCCACTGTTCTCGATCTGGTGGAGTACAGGAGTAGACGGGAGAGCGATTGGTGGTTGATTTAGTGGAAAGACCCACTAAATCAACTGTCAATGCATCAAATGCCGCACATTTATCCCCCGGTGAGTGTAGATGAGCAATTAGGCCTACTTGTTAAACCCTTCCTCATGTGTTCCTGTCCCTTTTCTCAGGGCAAGACACTGCAGGTTTCCTCCCCGCCAGCCCCTCCACTGGTCCGGCCTCCTGGCTTTATAGAAGCCCTGCCTGTTCCCTCACAGTTGAGTTTCTCTCTAATTAGTGCCCTCTGGCCAGGCTAAATCTCCCCAATTTGCAGCTTAATTGGCTGATTGGGCCTGTCTGGCCTAACTCAGCTCTTTTAGGACAAGTGTGGGGTGGGACACCCAGCACACCGTCAACAAAGATTCAGTGTAAATGTTGGGTGATGGCTGTGACAGGATAATTTCCTGCATTATCCTTGAAAAACCTTACTCAATTCTATTCAAGTCTCTTTGAAGTGCATGGGATTGAATAAAAAGTGCATGACTTACTGTGGGACTGGCTGTAACCATAGGTGCCGACTTTCTCTCTTTCACGTGGGTGCTCGACCCCTCCTCTGCCCCTGGCTTCGCCCCCACTCCACCCCTTCCATGAGGCCCTGCACCTGCCCTGCCTCTTCCCAGGACCCATTCCAACCCCTTCCCTGAAGTCCTCGCCCCAACTCTGCCCCCTCTCTGCCAATATTCCAACTCTTCCCCAAATCCCTACCCCAGCCCTGCCTCTTCCCCGCCTCCTTCCCTGAGAGTGCCACATTCCTGCTCCTCCCCACCCCACCTGGAGCATGCTAATACTACCAAACAGCTAATTGATGGTGGCCAGGTGGGAAACACTGGGAGGTAAGCAGAGGAGCAGGGATGCAGCACGCTCAGATGGGGAGGAGAGGTTGGGGTGGGAGGAAGGAGACCTTGGCTGCCAGTGGGTGCAGAGCACCCACTAATTTTTCCCCATGGGTGCTACAGCCAAGGAGCACCCATGAAGTCAGCACCTATGGCTGTAACATCTCTAGAGGGGAGACATGGCCAAAGCAAACTTTGGGTAACAAAGGACTATTTGAAACAATGTGCCAGACAAGGAGCAACTTTTGGGACAAAGTGAAGTGGGTTTCCTAGGAAATACCTGGGGAGAAGTGACTGGATCCAACCTTTTGAAGCTAGGCCCTGAGGGCAAAACCATGGGCTGCTGATTCCTATTCCCAGAATCTGAAGATCAAAGGCCACCTGTCTTGCTGGGAATAGCACATTGTAGGCAGGGGGCTGTGCAGTCTGGAAATACCCCCATCAGGAAGGAGAGAGACACAAGTCTTTCTCTGCCCAACAATGGGGACGGCTGGGAGCTGGGAGCCAAGGCTGGGTGCCCTGAACTGGACCACGAGGGGGATACAGGTGCAGTTGTTCTGCACTGTGACAGGCTCCACTTAGAGGGATGAGGAGAGATTCAGGTTCAGTTCAGGATCTGGATGAAGGTTTGGGTGGGCTCCTGCTCCTCCAATCTAATTCCATAACAATAGCTAGCTCAGCTACAGTGCATTCTATTGAAAGATCACAGCGCGCTCTGCAAACACTAACCAGTGCAGCCTCACCATGCCAGGATCTAGAGAGATTGCTTCACCCATCAGCAAAATGTCACTGCCCCTGTGTGAAATGCAGCAGCTATTTAATGGCACACACTACACAGAACGCTATCACTTCCCTTAGGATAGGAAGTGAAAAAGACGAGTGTATCTAATTGATCCTGCAGGAGGAATTTAGGTCAGCGCAATGTAATTACCTATGTTGGGATTTAGCCAAGCACCTGGATTAACACCTTTCCTCTTATGAACATTATGAAACTTGAGTGTGAAATCAAAAAAGAAAAACTTGTTCTCCTTTGGCCGGTTTCAGAAACGTTTTGTCTTCTAAGAAAAAGGGTCAAGGTTATTGCTGAGTGAATCACTGGTTTGTCAGTTCACTGTCTGAACTGAAAAAAAATTAAAACAAATTTGGTAAGTTTTGAACCAAAATTGAGAAAATTTTTAGTCTTTTTTTCTAACCAAAACAGCAACAACAACAAAATAGAACACTTTGTTTGGGTCAAGGAAAACATTTTGAATGTTGACTTGAAATGAAATGCTAAAACTATTTTGTGTGAACCATTTTGACATTTCCAAATTTCGTTTGTTGTTTTTTCAGCCAAAACTATTTGCTCTATTTGATCCTAATTCACAAGTGTGTTCTGTGCCCCTCAAAAGGTATTTTTTGGTGAATTTACTATTTGCTGAAAAAAATTCACCCAATTCTAGTCACGTTCTCTTCCTAGCCCTCAGCTTTCCTTTAACTCAACCCAAGGTCCTATTTTCCGTGAGAGGAAGATCTAAGTTGTAAATCAGTGTAGAAACTTTCCAAACATTTTGATGATTCACAAATAAAGTGGGTGGAGCTGGGAAGCCGTAATAGATTTCAGGAGATCTCCCGACTCCTCGCTACTTCATTTCTTACACACTCATCTCTGCAGTCAAGGATCCTTGCTCCAGTCAACCACAGTGGACAGTAAACAATTGCAGCAAAAAATGATATATAGGCCAGATGCCTCATTCATGAAGAAAGATTAACAGAACATGGGTCAGTTCTTCAGCTCATGTAAAGTGGTAGAGCTGTGCTGAAGCCTATAGAGCTAATCCAGCTGAAAATTGCCTCTACAATATATGTTGCTTGGCTAAGGGACTCATCCTGCTTGCTGTGAAATGTTGGCAAAAGTCCCATGGATTGCAACGGGAGCAGGGTCAGGAGTTCAGAGTAAGACATGAGAACGCATTTACACAGTGTGAATATGGGAAGCATCATCTGACCAGGAGCCCTGTCTTATGAGACAGTGCTAGAGCCTTCTAAGGGAAATGGAAACCCCATTTCATAGGACACGTCAAAGGGAACTGAATGAGGGTCTGAATGGTGAAGTCCTTCCTTGGCCGATGGGCTCGGCTAGATGTGACCTATTATTATTGGCCACTGCTAACTGGAATGATTCTAAATATCATGGATTGTAACACAGAATGCACTGAAGTGAACGTGTCTAACCTGTCAAATGAGCCTGAACTGGTTCCCTTTACTGATATTAGCCAGCACACCCATTCAGACAACCCTTCTTGCACGCGGAATTAGCCTTGCATCAATAATCCATGTGCAAACTATCACCAGAAAAATCCACTTCCAGAAGACACAAACGCTAGCCTAAAATTGATTAAAAACTAATTTTCTTGTAACTGGTTTGGCGTGACAGCAGCGCTGTGATGGGAGACAGCCTGGAACATGACAAGCTATTAACTCTGGGTGAAATAGCCCCCATGCCCACACCGCGGGAGACAAACTTCCCAGTTATGTAGACACCTTCATGTTTAGTTAATCAGCAAAGGCTTGCCTAGTTATCACCCATCAGGAAGTAGGGGAAAGGTGAATGCTTTTTAGCAAAACAGTCCGAGGAATGGAAAAACTGCCTTATGAAAGGAGACTCAAAGAGCTTGGCTTGTTTAGCCTGGCCAAAAGAAGGCTGAGGGGGGATATGCTCGCTCTATATAAATATATCAAGGGGGTTAACGTTAGGGAGGGAGAGGAATTATTTAAGTTTAGTACTAATGTAGGCACGAGGACGAATGGGTATAAACTGGATATTAGGAAGTTTAGACTTGAAATTAGACGAAGGTTTCTGACCATTAGGGGAGTGAAGTTCTGGAATAGCCTTCCGAGGGAAATAGTAGGGGCAAAAGACTTTCCTGGCTTTAAGACAAAGCTTGATAAGTATATGGAGGGGATGTTATGATAGGATCGTTAATTTGGGCAATTGATCTTGAATTACCACCAGACAGGTCTGCTCAATGGTCTGCGGGGAGATGTTGGATGCGATGGGTACTGAGTTGCTGCAGAGAATTCCTTCTTGGGTGCTAGCTGGTGACTCTTGCCCACATGCTCAGGGTTTAGCTGATCGCCATATTTGGGGTCGGGAAGGAATTTTCCTCCAGGGCGGATTGGCAGGTGCCCTGGAGGTTTTTCGCCTTCCCCTGCAGCGTGGGGCACGGGTCGCTTGCTGGTGGTTTCTCTGCAGCTTGAGGTCTTCAAACCATTTTTGAGGATTTCAATAACTCGGTCCTGGGATGGGGGTTGTTATAAAATTGGATGGGTGGGTTTCTGTGGCCTGCCTTGTGCAGGAGGTCAGACTAGATGATCAGATTGGTCCCTTCTGACCTATGAGTCTATGAGTCTATAAAACCACAAGGGCATGCAGGGGGCAAATAACTGTGTTTATTGAATATACACAACATGCCAGACCTAGCTACATGCATTGCTCTGGTTGGGTTCTGGTGGCTTGGGTCACAGTGGGCACCAGTAGAGGGCTCACAAACTATTTAAAGGGATACGCCCCTCTTCCTATACACTAACTATTTAAAAGGCTACTCCCTAGATATTCAAGCACTAGTACAGAAAGGACCAGAATATCTTGAGCATCACATAATCCAAAATTGAGGATTACATCATATACCACCCATTATTCTGGAAGGTGAGGATTCACACCACAGCAGGTGCTCACTCATTTATAGCTGCATTGTCATCTTCCATGGGTTATGGGTTCCAACCAGACTACCCTGAGCAGATCAGGTTGATAGCTACATCCACCCCAGCTCATCTCTCTGTCCCTCCTCTATCAATTTTTATTACTTAAGGGCCATATTTGCGAAGAGCTCATCTCCCGTTCAGGTGTCTAAGACAAAAGGCCAGATTTTCAGAAGTGCTCAGCATCCAGCAGCTCTATTCGTTAAATTACTTCTGTGTGCTCACAACCATAGAATCATGGAAGTGTAGGACTAGAAGGGACCTCACGCGGTCTTCTAGTCCAGTCTCCTGCACTCAAGGCAGAACTAAGTATGATACCATAATGCCATCTAAACTAGCTTTTTTGGGCTAAGAATTTCCTGAGTTTCATAAACAGTCTTGATATGTGAAAGGGGGAGAACAGATCACACGACATGAACTTCTGAGATCCCAGAGCTGTAAATCTTATACTTCCTAGTTTGCTCCAGGCCAGAGACACAGCATGAGAAGTTTTGCTGGTGGCATTTCAATATTTTTCACATCTGATGTCAGCCAAAACGAGTGAGGGCAGAGTCACACGATAAATCATTACAAAAATGAGTAATATAACTTGATGCAATGTCTCAGAGGGATTTGTTGTATTAATGCAGATGGATCATATGCTCCAAAGGGTCAAAGGTTTTAACAAGCTCCTGTCACTGTCCAACATTAAACAGTGTTAAACAAGGTCTCAGCCTGCTCAGTACCATGGCAAACACCCCATTAAACATAATTTTTAACCTTTTATTAACGATACAGAAAAGAAGGGAAAACAATAAAGATATTTGAAATGTAAAGTATTAGTGAGGTTTTCATTGTAACAACAGCCCTTGCTCCCATTCCCTTTAGCTGGGAGTTTTTAAAGGAAAACTCCCTTTGTTTGACAGTCTTTCAGATGAGATCAAAGATGGTGGCAACTGTCCGTTTCGAGGAAAAAAGAAGCTAGCTGAGATAGACTGGAGGGGTTGTTGGTGTTAAAGTTGGATCCTATGTCCTAAATAATGAACACACACGGGGGAGAGGGAAGAACAGCAAAGCTAGAGAATGCAGCTTCTGTCTCTGGTCTTGACTCTCACTTGCAGCCTCACTGCTGGAAAAATACTGGCCCAGCACATGGTCTCATCAGCCACTACCAGACCTGGCAAACTTACCAGCATCAGGCTGTTCAGGGCATTGCATTTAGCTGCCTCTTTGGTCGCAGGCTTCCAGCAATGCTGCAAAAATATACAGTTTTGGCTGGCTAAGACAGACTCTTCCTAGCCAGAAGAAAAAGGAAAAAAAGATAAGAAGGGGAAGAAATAAGGCAGGGAACTGATGGAGGCTGTGGTATCATTTGAGTCCCTCTATTTGGCCCAGTCTCATCAGGACATCTTTCTGATTCAGGATAAATATGGCCTGGGGTCCCAGGAGATAGTGGACAGTCACAACAGTGAAGCTCACTCCTTCCCCATCTTTCAAAGTCAGTCAGTGTCACAGTTGCCTCTGTTTGTTTGTCCGTCCATACTCTCACCTCCCCCATCTCTTTTTTTAAGAGCCCCAAAAGGGTGTGATGAGCGGAATAGCCCATCCTCCTAATATCTGGTCCACCAATAGGCCCACTTTATGACACACCACTTTTGGTTTACTAATTTTTGGCCTGACATTGTTTTTGGTTACCAGATATGATCTGAACACAGATCAAAAATTGTATTAGAATTCCTTTTTGTTTGTACTAATTGAGTTTTGTCGTCTCCCTTTTTGCCCATCCATATTTGTTGTTATAGGTTTTCATTGCACTTCATGGACCTTCCCTCAGTTTTTACAGCTAGGGTTAATTTGTAAATCCAGTTGTCATAACAGATAGAAGTTCAGATCGATGTTTAGTGAGAGCTCAGCTCACATTATATTTGGGCACATGGGTTGTGGATGTGGGTGCATGCCTTAAAATATAAAATCTTCTGGAGTAAAGCTGTTACCACACCACATCTATTAGCCTCAGCAACAGGTCCTGGCAACCAAAAGCAATCAAAACAATCAACATATTTATTTTCTTGCCTCCTGATAACAAGAACAAACTCAAGAGCCTCCCAAGGGGAATATCCACCTAGACTTACCATGAAGCAAGATCAAGATGGTCCTTTCGGGTATTACTAATTGTCAGAAAATTATGTTCTTTTCATTACCTGTGATTTTCTCATTTTTCTCCAGTAAAACTAACAAAAATGTTTGTAAAATGTTGTGCTTCAAAGTCCCAAGAGGCTGAACAGAAAAGTCCTTCCAATCAAGGGTAAAACTGAGCTAAAAAAATCTGTATCCAATGTTACTAAGGCAGAACTTGCTAGGAACAAGGATCTTGTGGCTGGACTTTGCTAAAAGAAGACAGTGTCATCTGGCTTGAGTCCACATTTCAGTCTTGGCCTCAAATCTTTCCCTGCCCCTTTTTTCATATGGGGATAAACTGATTTTTCAGAGTCATTCCAGAAGATGGAAAGCATTTAAATTCATTTGTCAGAACACAAGTGGAATTCATGCCCTGTAACCCATCCTAGGCCAGCCTGGCTCTCTGTCTCCCTCTAATGGCTGGCCCGCATATGGACATTTATGAGCCGACTTCTGCTTTCAACAAAGGGTCTTAGCAGACATTTTGAGCAGAAGTGTGTGTTAGGTGCCAAGCTGCTCTTTGTGGGTTTGAAAATCTCTCCATTAGCTCAAGCTGCAGAGGATCATGCTTATAGTCACAGAAGGGCAACAAAGATGACTAAGTGTGTGGAACAGTGTTTATATGAGGAGAGATTAAAATGGCCTGGACTATTCAGCTTGAAAAAGGGATGACTCTGGGGGTGGGAGATATGATAGAGGGCTATAAAATCATGATGGGGTGGAGAAAGTGAATCAGGAAGTGTTATTTACCCCTTCACATAACAAGAATCCGGGGTCACCTAATGAAAGGAATAAGCAGAAGATTTAAAACAAACATATGAAAGTACTTTTTCACACAATACCCCATCAACATGTGGAACTTGTTGCCAGGGAATGTTGTGAAGGCCGAAACTATAACTGGATTAAAAAAATAATTAGATAAGTACATGGAGGATGGGTCCATCTATGGCTATTAGCCAAGATGGTCAAGGATGTAACCCCATGCTCTGGGTGCCCTAAGCCTCTGACTTCCAGATGCTGGGACTGGACGGCAGGGGATGGATCACTTGATGATGCCTGTGGCACCTTATAGACTAACAGACGTTTTGGAGCATGAGCTTCCGTGGGTGAATACCCGCTTCCTCAGATGCATGCATCTGAGGAAGCGGGTATTCACCTACGAAAGCTCATGCTCCAAAACGTCTGTTAGTCTATAAGGTGCCACAGGATTCTTTGCTGCTTTTACAGATCCAGACTAACACGGCTACCCCTCTGATACTTGATGATGCCCTGTTCTGTTCATTCCCTTTCAAACAGCTGGCATTGGCCATTGTTGGAAGACAGGACTTTGCGCTAGATGGATCATTGGTCTGACCCTGTATAATCATTCTTAGGTTAGTCCCTGGTTCAAACCCCACTATTGGCTCTGGTAGCATGGTTTATGCATACACCATTTAAACCCTATTTAGAAGGCTTACATATGGCCTTAGTCTTGTGTTAACCTTCTGCAAAAGGATGGATTCCACCAGACAATGTGATAGGTGCAGTCACTGCTGTGAAGTACTAGGCACTTATTCAGACATGGGGATAAATTCAGGTCTAATTTAAGCAGATGCAACTGCATGGGCTTGAATGGAACTGCCTCTGCCCACCCAGGGCTAACAACGGCCCATTATATTCAACTCACAAAACTTTAAAAAAGCCGAAAGCACAGCTCACATGACCACACAGACTGAACTCAAATGTCACTGGAAGCCAAGATGACTCCCTCAGGCACAGCTCTCCTGTGCAGACACCAGTCACATCAGTGGCCCTTTCCAGAACAGCTCCTGGCAGGTAACCACAATCCCCTCGCCTTTGGCTGCATGCTCGGATCATTCGCTATCTCTGCCTAATCCTCTGCTGAGACAAGAGTTTAGGGTACTTCTCACAGCAGGTAGCATCATGGCTTCCCCCAGATCCATTATCCTAGAGAAAAGCCATGTTTACTGGCATAGGATGAACAAAAAGAGACAATCACAAGTAAATAAAGACACTTCAGCAGGCTATAAGCAGAGCTGAATGATCACTGCAGAAAACATTGTTAGCTGGGCTTGGCTTCTTAGAATATTGAGTAACCAAGATGATATAAGGCTGGTCAAAATTTTTCTATCAACACTGTTTTTAAAAAAAAAAAATGGGGTTTGAGCAAAATGATTTTTTTCAGAAAAGTGGATGCTTCCCTTAGACATTTTGATTTTTTGTTGAAAACAAAAACAAATGCTCAAAAACTGAAATATTTCAGTTCTGAACTGGTGCCTCATGGGAGTTGTAGTTCAGGTACTGGATGTCCCCATTCACTTCTATGAGCTGGACTCCTTAGAGGACTGTACCTAGCATGATGCACCAGGCCACGATGTATAGCTCCTCTCACTATGAGATGAGACAATGGTGCACCATGGGAGATGTAGTCCAACCAGGGAGCCCAGCCAACAGAGGAAAGGGGGAGTCTAAGGCACCATAATGGTATTTCAAAGTCGTGCTCATCCAGTCAGGGAACAGAAACAAATCCATGTGTCTTAGCTGGCCAATCACCACTAACCATCCCCACTGGGGCCTTGAAACACCAAGAGGCTGACCCAATCCCCCTTCCCATTGAGTTAATTTGCTACTGGTCCCAGGCCTGAATGCTCCCTGAGCACTGGTAATAAAACAAGGTCTGACTAAGAAAAGGAATAAATTGAGGGCAGACAAAAAGGCTGGGAAAAATAAAAAAGCAGGCAGGTGTGAAATCAAGCCAGACAAAGGCTGGGCTTGGTAAAGGAGTAGGTGCCCAAATATCACTGACTTCCAATAGGATTTGGGTGCCTAATTCACTCATGCCCTTTTGAAAATCCCAGAGTGAACAACCAAGGGTTAAAAATCACAAGGAAGGGGGAAATAGGAATGGAGGGCAGCAAGAAAATGCCCAGTGGTGCCCCTCCATGACCCGTCTTGTCTGCAGGCTGTTTATTTGGGGCATCATTCTGCAGGGACCAAGCATCCTACATGAAGTGCGGGCTCAGAGCATCACAGAATTGAACCCCTACAGGGCAGAGATATGACGTTTCTGGGTCTGGAAAGCTCCGGCCACACTGCTGTGTGCAACCCCAGCAGCAGCAATGGACAGCGGTCACCACCGTCCTCACAAACAGAAGGGATGCCCCTAGACAGCAATGGCAGCATTCTACACAGGGGCAAATGGTGAGACAGGACCAGGGCAGGCGACAAACAGACCATGTGTGTCAGGTTCATTTACACACACACCCTGGGATCCATGGTGAGGACAGAGGCTGCTTCAGCCCCACATGCATGTTGGGACAGTTTCAGGAGGAACAATTCAGCGTTGGGGTTTGAAAACAATATTATCTGGCCAGCTGTTATATAAGCAGTTCTGAAGGTGGCCTGGTGGCCTCTGCTGTGGAGCTGGCAGGGACGGTTGCTTCTAGAAGTGACAAGGGAACCTGGAGTCATTGGGAGGGTCAGGAAGGGAGGGTAGACACCCAGACACTCAGAGGCTTAGCCGAAATTGCCTACCTCCAGCATAATCATCAGGCTCTCCAAATGATGAGATTGTTTTAAAATAATCCATTTGGGGTTCTTTGTACTTCCCTCCTGGCTTCTGACCCATTAGGGTGAACTTGCTTCAGGTTTTCAGGTTTTTCTCTACAGGCAGGTGGGTTAGAAACTTACTTTTGTTAAAATGAGCATTGAGATTCTCATGCCGGCTCCTGATTCCAGGCTCGTGGTCTTTCAGAAATACACCAAAACATCACACGACTTGCAATAAGAGCACAAGAGTTGGCACCACTGACGGATTCCCTATGGGCATCCTCTTGGCCCAGCAAATTGGAAGTCTCAGGAGAGCAGGTTTGGTATTTTCTGTTCTTCCTGGACTCAGCCCCAGTGGAAATGCCATGAGAGCAACTGCTCTTTGTTGCATTGCGGCATTTCCACTTTCAGCCCAGCCAAAATTAGAGGGGTCGGATCCTTAGCTGGTGTCAATATGCAACGCTCCACTGAAATTGATGGAGCAAGGGCAATTTGCACCAGCCAAGTATCGGGCCCATGAACACAAGGCACTAAGACTATTTGCGACACAGCAGTAACTCTCTGCAGTGCTCTGACCTCACAACTTGGACACAAGAGGGGGCCGGGATCAGAGGAGAAGAAATCAGAGCAGAGATTCGGTTCTGCAATTCTCTGCTCACTTGTTTTAAGGCTGGGGGAGCCAGATCCTCAGCTGCTGCAAGTCAGCCTTGCTCATTGACTTAGCTGGAGCCAGGCTACCTTGCACCAGAGGAGGATCAGGCCCATATTATTTACTCGTTACCAAACTCCCTGTTCAGTTGGAGATTACTTGCATGGCTCACTGCTCTGCACTGCAATTGCTGTGACCTTCTCTTTGTTACTTAGCAGTCACGAGCCTCTATTTCTCCTGCCTGGCTGCGGAGACTAAATATTCAAGTGTATGCTGCTGGAAGGCTCAGCCAAAAGCCAAGGGCATTGGAGCCACTCAGAGCACTCCCGCCACAGCTCATCGAGTGGAGAATCGGAGCCTTTTCTCCACTTGAGGCAGTCTGGCAGGCAGGTCAGCAGTGGCTGGTTGGAATGAAAACACAAGAGCCCTGGGCTGGGATCTCTCTTGATGGAGATGACAGGCTTAACAATAGTTAAACCCTAGCAAATGACCCCAGAAAAGCACCAGGGTTTCATGTCCATGCAGCAGTGATCCTGCTAGCCCTTGTGCTTTGTGAAGTACTCAGAAAACTCTGCACCCCTCCTTGGGGTCTAAGGCCATCGTAAGGAAGCTGCCAGGATACAACTCAGAGAAAGAAACCCCAGTCTGTTGTAGGAGTGATGTAACGGGGCTGTGACAAGTGTTGCTCAGAGACTGAGGGTTAGTTCCTGGCCCCAGTCACCAGACACAGCACCATTGTGCTAGGTCAATGGTCCCCAAATTTTTCAGGGTTTTGCACCCCCATTCCTCCAACCCCCTATCCATGCCTGACCTCCCTGGGGGCTGGTGTTGGGAGTGGGGCTGTGGCTCCCAGGTGGGAGAAGAGATGCAAACAGGAGTAAGGGGGCCTAGTGTGGGGCTGCAGCTGGGGGCAGGTCTGAGGCCTGGACTGGAATCCCAGCCAGGGGCCAAGACTGGGGGTGGGGCCAGAGGCGGGGATAGGGCTGGAGCAGAGCTGGGGCACTTCCCCTTGTGGCAGCTGGCCTGGGCCTGCCATGCCCACTCCCGAATGTTCGGGCTGCCCCACAGTTTAGGGACCACTGTGCTAGGCTCTGTACAAACACATTGTAAACACCAGTCCCTGCCCCGATGAGCCTCCACTCTCAATCAGCAGCATCCTCCAGAGGGGGTAGAGGTGGGAAGTGATTTGAGGGAAGAGGGCAAGGTGCAGAAATGAGGTCCCCAGCAGCTTGCAGGCTGTAACGGTCACAGGCTGCTCTGTGCCACTCACTAGAGAGGAGAACGTAGTTGAGAGGAACCAGGAAATGTGATGAGACAGGAAAGAGTCTAGGGGAGGCAACCAGGCCAGAGGGGTCCATGGTTATGCTGCTCCTATAGCTCCATTAGCCTACCTGAAACCTAGACAGTCTGGGAGCGAGTAGAGGCTCCTGGGCATGGACTGCGGTGTATCACAGTTGCCAGAACAGCCCTTTGGAGGCTGTTAAATGCCAACATAAGGGAGAGCAGCCCAGAGTCTGCTCCAGCATGCACTAGGGCTGAAGCAGCCTCCAGCTGGGACTGGGCCGTGCGCCTGTATAAGTAAATGGCAGGTTGATCAGTTCGTACCCCGACACGTACTGGGCATGATCCTCCCCTGCCCCGCTCCTAGGGCTGTCACTTGAACTGCTAGGCTGTGTAAGCTGTGTCCAAACCCTGCCCATGGGGACTCTGGAAACTGGCCACTGGGCAACCAGCAAAATGCTCAGCAACACCCCACCTCAGGGAAACACACGGGCCTGACCTTTCCGTGGCAGTTAGTGATTGCTGGTCCTCCAGTTTTGGAAGAACTTTCAACACTTTCTGAGGATTAGGCTCCTTCCAGAGCTCTGCAGCTGAGCGCCAGAATCATTAGTGACTTGGAAAGATTTCAGCCGCAGTCTTTGTCACAAAGCTGAGGGTCCAGGACACCAGGCATTGAGAAATAACATCCCCCACCCACTTGAGTGTGGGATCACCAGAGACACCAAGGGGCTGCTATTCCTCTCCCACCAGTGTAAATCTGGAGTAAAACTGGTGCCAACAGTGTTATACTAGTGTATCCGGTGAGGTGCTGCCAAAATTTTAGCCAGGACATCCTGCAGCACTGTCCCTTTGGGCCTGGGATAAGCCTGCATCCTTGGGCAGCTCTTGTCAGGAATCGTCTAGATAATACTAATCCTGCCATGAGTGCCGGGGACTGGACTAGATGACCTCTTCAGATCAGTTCTATGATTCTATGATTCTGTGTTCAAGGGAGGAAGGGCTGCGGGGCCAGGAAACCTAAGCCAACTTCCCATTTAAACAGACGCTTTCTCATAAGCACAGTCCAGGAAACCGTGCAACCTTGCTCCTGAAACCTGAGAGGTCTGCTGGGTGCTGACGGTGCAGGCCAGTGCTGAGTGTGGGGGCTGGGGGTGTGAATGGGGCAGGGAGGTAGACCTCACTGCACCCACTTAATTACACTAGTTCACATCTGTGTGTACACAAGACCTGATCCAAGAGAGTTTTGCCACGGACATTAATGGAAGCAGGATCCGGGCCCTTTGCACATCCCACCTATGCCACAGGCCTCTGCAGTCACATCTCCCTCGCCTCCCTTGGCTGCAAATTCTCTGTGGGGCAGTGCACGGGGGTCGGGGTGGGGGGTGGCATGAGTGGGCCTGGGGAGGGGTGAGGCCAAAGGATACAACATGGACCTATTCCTCCAGTCTCCTTTGCTCCAGGAAGTGTGGTTGCACTAGCGCTATGACAGCCATGGGGCTGAAGTATTATTATTATTATTATTATTAGGTGTATTGTGGTAGCTCCTAGGAGCCCCAGTCTCAGATCAGGTCCCCATAGTGCCAGACGCTGTCCATTATTATTGCTATTTATTAAGTGCATTATGGTAGTGCCTAGGAGCCCCCCATAATCGTGGTCCATTGTGTCAGGCGCTGTACAGATACAGGATAAACAGACAGTATCTGCCCCAAAGAACTTATGATATGAGGCAAGAGATGGAAAGAGACAGACAAATGGAGGAGCACAGGGAAACAATGAGACAGTGTTGGTCAGCAGGAGTCTCAGCAAACCAGCCTCCGACCCGCTGTCTGTTTGTAGGCATTCCGGCAAAGGAGAGTTTAAAGGAGGGATCTGAAGGAGGATAATGAGTTGGCTTTGTGAATGTTTTTGAGGAGTTTCTCCCAAGCATGAGGGGCAGCCGGGGAGAAAGCACAAAGGGGCTTGTCTGAAAGTGTAAGTGGGTGATGGAGGCTGGGATGATAGGTTTATCGCAGGCCAGGGCTAACAGATCGATAGCAAATGAGAGATGATAAGGTGGAGACAGGTCATGAAGGGCCTTGCAAGTGATAGCGAGCAGCTTCTGTCTGATGGGCTAGGGAAGGGGGAGCCAGTGGAGGGAGGCTACGAGAGGGCTGACAAAGGCCAGGCAATGGGCTTGGAGAATGATCTTTGCAGCAGCATTCTGAATAGATGTGAGGGGGCAAAGTTGCCTTTTTCAAGCCCAGAGAGGAGAGGTTTGCAATAACCAAGAGACAAGATGCCAAGAAGTCAAGCTGTGTGACTGACAGGAAAGGCTGCATCTTAGAGACATTGTGCACAAAGAACCGGCAAGGTTTAGATGTAGAAGCAGGCTTTGTAGAGTTGGTGCCCAGCTGCTCTGCTGGCCAGAGTGGAGGCTGCCACTCTGTGTGTGTCCCCAGCTCCCAGCCTGGCCACTGGGGAAAGCCTGAGAATTCCCAGCCTTTTCCTGCCTGGGTGCTCACTGCAAATATGGTGTAATTACATTGCTCGATGGACTCCATCTTCGTACATTCATTAATTGGTCCTATTATCATTTACTTATCAGCTCTTTAATAAGGAGATCCCTTTTATTTATGTATTTGTCCCATGGTGGCGGCTTTGTTTTGTTACAAGATTATATTGGTGTGTTTGTTCCTTTGTTTACAGACTTGTTTTAATCCTAACAGCTCCTCTTAAGTGTTTAATGAAGGTATTTATTCTAAGCTGTTGGTTCGCATTTGTTCCTATTGTTTTGGGACAAAAGGAAGTTGTATCTGATTCTTTCATTCTATGCTGTTTATATTAATTAATATTTACTTCAGATCGACTAGACTGGTATAAATTAATATTGTTCCCTCAAAGTCAACGGATCTATATTGAGAATCTGATCATTGTATATCATTCTAATCATTCATACATATATTTACCCATTCAGGTAATTAGTCTTCAGTAGAACCACAGAGATAAACGAATTAGTTAAATACTTTCATGCCATGTCACAATGTAAAAGCTATAAACTTAAATACATGCCAGGAAATGAAACAATTACACTTCTCATTGCAACTTTAACAGATAGGGTGAGCGCCTTATCTGATGTAAGTCAGCATAATGCCTTTAGCTTCAAAGGAAGCCTGCCGATTTGCAACAGTGGAGGAGCTCACCCTATAGATACATTTTCAAAAGCTGTCAGTGGATGCAAACTGAAGCCAGAAAAGTGCACCCCTCTTTTTTTCCCTTGTAGTTAGCTGGTTAACTCCTTAGTTTGTGGGTGCTACTCCAGCCATCTGCTGATGTCTGCACCCAAAATTCATTTTGGGTGCAAAAACTGAAAGTGCAACTTTGCAGACACAAATTATGACCCTAGACAGGCCACTGGGCTGAGCCTGCTATTGATACCAAGTTATACATCCAGCAGCCTAACCAACCAGTGCAAATACAATATCCATGCAAAGCAAGAGGGTTATTGGGGCAGCTAGTGCCTCGGTTTTTCATTTCCCACCTTTATGTGTGTGACTGGGCATCTTTAAAGGAGCCCTGTCAGGTTAGCAAACCTATGGACAGAAAATCTGACTTTGGTTACAAGTAACGCTTTGCATGGAGCTACCGAGTGTCATGTTATGGGTATCAGCAAATACATCACTAGGCATGTGTGCACAAATCCCCTGGGTAGTGTGGGAGGAAGCATTGATTCACAGCTGGCATCATCCCAACAAGTCTGGATGCACTGGGTCAGTCCATTGTCTCCTCCAAATCTTAGATTTCTGCTTCCACGGTGAACTGGGGTCATGGATTTGGAGCTGCTCTGTGATAACTGATTAATCATCTAGGTGGGCTGGTCATTGGGCTGATTGTTGTGGGACTGTATTGGGTTAACTCAGTAGAGGGCAGCTCTGGGAAAACAAGCAGGAAGGAAAAGAATGGCTCAGCTAGACATCTCTCATGACCTGCCCCTTTCTGGGCACACACCTTACATCAAACCAGTGCCAGTGGGTCACCAGTCCAGTCTTTGTACTCCTCAACTCTTTTTGTCAGGACCTTGTCTGGGAATGTCAGGTAATCTTGGCTGCTTTTCTTCACTAGATTTTGAGGGCCCTGCAAATCTCTTCAACCCCTTCTACCGACTGACCACGCCACCTTCTCCTGAGTTTGAGAAAACACTAAGCTGCTATTTAACTTGAGTAAGCATTCCATGAACCAAACAACATCCAGTAACCTTCCTACTTCTTACTCCAGAAGGGACATGCTCATCTGAGGAGATCTCAGCAGCGCTGCCCTCATGAACACCATCTGGCTGTCCGACTCCCTCTCCTCACAGGAGCTGACAGACAGTCTATCAGATCCAAGCCCTGAGCCGCCTGGGTGGAACTTCCATCCAGGAGTCTCCTGAGTCTCTGTGCACCCAGAGGGTTGGTTCTGTTTGGGCTTCATCCCACAACACACCCCACCACACAGTTTTTCTTCACATTTATCCTATGGCAGCCTCTCATATTGAACAATGTTAAAATCAGCACAGTGCCTCCTCCACACCGCCTCTCAGCAATCGCTTGAGAGCTGTAAAGGGACAATGCTGGAATGATGAGCCTGGATGATTTGGTCTTCTCTCCAGCCAAGTGCCAAAACTGGTCTCGACCAGGAGGGTCAAAGCCCAGGAACACAGAAAAACAAAATAACTCTGGCACGGTTAGATGGGACCCTCTCTCAAGAGAGGTGGTAGCTGTTGGGAGGAACCAGATTGAGGCAGACACCTGCTGAGGTAGCCGGAGAAGCTAGGCTGCCTAGGTCACCATCACAGGATGGCAGGATTCTAGGTACGATAGACCTGTGTAAACTTTGTTGTTTTAAAACCCTTTTTAGCTAAATGCTTTGTTCTGACTGTTAAAACAAAAAATATTCTGGTGGAAGGTGGCTGTCTGGTCACTGGACCCCCCTGGAGGAACTGCAGGTGCTGAACTCAGCTGGACCTGCTGGGTAAGCCCAGTGAATACACAGGATGCTGTGACCAGGACCTGGCCTCAGAGTGGGAGAACTCTGAAATTCCAGCCCAGGAGTGGAAAGAAACCCCTGCAAAGAAACCCCTAGAGAGACCAGAAGAGGATAAAGGTACAACAAGCCCTGTAACAATGACAGCAGGCCTCTAAAAAGACTAAGGAATGCAGCTGATGAGGAACCAGTCTGTGAGCTACTTCAAACCCTTAGAAAATGTAGGAATGTATTCCCTGGTTCTTCAGGTCTAGAAACTAATATAGGCCAGCACCAAAGATCAAAACACCCTTACCTAGGAGCAGTAATAGATCTTTTGTACTCCCTATTGTGATAGACCCAGGCCAGTTAGGTACAATAAAGTAGTAAAAGACAGAACTACTGGCCACTGGATTAGCAGTTTTCTGTTCACTGACTGACCAGACCAAGGGCTGCTCCAGACTAATGAGAACACCTGATTCCAATTAACCTGCAGAGAGTCAGGTGAGTCCATTAAGATAATATGACCACCTAACTCGAATTAAGGCCCTTTTGATACTATAAAAGGGCTCACTCCAGTCAGGCTGAGAAGAGCCAGTAGAGAGGAACTGTGGTTGAAGGGCTGGTTAAGGAAGACACCCTCAAGCCAGGGGAGGGGTAGCTCAGTGGTTTGAGCAATGGCTTGCTAAACCCAGGGCTGTGAGTTTAATCCTTCAGGGGGCCATTTAGGGAACTAGGGTAAAAATCTGTCTGGTGCATTGGATTAGATGACCTTCTCAGGTCCCTTCCAACCCTGATATTCTATGATAAGGAAGCCCTAAGGTAAGGGAGAAGTAGGAGAGCTTTGGGGGAAATGCAGCAACTCTGGCAGTGAAAGATTGGCTGCCAACAGCTGCTACCATTAGGGTCCCTGGGTTGGAACCCAGGGTAGAAGGTGAGCCTGGGTTCCCTCCCCAACCTACCGCTACAAGAACACCTTCTAGGAGGGGAGGTCAAGCCCTTGTCAGGACAGGAGGCTAAACTGTTCTGAAACAAGCCCATAGGGACAACAGAGACTGTGGGAGTTCTCTCACCAACCTCTTTGCTGGCTTATGATGGAAAGGGCTCAGTAGATTATAACCCTGGCCCTAGAGAGAAAAGGGTGATGCAGAGGGTCATAGTGAGCCCCTGAGGCTAGCATAAACCACCTAGAAGCACAGGACCCGCAGGGACAAGGTTGGAGCTCTGCCTCGCTATAGATGCAGTAACATTGCTCTCCCAGTGACCTGGCTTGAACATCATATGCTCAAGGTCCTCACAGTGAGCACTCCACAGGCTGAAATATCCTCACACAGATATCCATCAGACACTTTGGAATAACTATCAAATTTGTTCAACTCAGTCAGTTCATAGACAAATTGTGAACAGAAAAAAGGATTAGAATACATTGTTAAGAATAGTCCCTCCAGCTTTGCTGCTCACCCACCTTAGTCTGCTCTAATTACCTAATTTACTTTACTTTAGCCTTTCCTATATATCTCTATAACCCTATTTTCTATCTACTTCTAGCCTCTTTTGAATTCCACTGTGTATTTTAACCATGCCATATTCATTTATCTTATTAATAGATCTAGCATTAATGTAGCTATGTACTCTTGTAAACCCAAGTGCAGATACATTCATATGCCACCTAGTCCACAGTCCTTTTCAGTTAGGCTTTGAGTCACATACTGATGAAGCCTGGCTTTGTGCTTAGCACCCCACCCCTCTCCCAAATGATATATCTACGCTATTCAGCTGTTTTACATGTTCCTAAGTGGAGTGTCTTGTTCTGTATCTTCAGCATCTCTTTCACCAGACAGATGCAGGGATGGGAGACAGTCTGAATACTGGAATTCACTGGCGCTTTGGAAGACAGGTTCAAAGTTTATTTCCTGAGACTCTTTTTTTTGTCAGTCCTTTCTTTTAGTTTGAGCTACACTCCTGTTCTTGGTTCAGGAGCTATTTCATCCAGGTTTTCGCTGTCACATTGAGGACCAGAGCTGGGGAAATAATATTTCCTGTATTATTTGTATTTGCTGTCTTGACAGGTATAATATTGCGACTAGTTTGTTTGACAAATAGCAGGCCAGATCAGACCCAAAAGGCTTTCCACCATAAAATTAATACAATAAAATAAAGACCAAAACCCCTTCCGCAAGCGGAGCTTTGTTCCCAAAAAGGGAGAAAAGCCAGAAACTCCATGAAGTCCACTCAGGACTTCTCTCTTGCTATTGATTTTATGTGGTGATGGGCAGCAGGATAGAACCTTAAAATAGATCAATAAATACAGACTCCCTGGGCTGCTCTGAAGTGCAGATCAGCGAGGTGGAATTGAGTGCCCCAAACCTCCAGGCAGCTCTGAAAAACTCTGCCTGACTACTTCGCTGAGCTTCCGCCCAGCTGAGCTTACAGCCACTTGATATCTGTGCAGCACTGCAAACAGCTGGGGCCTGCTCCAAAGCTCTCGGGAAGTCTTTCCATTGAGTTCAAAGGGCTTTGGATCATGTCTTTGGAGAGCACCAGGAACCTGGCATACTATTTGCCCCTATAGAGATCTCAAGTAATGGAACTTGCTTATTTGCTAATAATTTCTTTGCTAGCTCATGGGCAGAGCTGTCCAATGAACTGTTTTGCTGATGAAATTCTACCTGCTCCAGTCATGACTCTGGTCAGTATGGAGACACCAGTGGGGAAAGCTGTGCCCAGTGCTCTAGTCCCAACACTGGCAGGGAGTGTTCAGCAAGCCAAGGCTCTGTGCAACCTCCAGAACTGCGTCTCTATCTCATGGATTTCTAGCGCTCCCAGCACTGCAGGAGCTTAGGCCCAGTGCTGTGCGTTGCTGTGAGTGCTGTCGCACACCAGTCCCTGGGGCATATTTGGACTGGAGGAGAAGGGCACCATCCCGGGAGAGCACAAAGCAGAGAGAGCTGAGTTCTCTCCTGTTCCGGGGAGATGCTCCCTGTCAACAATTACATCAGGAGTGTAATGGAGGAGATGGGATGCAGCACCGGCCTCAGATGACTCCTTAACCAGGACGCGTAGTGTCCACAAGGTGGTGCTGTGCCACGAAGAGCCTGGAGTCTGTGAAAGTCGGGGCTACTTTATCCTTAAAAATCAGACTGATTTGCAGGGGTGTTCACCCATCTAGAGTGTGGTTGGGATCATAGGGGAGGCTCAGCTGAGAGGAAAAGCTCTGGCTTTGCAGTATTCTCCTGTAGTCGCAAATCTGAGGCTCTCCCAGCTCAGATTCCAGGTGGAGTCATCTCACCCAGCACTGTGTAGTGGGCTGCATTAGGCTCTGAGATCTGGGGCAGGCGGGAGTTTGAGTTCTGACGTGTAGCGTTGGTGCGTTTGGATCTGGCCTTTAGCTCTGGCCCATCACTACTTGTCCCGGGTTTGGCTGGTCTGCTGATATGGGCTGTGTTTGGGTTGGTCTGACCCTGCTGCACGTGGGCTTAGGAGACAGCTTCTTTTGCAGGAGAGTAAAAATCAATTTCCTTGAGGAGAGGCAATTTCGAGAAACGTGGTTTCAATCTCTGCCCAATGAGGGAGGAGAGAGGTGGGTACTCCGGGGAGCGCTGAACACCCAGGCCTCTGATCTCTGCCACTGGTGCAGGTGAGGGCCCAGTGCCTCAGCTCTGCACATTTTCCCGAGAACCCGTTGTCATGCTGGCCACTAGAGGGCAGATGCAGACTACACAGGGCCAGCATCCCAGAGACTAAAGCAGCTATGACTAGGAGGATGCCGGCCTGGTTTGGGTTACTTCATGTGTACTGCTCCCTGCGGCACTGTGAAAGCTGGTCCTTTGCCCTGTGGAGAGCTCCACTACCCCTCCCTTCCCAGAGTCCAAACACTAGTTCTGGTGGGCACATGCCCTCCTGTGCTGCACCTGCCCCTAGCCGTCACCTCTGACCTGCATTCTGTGGATTTGCCCTCAGTTGGTGGGTGAGGTCCACGTGCATGCTGCCCCAATGCCTGCACTCCTGCAGCTGAGCTGGCTGCAAAAATACCTGAATCCCAGGCCTGGGGAGAAGTGATGTACAGCTGGAGGCAGGGGGCAATGGGTGGGAGGGAGGGCAGGGTGTGTAAGTTGCTCTGAAAGGTGAGGGTAGTGAATCAGTCAGCAGGTGTGAGATGTAGCCCTTTTGTACAAACCCTTACTGGTGGCTCCTCTGAGACACCTTATGACTGTTCAGCAAGTTGGACACCATCGGAGTAATAACAGCACTTCCACAGCCCTACCATCCACAGATCTCCTGACGTGTCACAAAGGTGACTGAGCATCATTGTCTGAATGGGGAAACTGAGGCACAGAGAAGAGAAGCCCCCATTTTCAAAGATGACTCATAACTCTTTCTCCTTCAATTTCTGAGTTCCCAACGTGACACCTTGAGGCAATTTGATCCCAGGACCCTCAGACTTTGGATGCCCCAGGAAGCGCTGCCACAGTATCTATTTTATTGTCTGTGATGGGCCAGAAGACTGGATCTCACTATGGTGATCCCAGCTTGTCTCACCAATAGGCTGGATTTCTACATTGTGCTTGACTGGGGGCTGCATCTTGAGACCATCTGGACACTGCAGCCAAGGAGATTTGCAGAGCCAGATTGTGTAACATGCTCCTAAATTCCTGGGCTCTTTGGCGAGGAGGGGCACAGTTGGATGGAAGAGTTGGGAAGGCTTGTATGAATTTTGACACATAGCATTTAAAGGGAAGGCAGTGTAGTGCAGTGGTTAGGGCACAAGACTGTGAGCTAGAAGAGCTGGGTTCTCATTTCAGTTCTGCCACTGACCTTCTGTGAGTAAGTCTGTCTCAGGTTCTGTGTCTGTAAAATGGGGATAATGACTGAGGCTGGCAGATCAGGTGCCAATTCATGTCAAAGCCCCAGGTCAATTCATGTGTGTATTAGTATAGATCAAAGTGATTGTTGAATATATTTGATGTTTAGACTTCATGAAAAGGAATGGGATGTTACATGCATTGTTTTTACTTACCTGTATCCTGATATATTGCAATAGCAAACATTTACATTGTACAGCCCTGTAACCAAATAACCCATCAAACGCGGAAGAAGCCTTGTGAAATGCAAAGGAAGAACTTTAACAGAAAAGTGCTAATTTCAAAGCAAGTGATCATTGTGTATGATGATCAGATATCAAAGACTTAAAATGCATTCCTCACTCTCTGTCCTCAAAGGAAATCTGTTCTGGGTCCAGTGTTGTTTAACATCTTTATTAATGACCCGGATGTAGGTATAGACAGCATACTGATCAAATTCGCAGATGACAGAAAGCTGTGGGGGGTGGCAACACTTTGGAGGATAGGGCTAAAATTCAGAGGAATCTTGATAAATTGGAGAACTGGCCTGTAGACAATAATATGAAATTCAACAAAGACAAATGTAAGGTGCTACACTTCGGGAAGAAAAACTAAATGCACAAATGCAGAATGGGGGGTATGTGGCTGGGCAGCAGCACTGCTGAGAATGATTTGGGAGTTGTAGTGGATCACAATCGCAACATGAGTCAGCAATGCAATGCTGTTGCAAAAAAAAATTCAGTTTTGGGTTGCATTAACAGAGGCATAGCATGAAGTCACAGGAAGTGATAATACCACTCAACTCGGTTCTGGGTAGGTTTCAGCTGGAGTACTGTGTCCAATTTTGGTCACCAATGTTTAAAAAGGATGTAGAGAAACTGGAAAGGATCCAGAGGTAAGTGACACAGATGACCAAAAGGATAGAATGCAAGCCATATGAGCAAAGGCTGAAGAAACTGGGTATGTTTAGTTTGGAAAAAAAGAGATTAAGGGGGACAGGATAACGGTCTTCAAATACATAAAAGGCTGGCATAAAAAAGATGGAGAAAAGTTGTTATCTCTTGCCACAGAGGGCAGGACAAGAGGTAAAAGGTTCAAACTACAGCATGGCAGATTTAGATTACATCTCAGGAAAAAAACTTCCTAAGTGCAAGAAGAGTAGGACAATGGAACAGATGCCTAGGAGGTTGTGGAAGCTCCTTCACTGGAAGTTTCCAAAAGAGGGCAAGGCAGCCAACTGTCTTGGATGATTCAGACCCAACCAATCCTGCATCTTGGCATGGGGTTAGACTAGATGACCCTTGTGATCCCTTCTAACCTTATGGGTCTATGAAAAGTCCATGTGGGTAGTGACCTTGTCAGCTTGTTTTCTGTGAGAAGAATCTATTTGTATGGATTCAGGGAATGATCCTTCATCTCTGGACTGTTTGGATTCTAACAGTGCAGAATAACCATATGAGAAAACAGAGATCTCCAGACTTATTCTGGGGAGCCCCGAGAGACTTTTGGGGAAACTGGCAGATTACTACATCTCTGCTACCTTTTGGAATTATAGAGTGTGACTCACCTATGCATATATTTTACCAGTTTTAAGATCTCAATAACTCTCACTTCCTTATCTTAGCTAATAAACCTTTAGTTAGGTTTTTATAGAATTGGCTGCCATCATGGTCTTTGTTGTAAGATCTCAAGTGCCAATTGTTTGGGAGTGAATGACTGGTCTCTTGGGACTGGGAGCAAACTGACGGGGTATGATTTGTGGTTTAAGTAACCTTTCATCATAAAGTCCAGTTTGAGTGACAAGCTAGACTGGAGAGTCTAAGGGACTCCATGGTACGACTGGTATAGTGATCCAGGAGTTCACATTTGTCATTGGCTTGGTGAAATCTAATTATAGAACACACCAGCCTATTTTCTGACAGTCTGCCCTGAGGTAGGCACTCGTTGTGAGCCACTCCAGACAGTGTGACAATGACACTTACTAGTCCACTCTGGTGAAAAATTGTGAGATCTATGGATGCAAAGGGCTGTAGAGAAGTTACATGGTGTTGTTAATAAAGTTATGTTTTAAATGGTTGTAATTTGCCTAGAGAACTTGGGAGGTGCAAGTGAAAAATATGAATGAACAAAAATGTGTCTGAGAACTATTTTCCAACTACAGCTGGTTGAAATGTTTTCACCAAAATATTTTCCCTCCAAATAACAGGGTTTCTACAAAAATGACATTTTTCACAGGAACATGTAATTTTTCATCAAGTTTTTAGATTTTTATATAGGAAAATTCAAAACTAAAACAGAAAATTTCAGTTCAAATTGAATCAAAATGATTTTTTTATTTTAAATGGAAACAAATGTATGCTACACTTTGTCTAGAAAATTTTGTTCTCTGGAATGATGTCCAAAGTATGAAGGGGCATATGAATGTTTAGCATATCTAGCATGTAAATACCTTGCAATGCCAGTTACAAAAGTGCCATGCAAATGCCTGTTCTCACTTTCTGGTGACATTGTAAATAAGAAGAGAGCAGCATTATCTCCTGTAAATGTAAACAAACTTGTTTGTCTTACTGATTGGCTGAACAAGAAGTAGGACTGAGTGGACTTTTAGTTTTGTTTTTGAGTCCAGTTATGTAACAAAACAAATCTACATTTGTAAGTTGCACTTTCACGACAAAGAGACTATGGTACTTGTATGACATGAATTGAAAAATACTGTTTCTTTTGTTTATCATTTTACAGTGCAAAATATTTGAAATAAAAATAATATATACTTGATTGAAATTACAACACAGATGCAATATATATGAAAATGTAGAAAAACATCAAAAATATTTAATAAATTTCAATTTCTATTATTTAACAGTGCAATTAAAACTGTGATTAATTGTGATTTTTTTTTAATTGTGATTGGGTTTTTTTGAGTTAATGGCATGAATTAGCTGCGATTAATTGACAGCCCTAGAAAAAAATGTTTTCAACCAGCTCTAATTCCACCTGATAATCTCCTCCAAAGCGATGAGAGGCAGTTAACTGTACTGGGCTCATTAAGAAAAGGGGAGAAGGGTCAAATTCTCTCTGTAAGCACATCTGAGCCACCTCCGAGCCTGTCAGTGGAGCTGCATGAATGCAATAGCCTACAGCCTGGTCTACACTACAAAGTTAGGTTGACATAAGCCCCTAGTTGTACATGTGTCTACGTTAAAATTTGTCTTGCACCAGTGTATGTTCTCTATTAGACTGACATAGTAACACCACCTCGCCAAGCAGCGCTGAACCATGGTCAACATACTGAGGTTGATGCAGCACGAGTGTAGACATTGCATTATCTATGTTGACCCTAACAGTCCTCCAGCAGCAGATCCACAATGCCTGACACTGACCTCTTTGGTCTCAATTGTAACTCCACCGCCTAGGGGTCACAAAGACTGGAAGCCCCTCCCCAGACTTTAAAACTCTGCAATTTTTGAAATGCCTGTTCCCAATTGCCTACCCTGGTGAGCACACCTCTAAAAACTCTCGATTGTGATGTGCAGCTGCCCAGCTGAGTGTGCCAGCTACAAGCTCCAGACATGCTCCACCCTGGAGTAGGCAGGAGATATTGCACCTCCTGGGCAGGTGGAGAGAGGAGGCTATGCAAGCACAGCTATGGACCAGCTATGGAAATGTGATATCTGTGAGCAGATCGCACTAGAGATGCAATAGGAGGGGTACAACAGGGACCAGCAGCAGTGCCGCATGGAAGTAAGGCCAGAGAAGCCAACAATAGATCTGGTGCTGAGCTGCAGACCTGACGCTTTTACAAAGAATTGCATGCCATACTTGGCATTGACCCCACCACCACCCTGCATGCTACAGGCACTTTGGTGTCGGATTCAAGAAGCTGAAGCAAAAGACACTGCCCAGCATACCTTGGAGTGGGTGTTTTGCTCATACTTTTATGTTCAGGAATCCTGCTTGTGCTGTTTTCCCAAATTAGTGCCAGGTTACTTTTATTAAAGAAAAACTCTTTCTACACTCAGACTCTGCCTGTGAGAGGGGAAGAATTGCCTCTCAGAGGCACCCAAAAGGGAGCATGAAATTTTCCCAGGTTAGTGGGGAGGGGGCTCAAGCCAGTCCTGTTATATTATTGAAAAGGAACCCCCTAAATACTGAACCCAGCTCTTCTTGCTGCCCACTCCAGCGGACAGAAGGGTTACACAAATGAGTCAAGTTTGCAGCCACTTGCCACCTGCCCTGCATGCCTGGTGTTGGAAGGGTTAACCCAAGCCCTGTCTAGGAACGGTTTGTTACACCTATTTTAAATATGTGCCTTAGCAGGCCTTACTTCCAGCAGTGCAGGGAGTGCCACTCCCACAATGGAGGATGAGGGCATCTCAGGGAGTCAGCAGCAACATTCCTGGCAGTTTGGGGAGATGCTCTTTTTGGGCACCAGAGATGAGTACTTCACTGTTTGTGCTGGCACTTCTCATCTGAGTGGGAGACAGTGATCTCAAAGGCGGGTATGTGAAGCAGGCAGTGCAAACTTTACTGAAACAGTACTTACGGCAAGTGTCAATCATTCAGGGCTGGCTGAGATCCAAATGGCACCCAAACTGCACTACGTGTGGGAGATGAACGGGAGTGTCTGCGTGTGGTGCTAGAGAGAAATACCAAGTGTGACTAAACTGTGAACAGCTTCTGGGGGCAGAGCAGCAGTGGAAAAGCCTCATTTGGAAACACTGTCACCACTGTGAGTGGCTAGGGATGGGTAGATGAGCCCCACATCCCTCTGCATATCCCTGGAGGGCTGCAGTCTGCTGTGCCACACTTTCAATAGCTGCTTTCAACTACCTGAAAGGGAGTTCCAAAGAGGATGGAGCTCGGCTGTTCTCAGTGGTACCAGATGACAGAACAAGGAGTAATGGTCTCAAGTTGTAGTGGGGGAGGTCTTGACTGGATATTAGGAAAACCTTTTTCTCTAGGAGGGCGGTGAAGCACTGGAATGGGTTACCTAAGGAGGTGGTGGAATCTCCTTCCTTAGAGGTTTTTAAAGTCAGGCTTGACAAAGCCCTGGCTGGGATGATTTAGTTGGGAATTGGTCCTGCTCTGAGCAGGGGGTTGGACTACATGACCTCCTGAGGTCCCATCCAACCGTAATAGTCTATGATTCTATGTTTCAAGCCCTTCTCCCACTGGGAGAATGTAGCTGCCAAGCACTTGACTGTAAAGTCAAAGCATGGACAGTAGGTGTTGGGGTCTGAGCAGATACCACTGATCCACAGTGTGTAGCCTTAAGGGATGTCTACACTTCAAACTTTTGCCACCACAAGTTACATCATCACACAGTTAATACACCACTTGTGTGTGTGTACTCTTGGCTCCTTGCATCCGCGCTGTGTGTGGTCACCAGGAATGTGTGTTTTGATGTAGAGTGCAGTTCACCATGGCTAGATGTCCCAGTGTGAAGCTCACCCCCGTCAAGAGCACTTCTTTTGGAAAGTGTTGGCAATGCCTGGTGGGACAGAAACAAGTAGTGCAGGGGTGACTGCGGGCTCAAGTTCCCATCATGCAATTTTCTCCACCCAATAATGCCATTTCCATCCCATAATTTTGATGCCTGTTTTGAAAATCCTATGAACCCACATGGGTCTTGTCACTGCTTCCATCTCTGAGAGAAGCATGGAGCCTCACAGCTCTGCACTATTATCATGAGCGTTGCATGCAGAGGATGCACGATCCTCCAGTATTTATAGAGCTGTAAGAAGAGCTGCAGGGAATATGATGATTTCCTGCAGGGCACATTGAGGTGAGATGTAGCAAGAACCAATTCAAGGTCATTGGTGGTGTTCACCAAGCAGCTGCAGATGTTAGAGTGCCAACTTTGGGACCTCAGAATAGAGCACTGACCGGTGGAATCACATCCTAATGCAGGCTTAGGAGGATGAGCAGTGACTGCAGAACTTTCACATGCTCAAGGTCATATTCCTGGATCTGTTTGCTGAGCTTGCCCCAACTCTTCACTGCAGGGACACCACAATGAGAGCTGCACTGACAGTCAAGAAGTGAGTGGTGATTGCACTGTGGAAACTTGTAATGCTGAACTGCTACCAGTCAATATCATATTGGAGCTGGAAAATCCACATCGGGGATGTTGTCATGCAAGTCTGCAGGGTCATTAATCATCTCCTGCTATGTAGGACTGTGACTCTCGGCAACGTGCAGGACATAATGGATGGATTTTCAGCAATGGATTCCCGAGCTGCAGTGGAATGGTAGACAGTGTGCATATCCCTATTTCGACACCAGACCACCTTGCCACAGAGTACATCAACAAAAAGAGCTATTTTTCTATGGTTATGCAAGTGCTGGTGGATCACGGGGGGCAATT
Organism: Gopherus flavomarginatus; assembly: GCF_025201925.1. Lineage (NCBI taxonomy): Eukaryota > Metazoa > Chordata > Testudines > Testudinidae > Gopherus > Gopherus flavomarginatus. Next base: position 28,517,129 of record NC_066628.1, read on the forward strand.
CGTTGACATCAGTCTTGGCTGGTCAGAGAAGGTGCATGATGAATGGATCTTCCAGAACAGAGGACTGCTGGGAAATCTACAAGCAGGGACATTCTTTCCTGACCAGTAGATTACTATTGGCAATGTTGAAATGCTAATAGTGATCCTGGGTACCCAGTCTATCCTTTACCACCCCTCCTCAGCTCATGAAACCATACACTGGGCGCCTTGACAACACCAAGGAAAGATTCAGCTGCTGGTTGAGCAGGTGCAGAATGACAATGGAATGTGCCTTTAGTAGATTGAAGGGATGCTGGTGTTGTTTACTCACCAGATTGGATCTCAGTGAGAAAAACATCTCCTTGGTTATGGCTCCCTGTTTTGTCCTGCATAATAACTATGAGGCAAAGCGGGGAAGTTGCTTCCAGAGTGCTGGTAGAGTGGCTGTCTGCTGAGTTTGAACAGCCAGGCATGAGGGCTTTCAGAAGAACTTAGTACGGAGCTATATGGCTTGGGGTGGCTTTGAAAGAGAACGTTAACCGTGAGCCACAGTAATGTATTGTGGTGTGCTGTGCTCTACCTGGCCCAGCCATTCAGGGGCCTGTTAGGAACAGTGTGGTTCTTGGTGCACATCTATGAATCTAACACTGTTGATGCACCTATTAATGTTGTGGCGCTTGCTGGGTGTTTATGATTATTATATTGTTTGTCACTGATCCTATGGGTTGGGTCACAGTGTACAATACCACTATTTTCACTGACACCAGACATCATGCAGCATATGCTGGAACTAATAACAATGAATTATTTCCCCCCCCCAAAAAAAATAGTTTACTGACTAACAAAAACATCTCAAAACAGTTAAATGTAAAAACATTAAAATCTTAGTAAATTTACGACAAGTGTAAAGAAGAGGAAGGGACATTCAGGTCCATTTTAGTTACACATACATCAGCCATAGCTCTCAGTGTATGTGATGCTGTGGTTGTCCTTACCGCCCCTCAGGGTGGAGCGGTAGGGCCACGGTCCCTGATGCCCAGTGGAATGTTGATCAGGGATATAGGGAGGTGCTATGTTGCAGTTCTCCAGACTGCAAAGGGAGGCAAGTCCACAAGAGTCTGCAGCATCTGTGTGCTGCCAGAGAAGCTCCATTATGTCTTGGTGCATCTCCCTCTCCTTTACCTGCTGGGCCACTGGGCCCTTTGGCCTGTTCACTTTTTCCCTTTCTATACAATCTGCAATATTCATTTGCCAGGCCCTCTGTTCATGGTCTGGTGCAACAGTGGCTTGCAGGATCTCACAGAAAATGCCATTCTGAGTCCTCTTTTTTGTTCTCCTTATCTGGCTCAGGTGTTCCACAGGTGTGGAGAGGGAGCCTTTCCAGGCCACTACGGCTGCAGCTACATATAAAACACACAGAAGTACCATTGTCAGTATAGTCACAATGGAAATCGAAAGATTCAGAATTCACTTCCCTTGCTTCCCTAAAGTTTTAAGCAATGCTTGCTAATTGTCACTTCTGCTTGGCAGTGATTGTGCACAGTGCCATTCCAAGCTCCAGCAATGGTGAGTACTCATTCCCCCACCCTGCTCAGCTGGCACAATTTCCCACAGGCAGTGGCGATGTTAGCTGGTCTCTCACTCCTGGGAGTAACAAAGACATAGAAAGCACAGCTGCTGCTGGTGTCCCAAAGATGCCAAACCAGGCCCGTATGCTGCTAGCCTGTTTAAGGCAAGGGTGCCTGCCAAAGTTCTCACCAACTGGTGTGGGAAAGCATCCTACCATGGAGGGAGAAATAAGGCTGCCATCCCTAGAAACCATCTGGAGAGGATTGCAGAGTACCTCCATGGGAGTTTCATGGGCTCTCTCAGGAGGATATAAGGGACATTCCTGTGTACAGAAACAACTGCTCCACATGCCCCCTCCATCAGCCTAACTCTACAAGTGATTGAAAAGCAGATGATAAACCAACCTCTCTTGGTTGTAACACTACCTCTTCTAGCACAAGCAAATTAATGAAAAGTCGAGAGCTGTGGCCAATTATTTTGGGGGCACCATCACTGTGATGGGAAATAAATTTACACACTTACCCAAGGTTCCTTTCCCAGCATCAGGTTTGCTCGTGCTCAACTGCCGGGACTGCAGTGGAGTCTCAAACAGGTCCTGGCTCATGGCATAGCTGCCCCCTCATTGCATGTCTCCATCCTCCTCCTCTTCCTCCTCCACCTCTTCCTCCTCCTCACTGTTCATGACTGGGTCAATGTCTCAGGCTTCTCAGAGGTATACACTGCTAAGGCACATATTTAAAATAGGTGTAACAAACCATTCCTAGACAGGGCTTGGGTTAACCCTTCCAACACCAGGCATGCAGGGCAGGTGGCGAGTGAATGAAAACTTGACTCATTCAACCCTTCTGCCAGTTGGAGTGGGCAGCAAGAAGAGCTGGGTTCAGTATCCAGGGGGTTCCTTTTCAACAATATAACAGAACTGGCTCGAGCTCCCACCCAGTAACCCGGGAAAATTTCATGCTCCCCTCTGGGTTCCTCTAAGAGGCAATTCTTCCCCTTTCGCAAGCACAGAGTCTGAGTGCAGAAAGAGTTTTTCTTTAATAAAAGTAACCTGGCATTAATTTGGGAAAACAGCACAAGCAGGATTCCTGAACATAAAAGTATGAGCAAAACACCCACTCCAGGGTGCGCTGGGCAGTGTCTTTTGCTTCAGGTTCTTGAATCCGACACCAAAGTGCCTGTAGTGTTCAGGATGGTTGTAGGGTCTCTGCCAAGTACGGCATGCAATCCAACACCATAGTGCCTGTAGTGTACCCCCCCTTAACACCCCACTCACAGCATTTGTCCCTGATCAGTGAAGACCTAGAGTTCAGAGGTGTATTTGCATGAATTCTCATCCAACCATGGTGGGGTGGGGGCACCAGCTGGTCCTGCCGGCTGAGTGCTCACCGCTTCCGCCAGCCACTCCCATCGGTCACCTTCGGCTGCCACCTGTGTTAGTATATAGGCTGGTTTGTCGGACTGAGATAGAATTTTGGGTTTACTTTCGAGATCCATACCCTTACTAATATGTATGAAGAACAAAGATTCTATGCTTTGAATTTCCCAGAACCAGATGTGGCTTTTAGCACAATGAGAAAAGATAAGGGATAGAGCTAAAAGTTTTACAGGGTATGGTGGGAGGGGGAGAAGAGAAAGCCCTCTAGCAACCTGTCTCTCTGCTGTGACCTCTGCAGGTCAGTTTCTTGAGGTTCTACCCAACTGTTAGATCTTATCAGTTCTTTGCAGGCTGGATAGAAATGCTGTCCTACTGCAAGCATTTTCAGCTCCGATTGAGCACTTAAAAACAGAAGACTCCCAATAGAGCCTCTTTAGCTCTTTTGTTGAACACTGGGGAGAAACAGGTTAAACCAGACCGGGGATTGTGCACACCTTCTAGCAAGAACACCTATCCCCACCCACTCTTACTTTCACAGGGGGCTGGCATTCGAGACCCTGGCTTAATGAGGTCCTTTCAGCTCTGGGTGATCCCTCATTTGGGACAGGTAAAGCACAGTTCTGCTCCCCTTTACTCCTACAATGAAGACAACATCATTGATAACAACATTTCACTGCCCCAGCAGTCGATATTAAAGTGATTTGTAACCCAACACCAGCCAAAGTTGATCACTTTGATCACTATGTGCTGGATAGCTAGGCAGAATAGACGTGTACATGTAAATACAGTTTGCTCCTGAAGTCTCTCCCCCTCCCAGCTAGCTGTCAGGGGAGAACTCAATCAGACCCTGCTTACAACTCCCACGACTGTGTACCCGGATCAAGTAGCTGCAAGACAAAGTAACTGTACATGCAAATCAGGAGTATTTGCTTACTTAAATTGTCTGGAAACCAAGCTCGAGGATTCCCGTAGGAAATGATCACTTTGATTAGCAGGTGTCTTTGTATTTTATAAGCTATAAAATTAGTCACTGTGCAGCTGAGTGCAGTGGGGAGAATCCCAAACCCTACAGACTCTGCAGACTCTGCCCTCTACGTGCTGCCAGGTACTCATCCCAGAGAACCATGGCACACACCTCCTTGCCAGCCTCCACTCTGCCATTGCTGTTCCATTGCTGAGAGCAGGGGGATAGGTACTGAGGGAACCATACAATGCACAGGCTCAGAAATGGCTGAGAGGGATCTGTGTGGGAACACCCTTTGACAGTGCTTTCCATCCACAAGTCTCAAAGGCCCAGATGCTCAAGGCATTTAGGCTTCTAACTTCCATTGAAATCAATAGGATGTTTGGAGATAGGTAGCTTGGAGAATCTGGGCCTAAGTGCTTTGCAAGATATCAGTGACTCCAGGGAGAGATGCGGTGACCCTCCCAGACATTCACAGCAAGGAAGCACCCATTTGGAGTTAGAATTCAGCAATCCTGACTCCTCATTCAAGGCCTGCCCCACTGAGCCACAGCTGCCAAGCTACAAAATGCCTCAGTCTTCAGCTGCAGCAAGAAAACCCAGCCCAGAGATCTCCACAGGGCCCAGCACACCCCATAGTTGCCTTGACACCAGGAGAAGGCTTTTCTTTGGACCTTCATCCCTTCAGAAGGGGAACAGCCACCCACCCTCCTCTGGCCCATTCTAGTCCCCCATTTTGTGGCCTCTCTAACTCCCACCCATCCCTCCAGAGCTCCCAGCTCTCCAGCATGCAGCAGCCTGTCTGCTGCTCTCAGCTTGGACACAGAAATCCCTGAGGGTGTCTTTTCCACATCCCAGCATTGTTCAGAATCCAGCTCCACTGTCTTGCAGTGCAGGCAGCAACCCCTTTCCTGACTGCTCATCAAATCCAGGTTGTAGAGAGATGCAGCAGGCAGCACAGCCTGTGGTTAGTCACCTGAGATCTAGTGTTAGGGAGGACCATGGGGGCTGATCAGAGGTGCTGGAACAATTTTTATAGTGGAGGTGCCCAGAGCCATTGAATCAAACAGTAACCCTGCATATAATGGAAACCACTTCAAGCCAGGGGCGTAGCAGCACCCCCAGCACCCCTTGTTCCAGCACCTATGGGGTTGTGTGCATCCAGCAGCCTCTGGAGAGAATCCCTTTTCTATGGATTCCAGCTTAGTCCTACCTTTTTCCCATCCTCCTCCATAGCCTTCTCTGCACCTTCCCCTTCTCTCTGTCCTTGCCTCTTCCTCTTTGCCAGCTGCTCCCTGCCTCTCGGAACGGCCTTTTCCTGGCACACCAGCAACACCTGCATTGCTTCAGCCCTCTGTCCATCCACGCAGCAGGGACTCAGGGGCTGACACTGCTCCCACGGTATCCATCAGGGGCGCCTCCATTGAACCGACCTGATTCTGTTTCCAGGAATGCCAGGAAAAGGGAATGTGACTGAGGCCCCCTGAAATCAGTGGGAGCCTTTCCATCGGCCCAGTGGGTGTCCGATCAGGCCTCAAACCAGGTGTAATGCCACTGGAGTCAGCAAGTTTACACCAGGATGAAACTGGGGAAAGTGAGGTCAGGATCAGGCCTCTTTATGTGCTAAGCAGGTTCCCACTGAGATGAAAAGCAAAGTATGCCCATGGCACTGAAACCAGTCTCTGACCAGGGCTCTCCTGGCCCAGCCGGCAGTGATGAGGCCGTGGGTTGCTCGTGATGGCACCGTTTGGAGCATAGCGGTGCATGCAGTGACTGTTACCCCCTCAGCCAGTCAGAGCTTTCCTAGAGTGCTCTCTTTGGAAGGACGCAGCCTCAGCTGCTCTTCTCTGGCACAGCAGCACCTCGGGCTGCAGCAGAACTGGCCACACACCCAAAAGGGAGACATTTTACTGCCAACATAAATCAAGCTGTCTGCGACACAGCTTCTCCCACACTCGGCTGGAACGTAACACAAACAGCCTCTCATTTATTTATGAGGATATTGCCTTATTGCCGATAAATAACCTTAATATGCCTGATTGGGGGCGGCACATTAAGCAGAGATGTGGCAAGTGACTGAAGAGAAGTCCCAGGAGCATGGCTAAATTAGGCAGCTTGTCTTATGAATATGCAGCCCTATAAATACCAAGCCCGCATGTGTCTTTTCCTGATATTAAAACTGGAGGGAAAAAGCTGGAAGAGACACAGTTTCCTTCTGATTTCTGGTGCAGTATGAGGAGCTCAGCCCTCTCCCCTGTCCTCGGGCCCCTGGAAATTACACTGGCCCTTTAAGAGCTGGCTTTTTTAGCCTTTCAGCTCAGTTACCACTGTCTTCAAATCCTCAGGCCTTATTCCTCCCAGGCTTGGTACCAGGACCCTTGGGGGCCAGTCTTCCTCTGGCTCACGGAGAATAGAGATAGGGAATCCACTTAGGCTGGTGGGGATCCTCCAACAGCCTCACCCAGTCTTCAGGGAATTTCAGGTCTTGCTCCTGGGTGGCTTCCTGCCAGGCTGAAGCTGGTGAAGGTTAGCCCTTGGGCTCTCTAGCAGCCAGCCCCCTCTTCCTGGGCTGCAGCCTCTTATCCCAGCTGTGCTAGTCAACCAGTTAGTGTGGAGGAAGCCACTCTGCCCATTAGCAGGTAGTGGCTGTGGTGGGGTGGAGGTTACCCACCTGTCACATGGGGTATGGCACAGTCCTTGAGCCACAAGCATCTGGTCCCTCCTTTTGCAGGGGACCTCGAACTTGGGACTATCCATGGCAAGGGAACAGCAGCACAAGTCTGTCTCCTTAGAAGCTGAGAGACCTGGTTGGTGCCCAGCTCCTTGTGCCTGCAAGCAGGGGTAGGGAGCAGGCCCTAACCTGTGCACTCACCACAGAGACCCGGCAGCGCATTTGAAAAGAATGGTCATCTCACACCCAGGAAGGAGGCCATAGCGGGGTCCACTGAGAGCCTCCCTAACCTGCCAGCATGAGGGAGAAGGAGCTGCCTAGAGCCCTCCCTCCACCATCCCCCGGAGAGGAGGGGATGCCACGTGACAGCTGGCAGGAAGCGTGGCAGGAAGTGCCCATTCGGAGAGTGGCGGAGCGGAAGTCTGTTGGGAGCGGGGCTTAATTTGGTTTGGGGGGCATCTGGGAGAGGTGGCATTTTGGTGGAGTGGGACCCTTGTTAAGTCTGACTCCACCCATGCTCTTAATTCCCAATGGGCTGTGGGGAACTATGAGGAGAAACAGGTGCCAGGAAAAGAGGGTGCAGTGTGGAAACAGCAGATTCCAAAGACCTTTGTCCACATGATCTCCAAGACGTTCCTGCCCTGTAGGCTGCCCTGAAGTCTTTACAAAGCAGCGAAAGCCCTTTCTGGGTTGATATCACAGTGCACCAGCCAAACCAGATTTCCAGGGAAGCTGCATTGTTGCTCTTTTGGGGACATCACCAGACATGACTGCTCTCCTCGCCTTCTGGGATGGCAAACTCTTTTCTGCTCCCATTTGGTCTAGATTTATGGAAAAGTGTAAAAAAGAAACCACTTGCTTTGCAATTACACGTCACCTGACATTTTCGTTTCTCCTAAATTCTATTGGGTTTGTTTGTTTTTTTTTAGAACTGACTGGTCTCTGTACTTGCCATTGGCAAAGCTGGTAGATATGTCTATGGTTGAGCTTGTCCAGCATTTTCCATTATAAACCTCTATTTCCAGTTGCTATAACTTTGCCAGACTTTACCTCTTTGGGCTGAAAGTTTCCATATTTTCTATCTGCTTCATGGTGAATTTTTCTGGAAAGTTTCAGCAAAAACTGTGCAGGCATCATCAAAAAGATTAGTGAGATAATAGGTAATTTTGCTAAAGTTAATAAAAATTTCAGCTCTTTCTTTGAAAGACAATAGCACCTCCATACTTTGGAGCAAGAATTTAACATTTGGCATGGGTTTCTTCTGGGATCAGAGAGTTGTGCTTTGATATCCCCATGAAAATCCACCTAGTTTTGGCCAAGGCATAAAGCTCTGAAAACTGCCATTTGCACATATGCAGTAGACTGTGTTAGAGGCTTGTACCTAAATGATTTGAACATTCTATCTGCCCTGAGTGTGCTCTCAGGTTCCACAGAGGCTGAGTTCCAGACATCTTGTTGGTAAACTCCTGGTGCCTAGCTCAGTGTGCCTTCATGTGCTCAAGTCCCAGGTCTTCCACTGACTGATGTTAATAAATGTGTGTACTTTGCTGCCCTTATTATGGATGAGTCTCATGCTCCTACCATAAGAGCCAGGCAAGTATCATTCCCTGCATTTTTCAGCTGGAGTAGCTGAGAGGTTGCAGCAGGTCAACTCTGGCAGAGCTGTGAATAGAACCCTGTTTTCAATACAACAGACCACTTAGCCACACTGTCTTTCAGAATGAATGTGCAGATGTATGTGCTTGGCATTGCTGTCTGTAACCACTAAACCCACCTTTCCTATAGAGCCAAGGAATCCTGATTCCCAACATTCCTCTACTATCCTGCAAACATTTGCATAAGCAACTAGTAAAGCATGTACTGTGCCCCCCTTCCTGTGACTGATCCATATAGAGAAATAAAGCCTTCTACTGCTACCAGTTACTTCTTTACCTCAAACAATAGAGGCCTGCACTGTGAACTGAGGGTTCAGGCTCTGCTGCTGACTGATGTTGGGGTCAATATGGAATTTCTGTTTTTCGTCTTTCTTTTAATTTAAAAAAACCTTAGAAACGATACAGCTATATTCTAACATGATTTAGATGGCAAAGTCAAGCACTCTGAAGTTAGGAAATGCCAGAATTATGGTTCTATTCTGTATAGATTCTTATACCACCTTATTGCTATCGTCATTTCAAGAGGAAAACTTGAAACATTTCATTCCAAAATGTGTCTGCACCAAACATTTCAAGATTGTCTGAACCTTTTCCCTCTAGTTTTCTTCTGAAACAAAATTCCAGTGGAAACAACCTGGTTTGATGAAGTGTTTCTGTTCAGTGGAACTGCATATTCCAACAGTGTTGGGCACTACAGGGCAGACGGCTTTGGGGAAATTCAGGACCAGGAGTATGTTGGGGTCACCCTGCAAGTAGAAACCCAGGCTGGTGGAGACTATGGTGGAGCTGTTGTGTTGTTGGCAGCCTGTTGGGTTCAGAGTGCTGAACCAGACTGCACTGCACACAGGTTTACAGGGTAGGCAGTGAGGTAGCTTCTCACTGGTCTGAATTGCATCCCAGAGCGTGTTACATTGGTAAAGTAAAAGGATTTACGTAGTTGGCTGTTTTGACTGAGGTTTACACTTCATGCAGTGGTAAATTAGTTTTAACTGATTCTCCGGTGAGAAAGCTCGGAATGGTTGAAGAAAGGCCACAGAACTAGAACAAAGTGAAGTGTAAAGATGAGCAACCAGCAGCAATGGCAGGAGGAGCAAAGGAACAAATGCTGAGCTCCCCAAGAAGCAGTTAGCAGAGCGGTGTGCATACTAAGGTGTATCAGCAGCTGATCAGAACCAGTCAGACCTAATGGCCATGCTGAACCCATATGCCATGAGGGGCTTCCTTATTCTCATACAGGGCATGCAGTAGACCCAGCAGATGGATCCCCAGGTGATCTAGCAGAGGCAGCAGCAATGCTGAGAGGTTCAGAGCTGGGGAGGCTGGATTGGAAAAGCTGGTAGTGGAGGAAAGATGGATAGAACTGGAGGCCAGGTGTCAGAGCGAGGAGACAGAGCTGGAGCAACAGAAGTTTGTTGACCAGGACAAACACAGGTAGCTTGGACAGAAGAGGAGGGGTGGGGGGCATGCAGTGCAGTCTGTTTATGTACACAGGGGTGTCCCTTGTATCCCTGAGACCTCAATGAAGCTATTCTGCAATCCCATCTCAAAAGTTTCTAGGGATGGCAGCCTTATTCCTTCCTCCATGGTAGGACACTTTCCCACACCAGTTGTTGGTAACTTCAGCAGGCACCATTGCCTTAAACAGGTTAGCAGCATATGTTTCAGGATGCCAGCAGCTGCTGTGCTCTCAGTACCTTTGTTATCCTCAGGAGTGAGATAGCAGCTAAAATCACTAGTACCGGTATTCAGTGCCATTGTCCTGTACTCGCACTCAAGGAAATAGGGACCAAAATGCTATTGTTCTTGCAACCATAAATGTCAGGCCCACCCTTTACCCATCACACCTTCCCTTGCAAGCACCAGCCACTGTCCCCATTTAACAGATGGGCACAGTGAGTGAAGCGTTTGTCCCAATAAGGGAGCTGCGAATGCTCAGTTCCTCAGGCACTTTGCCCAAGGACACGCATTGAGTTAGTAGCAGAGTGAGGACTAGAGCCCAAGGCTCCTGACACCCAGTGTTGTGTTCTCACCATTGAGCACTTAGATGCTGAGCTGAACTGCCTCTCCAACCCTTTTGAGGTTTGCCCGTTGCTAGCCTAGAGGCTGTGGAGTTTTCATAGATTCCAGGACCAGAAGGGACCAGTATGATCATCGAGTCTGCCCTCCTGTCTGACACAGGCCAGAGACCTGCCCCAAAAGAATAACGTTGCAAAAGGCACGCACAGTTGTTAAACACACTGTAATTTCCATAGTTAACATTTGCAATCCACTCTCTGCATCTCAAAAGCAGCTGTCACATTTCGTTATCTCCGAGCTGCTCATTTGGACCTCGCCAGCAACACAAGTCTGTATACACAGCAACATAATCATCGTCTAAGTTGCGAAGAATCTCCTTGGCTGCCTTTCTCTCCTCTCTGCTTTGAGCTGGATAATTTTGGAAGCATCGGGGTTTTCGCTCCCTGCAATTTGCATGGCAATCTTTAGCAATTTTTTTGTTATTATTATTTTTTTAACAAGCTTGTCTGCCAACAGAAGGGATCAGGCTGCCCAGGGAGATTAGAAATGGGCCATAGCTGTTTGGGTTCTTGAGTTTAAATGGGAGCTCTGTCAGCCTATTAGCTGTGCACAAACAATGGGGAAATGTCATTTTCCTTCTACCTCTCATTTCAGATACAGCATTTCTATTCTTAACCATCTAGCCACCACTAATAGACAGGGCTTGGAGCACTCCCAGCATTAAATGAGTGATGCCCTGTCTCCTTGGGTAGCAATAGCAGCACATCAGGTCATGCACTGCCCATTCCTTATGCTTCTGTGGCCAAAACACCGCCAAAGGGCTGCAGCTCTAAGTGGAATGGTGCAAAGCGAGAGGTGTATGCACAGCTTCACTAGTACCACTCAGGATCAGGTCTTTTATAACATCACACCTTTATAACATCTGAGATATAGTAATAGTGAAAACAGCCATATGTTTATTATCAAAGATAAGGATTTAAGTGATATTGAGTAAGGATAATGAAAACATATAAAACAAAAAGCTCCACCTTTCATGAATGCACAAAGCGCTGGCCTTTTTTGCTCCCTCAGTGATGAATTAAAGATGTGTCCTTTTGCCGCCTTCTTATATTCCCAAAGGTTATTGTTTTGTCCCCACAGTCAGGTGAACCCCTGGGGTTTAGACTCCAGTGTCTTGTCAGCCCCCAGTTTTCTCCATATGCAGATTTGGCTTCCATTGCAGTGGCTTAAGGTGCTTACCTTACATGGCCAATGGCAAGGCAGGTGAATTAACTTCCTTTATCTGACCCAGTGTGTGTGTCTTGTTTGCCTTGATTTAGACATATTGTTAGTACCTACACATGACTGCTTATATCTCATGCACATAGATCACACACAGATTGTGAGGATCAGGGTGATCCGGGCTTTCATTTAAAGATCTCCCATGATATTCGCTACCACAGCAATGTGCTGAGTGTAGTGAGTTTGTCAGACCTGTCGGTGCCAATGTTACAGAACAGCAGCCCTTTGCAAATTGGAATTTAGGGACCCTAAGAGTCATAGAGGAGGAGAAGGAGCACAGCTGCTATGTATCCTCAGCACCTCCCTTCTACCCATGGGGCAGAGCCAACCTGCAGCCTCAGCACAGAACCAGAGCCCTGTCCTGTTCTTCCTCTGCCCTCTGCAGTGCAAACAAAAGCTGCATAGATCCATAAGGCAGGCTCAGGCCAATGCAACATCCTTATTCGTAGGAAATTATTGGGGAGTCATCAAGGGAAAATGGCCTCAGGGCTAAAGCACAAGACTAGGCACTGGAAGATTTTGAATCTACTCCCAGATGGGATTGGACTTGCTATCCATGGACAAATTACGTTATCGCTATGTGCCCTAGTTTCCCTCTCCAATGAATTGGAATATGTGACATTCTCCTCTGGTGTTATCCGGACCAGTGATGTGCTAGGTCACTCCAATCCTTGACTCTGAAAGCCAGCCTTACCCTGCTCTACTGTGAGAACCCCCACTCCTGGGCTGTTCATGCATAGCCTCTGACATGTAAGCTGCTCCTTGGATTGTGCAACCCAATAACACTAGCCACTGTCTCCGGTCCCAGACACAACCCTAGGAGCCTCCGTCTTGCAGTGTCCAGTTATACCTGCTGGACACTGCTAGCTTATATGAGTTGGTCAATTTAACAAAGAAATTGATATGTACCAGGCTTGTTATCCCAAGAAGAGTCTCTGACACACTTCAAACCAAATGGACTGCTTCAGGTAGAATAAACAAACAGATTTATTAACTATAAAGAAAGATTTTAAAGTGATTATAAGTCAAAGCACAACAAGTCAGGTTTGGTCATATGAAATAAAAGTAAAACACATTCTAAGCTGATCTTAACACTTTCAATGCCCTTACAAACATCAATGCTTTTCACCACAGGTTGGCTGGTTGCTTTTCAGCCAAGCTCTCTCCTTTGATCAGTGCTTCACTTGCTTGGTGGTGGTGTCTGTAGGTGTAGGTGGAAGAGAGAGGAAGAGCCTGGCAAACGTCTCTCCCTTTTATCATGTCCTTTCTTCCCTCTTGCCTTTGTCCCCTCCTCCCTTCAGAGTCAGGGGAGCATTACCTCATCACAGTTTCAAACTGACCAAAGGAAGGGGGGTGACTCCCTCAAGTGTCTAACACAGGCCTGCACAACATGCGGCCCGGAGGCCGCATGCAGCCTGCGTGTATGGTGCACGGAGGGTGAGTAGGCAAGCGGTGGGTGAGGGAGGGGGGCTGAAGAGGTTGGGGGACAGTGGCGGGTGGGCAGTGGCAGGGGGTGAGGAGGTGAGCCGGGGGGGTGAGGAGCTGAAGAGGCAAGCGAGGAGTCAGTGGCTGACCTGTTCTACTGATCTGGTCTGGCTCCCATCCCCTCTCCAAAGGCTGCAGCTGTCTGGAGATGCTGCCTTCCATGCCTTCCTCAGTCACACCTCATTCATTCAACAGGACAACTGATTACAAAGTGGGGGGGAAGATCTTATTCTACTTCTAGCAAAAAGACATTTTTCTTTTACCTTAATTATACTACCTTAGGGGCCCACTATAACATATTACCAAGGTTCAATACCGCTGTTTCGGTGGGGCAGCGCTGGGGAAGGAGGGTTTGTTTCTGCAGGGCAGGCAGTGCTGCGGGGGGGGGGAGTATTTCAGGGGGGTTGGGTGGTGCTGGGGGCTGTTGTGTTTCGGGGGGGCTTGGTAGTGCTGGGGGAGGGGGTCAGTGAGGCCAGGGGGTTTGGCCCTCAGCTGTTTTCTTTGGAGTAATATGGCCCTCACCGCTTTACGAGTTGTGCAGGCCTGGTCTAAAATATTCTTTTGTTGCTGCCTAGGCCAGCCTCCTTTGTTCCTGTGAGGCTGGGCTGGGTTTGTCCCATACGTGCCCTGGTGAGGTGTGAACAGCCTCTCTGCTCTTGGAGAGTTTTGCCTGGGCTTGTTTTAAACCACGAGGACACATTTTCAGCCTTTCATAACTACATATGGGAAATTATATCCTATAATATTACTATAACATTACTGGAGTATTTGTGGCATCTTAGAGACTAACAAATTTATTTCAGCATAAGCTTTTGTGGGCTACAGCTCACTTCTTCATCAGATTTGTGTCTGAAGTGTTGTTCTAAGTAAGCCATAAAGATGTTGGCATACTGTGGGGCCATGCAAGTACCCATAGCAGTGCCGCAAAAGAATAAATGGACACAAATCTGACATCAGGAATCATAACATTCAAAAACCAGTGGGAGAGCACTTCAACCTCTCTAACCACTCAATGACAGACTTGAAGGTGGCAGTTTTGCAATAAAAAAACTTCAAAAACAGACTCCAAAGAGAGACTGCTGAACTCAAATTAATATGCAAATTAGATACAATTAACTTAGGTTTAAACAGAGACTGGGAATGGTTGGGTCATTACACTAATTGAATCTATTTCCCTATGTTAAGTTCTCCTCACACCTTCTATCGGTCATCTCTTATCACTTCAAAGGTTTTTTTTTTCTCCTGCTGATGATACCTCATCTCAATTGATTGGACTCTTCCAGTCGGTAAGCATACTTCCACCTTTTCATGTTCTCTGTATGTATAAATATCTCCTGTCTGTGTGTTCCATTCTATGCATCCGAAGAAGCGAGCTGTAACCCACGAAAGCTTACGCTGAAATAAATTTGCTAGTCTGTAAGGTGCCACAAGTACTCCTGTTCTTTTTGAGGATACAGACTAACACGGCTGCTACTCTGAAATATAACATTACTGTAACAATACTATAACATCACTATAACAACCATGCTCAGTGTATGATGAGCCTTCTGAAAACACTCAACATGACAAACTTTCCATTAGATACCACACAATCATTTTACAAGGATGAACATGGGGGTGCTGGGTGTTCCCCCGAGGTACAGAACGTCAGAGGAAAATAGCATTTTTCCTCCCTGAGGGGGTGAGGCTTAATCCATGAATGTTTGTGAAGTGCTCTGTGATACTCTATGTGCAACAGAAGGGCAAAGGGTTATTATTATACTGAATGTGAGGCTGGCCAAACCCGCAAGAGTCTGTTGCAAGGAGATTCCTGCAATCCTGGCAGGGGAATGGACTAAGTGACCCACAAGGACTCTCCAGGCTGGTCTGCTCTCAGTCAGTATGGCTCTGCAGCTGATGTAGAAGCCCAGCTGTTCCAGGATCCAGCAGGTTTATGCTGTGCTTGCAGTTCTCTATTAATACTACTAGTAGAACCTCAGAACCCCAGCCATGGATAAGGGCCTCACTGTGCTAGGTGCTGTACAGACACAGATAATATGCTGCCATCATGCCTTTTTCCAAAACAATCTCCTAAAATCCATGCCAGAAGCCTGGAAGAAAGCAGAGATATAAGGCAAATTTAAAAAAAAAAAAAGTTAAAATGGCATAACCTGGTTAGTTATAGGCCCACCAACTTGACACAGACCCTGGGCAAAATAATGCAGCAGCCATTACAGGACTCAATTAATAAAGAATTAAAGGACAGTATTGTATTGGATTAAAAACTGGCTGACAGGTAGGGGTGGCTCCAGGCACAAATGCACCAAGCACATACCTGGGGTGGCAAGCCGCGGGGGGCAGCCTGCTGGTTGCTGTGAGGGTGGCAGTCAGGCTGCCTTCGGCGGCATGTCTGTGGGAGGTCCGCCGATCCCATGGTTTCGGTGGCAATTCAGAGGTGGGTACGCTGAAGGCGTGGGAGCGATGACCTCCCTCAGCCATGTGACCGAATCCGCGTTACCAGTGGACCTCCCGCAGGTATGCCGCAGAAAGCAGCCTGAGTGCCATGCCTAGGGTGGCAAAATACATAGAGCTGCAATTGTAATTGTAAACAAGGAGTTGTCATCAAGTGGGTGTGTTTCTATTGGGTCCCGCAGGGATCAGTTCTTAGCCCTATGTTATTTAACACTTACCAATGAGATGGAAGGAAATGTAAAATCTTCACTGATAACATCTGCAAATAACACAAAAACTGGAAGAGTGGTAAATAATAAAGAGGGCAGGTCACTGATATAAAACGATCTGGCTTTCCTGGTAAACTAAGCTTAAGCAAACATGCATTTTAACACAGTTAAATGTAACCGTATACATCTGGGAACAAAGAATGTAGGCCATACTTACAGGGATGGGGGGCTCTGTTCTAGGAAGCAGTGACTGAAAAAAATTTGTGGTTGTGATGGATAATCAGCTGAACATTAGCTCCCCATGCAATGCTTGGCCAAAAGGGCTAATATGATCCTTGGATGCATGACCTGGGTATTTCAAATAGGAGCAGAGATATTATTTTGCCTCTCTATTTGGCACTGCTGTGACTGATGCAGGGACGCTGTGTTCAGTTTTAGTGTCGGCAATTGAAGAAGGATATTGATAAATTGGAGGGAGTTCAGAAAAGAGTCACGAGAATGATTAGAGGATTAGGAAACCAGCCTCTTAGTGATAGACTCAAGGAGCTCAATCTATTTAGCTTAACAAAGAGAAGGTTAAGGGGTGACTTGATCACAGTCCATAAGTACCTCCATGAGGAACAAATATTTAATAATGGACTTTTCAATCTAGCAGACAAAGGTATCACATGATCCAATGGCTTGAAGTTGAAGCTAGACCAATTCCAACTGTAAATAAGGTGTAAAATTTTAATAGAATAATTAACCAGTGGAACAATTTACCAAGGGTTGTGGAGGGTTCTCCATCACTGGCAATTTTAAAATTAAGATTAGATGTGTTTCTAAAAACTCTGCTCTAGGGATTATTTTAGGGAAGTTCTCTGGCCTGTGTTACACAGGAGGTCAGATTAGATGATCACAATGATCCCTTCTGGCCTTGGGATCTATGATTTTAAGCCTGCCTTAATCAGCTTTCTGATCACAGCCCTCCACAGGGATAGCAGATAATGTGAAAAAGATGCCAGCATCCTCAGGAGAACTGGGTTCTATTTCTACGTCTGCCATTGGCCTGCTGGGTGAACCTTGGTTAAGTCATTTCCCCTCCCCGTGCCTGAGTTTCTCCATCTGTAAAGTGGGGATAATAACACTGATGTCCTTTGTAATGCACTTTGAGATCCACTGAAAAGCACTAGATAAGTGCCAGGGGTTATTATCCTGCTTGCCAGGCACCAACCCACCACCAACATCTCTCAGTAACCAAGGGCCAATAAACAATCTCATAGCTGAGTTGCCTGTGTTGGCCCAGGGTGAGACATGCAGCTCGCTCCTTGGGTCAAGGTAATTGTGTCTTGATCAAGCCTGATACTGTATGTGACATGCCAGATATTTCCAATAATTAGCCAATGGCTTCATGTGCCATGTCAGGGGACTCAAGGTCAGGCCCTGAATTGGTGCCAAGGGTTGGAAGGATCAGAGCTCTTGCTCAGTAAGGCTCACCTGTTGTGAATGTGCACACAGTGCCTGGGCTCTGATTGATCTGATGTGTGTGCTTCGCAGTTTTATCACTCCCTCATTATTGATTTTCCTTTTTATGAATCATATAAGCGCTGTTATGCTCTGCTATGAATGATTCTCGTCCCGCCCTTCCCGGCTGGCTGCTTGCCCTGGGAGGGTTATTTATGAGCGATTCATATTTAAGGTGATGAAAGCACACAGATAACCAGGAAGCTTTCCCCATGGAGTGACAACACATCTGTACTTCATCCATTCATGACCTGAGAATAGCTGGGGATGGCTCCTTCCTCTGAGTCAGCAACAAGTCAGTGCCTCCATGTGGCGTTCTGGGGTGCTGTGCTGTTGGGAATGCTATGTTCTGAATGACAGAAAGGGTCTGTCTACGTTGCAATGTAAGCCCAGGTCTCTGGGACCTGGCTTTGTGGACTCAGTGTTTCCAAGCCAATGCTTTACTGCATTGTAAAACCTGGGCTTACAATTCTTAGTCCTGGATTTCATAATCGTGCTAATGTCTCCATAGTGCACAACACACACCTGCTGATTCAAGTCTGTGGCTTGAGCTGAGTCCACACTGCAAAATGGCAAAGCTTGGACCAGAGTCACAGCAGGACTTGGGCTCTGACTCATTGCTCTAGCAGGTCCTAGAACTCAGGTCCTACGTGCTTGATAACATGAGTCCAACTGATTTGTGTGTGGACGGAGGAGGGATTCAAATGTGAGTCAGAGCATGGGCTCAGCGCGCAGTGTAGACATACCCTAAGGTTCCAGAGCATTTTCATAAGGCAGGAAATGTAACCTCAGAATTGTGCCAAAAGTGTAGTTGAGGTGAAAAGACTTTCCAGACACTCCAGTTCTCTGCATGGATACATTGGCTTTCATGTGCGCTCCCTGCTCTAAACTGCCATGCTGTTGCTGCGCACTGTTAAATATTTCATCCCAGAGGGGGCTGCATTGCAATGACAGGCAAAGTGATTTCTGTGCTTGTAAAATGGGTTGGTGGCTTTTAGGATGGGAAGTGCTAACTACACTTGGTTTTCTCAGCAACAAATAGCTTTTCAACCCAAATAACACTTTTGCTGATAGGGTTAATTCTGATTAAAAAATGTTCTCATTTTCTAATGAAAAACTAAAACCAGGCATTTTTTATCAAAACATTTTCTTCAAACCAAACATTTTCCACAAAAACAGTTTCCATAAACTACGTGGTTTTTTTTTTCTTCTTCTGGTTTTGGTATTTCATTGATTAAAAAAAAGGCAGAAGTGGGGGCTGGAGGGAGAGCGAATGCTTTAAGAAAACCCATTTTGAGATGGCTCTCGTGCTCAATAGAGTTTGCTGCTGTGCCGCTGCTAAGACAAGTCACATCCGGTTTACAGCAGACTGGAGGCTGCAGTCCTGGCCGGGTGGTGGCACGCTGAACCCAAGGAAATAACAGGTGGAAAGTCTGGAACAATTTGTATAGTGGGGGCGCTGAGAGCCACTGAACCGAACTGTAAACCCTGGATATAATGGAAACCATTTCAAATGGTTGGACTAGGTGATCTCCTGAGGTCTCTTCCAACCCTAATCTTCTATGATTCTTCTATGATTCAAGTTAGGGGGTGCTGCAGCACCCCCCACACCCTAAGTTCCAGCACCTATGGTAGAAAGACTTGAAATGCCAGCCTCCATGTCTTGCGTACTCATTGTCCTGGCTGCAGACCCAAGGCAGCAGCACACAGGAGCTGGGCATTCAGGACTCCCATGGTTGCACGGAATGGTGTGTGCATGGTGGGGCCCTGAAGGCCTAAAAAGCCTTGTGAAATAGCAATGTTTCAGGCTAAGGGAAAAGTAACCCTGCTCCTCTGAGTGGTAGGGAGGGGTGTCTGCTGCCTGAATTCCTTGTGTCCTGCAGGCTCCTCCATGGCCTCTCCTTTCCCTTTGTCTCTCACAACCAGTCCGTGCAAAATATTGTCACCAGATTGTCTGCCTTGACCGTCTCTCTGCCCAGTGCCGCACCCTTGAGTCTTGGCACTGACTTCCCTTCTCTAGGAATGGTTATTCCTGTTATTATTTCTGCTCCTCCTCGATTGCTGTCAGGGCGGGTTCCCAACACGCTTCAGAATGGCCAGGCATAGTGTCCAGGTCACTGCAGAACATGTGCCAAGACCAGGCCTCTTGGAGTTCGCAGCCAAGCTCAGTGAGTTCTAACAATGCTTTGCTCTCCCTAGCCAAAGGTCCCGGGTGTTATCCCTGGGGTGTGAGGAGGAAACTCAGGAACAAAGAAAGATGATGGGATCTATCTAAGGTCACAATAGGTAAAATCACCCTTTGGCAGAGAGCCAGCACCATTATGTCCCCCTTGGCTGTCAGGACCAGAGTGGGGCAGGATATAAATGGTGCCTAGGCCTAGTGCTGGCTCAGGCCTAGTGAGCTGTGGGCTGGGGAAGCAGATTCCTGTTTTGAGTGACCCCCTTCCTCTCCCAGAGGCTGTCAATGAGTCATTCATGCATTTCTCAAGTGGCTGCCTCTCACTGGGAGCTCACAATCGCGGCACGCCTGACCAATGACTAATCACCTGTTCACCCCGTCGCACTGCCTGTGGTCTCCCGGGCTGGAACCCCACACTGCTGCTGCCATGGACACCGAGGCATGACTCACTGGGCCTCCCACTGGCTCTGGGCTCAGCAAAGCATTGCAGCTTTGTCCCTGTGACGCGTGAGCCTCGCTTGCCCCAGGGCTCTCTCCATGGTGTCTGAAGATGACTGATTTTGCTCTGTCCAAGTGCTGATGAGGTGCTGCATTGGCCTCCCATGCTGTTAGCGATTGCACAGCCCTGACGCCCGGCGTGATGTATTCAGTAATATACTGGGCTTAATGGACCATCTCATTCTCCGCTCTGTGCCTGTTACTTGCTATTTGTGATTCCTTCTTCCAGTTAAATACACGGCTCTTTCCTTTCCACCCCCCATGTGGACTCTGTGCTGTGAGTTACCTGCATTCACCATGGAGTGACTGCCAGTGACCCTGGAGGGGATGACTAGGGCTGGCTGGACAAGGAGATTGGCACTGAGATAAGGAATGGATGCTGGGATTGGGTAGGCAAGGAGAATAGGACTGGAACAAGAAGCCAGAGGTGGAAAGAGACAGGTGTGGGGCAGGGGCAGATTGGAGAGGGTGGAGCAGAAGGGGAAAGTCATAGGGGAACAGGCAGAACAGTCTCTGACCACCAGAGGACACATCCCTGCAAGGCCTGGAATGGAATCCAAGATTTGTGAGTGTCACTTGTCTACTCTCAGCCAATATCTGTAAAACTCACTAGCAATGGGAGTGTTTCTCATCCCCAGGCATCGTCCAGCCTGTGCACTGAAAGAGGCAGGGGCCCCGTGGAAAAAAATAGTATGTGATCATGTAATCGTAATCAGATGTCGTCTGCATCATAATGCAAATGTGCAAGGGGGCTGAGTTAAGGTTACACAGGCAACCTTAATTCTGGCATTTCCTTGACTTTGCCATCTTAATAATGTTCTTTTAATGCAAGGCTACTCAGCTGCAGAAGGGCCAGCATGCTCAGCTCCTCACAGGACTGGGCTTTTATGACTTTAAGGCCCCATTCTCTGCTATGCTCAGTGTCTGTGGGGCTCAGAGGTGGGGGATACTTTTCCCTATTCCCTGCTGCCGCACAGGTAATGACAGCCTGGACCCTGCTTTAACTTACACCAGAAAGTGACAACATCCAATAGCTGTGGAGGCTGTGGTGCAGTGCGCTCTGGCCACACACACCTCTCCATGCTCCTCCCCACCCCAGACACACCTCCACAGCCCCCATGAGAAGACCCAGGGGGTATGTTCTCTTTGGGGCCTGCAGCAGGTTCCATACATCACTGGAGATGTTATAGTTTGGCATCCTGCAGCCCAGGCTTCCTGGGAGTGGGGGTTTAGCAGCATAACCACGGTCCAATGCTAAGAGCTGGTGACTGCATTTGCAATATTTATACCAGCGGCTGCTGCTTTGTGCTGCTACTCCCCAGCTGAAGATTTGTTAGGAAAACACAAGACTGTAAATATCTCTGTGAGGGCATGTAACAATGCAGCACTTTGGAAAACAACAATTTGCTCTGTGCAACCAGTCTTGGCTATGAACACACAGGGTTTCTCTAAAGCTGCCCATCTATCTTAGGCACTTACATGACCCCAGTTACCAGTGTCTGAGTGCCTGCTGTTCTAGTGAATTTCTCCATACAGCCCCCCTGCTATCCTCATTGTATGGATGGGGAATTGAGGTCTAGAGAGATTCCTATTAAAATCGATGGAGTTAGGAGGCAAAAAATCCCTTTGAAGATATGGGCCTAAGTGACAGGCCTGGGGACACACAGGAAGTTGGAGGCAGAGCAGGAACTCAACCCACAGCTCCTAGAACTAGGGCTAGTTGAAAATTTTCAATAGACACATTTTTTGATAGAAAATTGGGTTTTTAACTAAATGAACATTTTTGTGAAAAGCTTCTGCTTTCCATGCAAATTTTTGATTTTTGATTGCAAAACCCCAAGCCAAAAATGTTGAGGGTTTTGGATAAAGAAGTCTTTTTTTTTTGGATAAAAAGAAAGATTTTCTTACTGCTCTCCCTAGAGCACAGGCCATTCTCTAGCTGTGGGACCAGCCTTCCTCTCAGTTATTCCTAGAAAAAACAGAGCTGAGCCAAATATGGCACCTCCAATCCAGCCCAGTTAGAAGGCACCTCAAATCCTCAGGCTGTGAAGTTGGTACCAGGTTAGAGTCAAATCTGCAGGGGGTCCTATCTGAGGCCCCAGTACAGAAGGCCCAAACTGCCGAAGGTGAAGCTGTTACCCTTCTAGCCTTAACCACACAAAGACCTCAAGGAAGTTGAGAAGGAATTTGAAACCTTCTTCTCACAAACTCTCATACATCAGCCCCCTGAGGTGATAGACCAGGGTCAAGAATATATGATATTTGCCAACGAAATGACTCCCTGGACTCCAGGCGGGCACAGAGACTAGCCAGGGAAGCCCACTGCCAATTAAACACAAGGGAGATTAACAAGCTGTCAGGAATCAGAACCTGCAACAAAGTTTATTTCCAGACCATCTCATCAGTGCAATTGGCCTGCAGCAGATGGCTGGATTGGCCACTCCACATGACTGGCTGGAGGGACCAGCAGGTCGGCTCTTAAGCCAGCAGCAACAACTCGCTGGCTGCTCAGTTCTCATGCCCACCACTGTGCCTGCTCCTGTCTTACCTTATTTCTGCTACTCCTGCCTTGCCACCCAGCCTTGCCTCGGTCCTGGCCCTGCCTTGAACCCCTCCTTGCATGCTTCCCTGCTCTCTCCCCCTTGGCTCTGTCTTCCAACTACTGACTCCATCTCTGACCCTAGTTCTTGATTCCAGAGGCCTGCACTGACCACTAGGATAGAGCACCTTCCTCCCGCTTCTCTGACACAAGGGAAGGTAAGTTCTCTAGGGCCTGAGATTCAGGAAACCTGGGTTCCATTCCTGGCTCAACTAGCACCGCATGTAGGGTTGCCAACTTTCGATTGGCCCAAAACTGAACACCCTAGCCCTGCTCCTTCCTGATGTCCCTCCCTCTCCCCGTCCCAGAGACCCCTCCCCCACTCACTACATTCCCCCCTCCTCCCTGTGGCTCCCTCTCCCCCACCCTCATTCACTTTCACTGGGCTGGGGCAGGGTTTGGGATGCATGAGGGGGTGAGGGCTCTACATGTGGGTGCAGGCTCCTGGTTGGGGCCGGAAATGAGGGGTACAGGATGCAGGAGGGGGCTCCGAGGTGGGGCAAGTAGATGGGGTATGGGAGGGGGTGAGGGCTCTGAGGTGGGGCTGGGGATGAGGGGTTTGGGGTGCAGAAAGGGGCTCCAGGCTGGGGGGGATGAGGCTTAGGAACTCAGAATGTGGGAGGGGCTGTGAGTTGAGGCAGGGGGTTGGGGTGTAGGAGGGGTGAGGGATCTGAGGTGGGGCCAGGGAGGAGGGTTCAGGGCGTGGGAGGGGACTCTGGGCTTGGGCAGGGGGTTGAGGTAAAGGGGGGATGAGGGCTGTGGGGTGTGGGCTCTGGGGTGGGTCCAGGGATGAGGAGTATGGGGTGCAGGAGGAGGGTCTAGGTTTGGGGTGGGCTCAGGGCTGGGGGTTGGGCTGTAAGAGGGGGTATGAGCTTTGGGCTTGGGGTGCTGGCTCTGGGGTGTGGCCAGTCATGAGGGATTTGAGGTGCAGGAGAGGGCTCTGGGTTTGGGGAGGGCTCAGGGCTGGGGCAGGGTGTTGCGGCTCAGGGTTGAGGAGTGGGCTTACCTTGGGCAGCTCCCGGACAGTGGCACAGCGGAGCAAGGCAGGCTTCCGGGATGAAGCATGGAGCCAGGACAGATTGGGACCAGTCCGCCTTAGCGCTACAGCACCACCAACTAGACTTTTAATGGCCCGGTCAGCAGTGCTGACCGGAGCCCCCAAGGATCCCTTTTAGACCAAGTGTTCCGGTCCAAAACTGGACACCTGGTCACCCTAAGGGAAGGACATCATGCTAATGGTAATTTCAACAGGAAACACAGCCAGATGGCGTTGAAGGGACTAGAAGACAGGACTTATCATCTAGAGACACAGAACAGCAGGACTTTCTCACAGCTTATTGTAGGTCTCTGTCACGCAGTGGCAGAGGAAACTCATGCCCAAGGGATTTGGTGCATCTTGTTTTAAGTTGTTCCCTGTGGGGTAGATATTGCCTTCTTTCTTTTTCAGACTTGACAGGCCTTTCCCAAACACTTGCAAAGGGGGCTCTGAGACTCAGCCAGAATACATTTTATGCAGGTAATTCCCAAAGCCAAGCCCAGGCCCAGCTGAGCCTGGTCAGTGAGCTAAACATGGCTATTGTGCATGCAGTACAACAGGCACTGCCCTTACCATTCCCCTGGCAATGAACGGAAAGGCCCTAAGAGCTTCTGGGTACACGCTCTGGGTGGCGTTTCAGACATGGGTGATGTACTGGCTGCTGTTCTGTGATGCTAGAGTTGCAAAGTGCTGCTTGTTTCCAGAAGCTGCAGCCAATGTCAGTCTGTGATCTGTGATTCTCATGCAATCAAGTGTCGTCTGTGGATAGTCACTTCATTGTTTTGGGGATACCCTGGCACTCGCTTTGTCTACTGACTTGGTTTTCTTAAACTGGAGAAATGGAAAGCTGCCCTTCCAGAGTACATCTTAGACAGGGATGACCGTGAATATGACTAACAGGCTGCAAGGAGAGTGCCACTCATGATTGACAGCATCCACATTGCAGCTCAGAATAGTTAACACATTCCCTTCATCTATAAAGCCTCCCTGAATCTCCCAGTGCATCCTCTCTCTGCTGTCTTGGGACTCTCTTGTAGCACCCGCCATCAGCGATCTGAAGGGAGGTGTACCAGCTGGGATGTGCAGGGCTCCCAAAAGCCAGCATTGAGCTGGACTGAGAGCTGGGCTCTCTCCATTCCCCTGGTTTGCTAGTCGGAATTGTTCAGCTAGTGTTTGGCACAATCCAGTGTCAGCCTGTGGGAAGCTTATGGGCTGTTCCCTGCCTCTGTTTCTTCAGGTATTTGAGATCCATGGGTCAGAGTTCAAGTTATGTCATTGGTCACTTCTGTTACATGGTATTGCTGCTCTTCTCTCAGTACATGACCTACAATTTATAAAGAGGGAGGCCTGGATAACTCAGTGTGACTTCAATTCCAGAAAGGGGAAGACAGAGGTAAGCAGCCCCAGGGAATTATGGGAAATTTGAAACTACCTTCTTTCCACATTTCCACAAGAAAACATGTTTGGTTATGCCAGAATTTTCACTCATTGATGCTCTCTACTGCCTGAGAGACAGAAAGATACAAAAGCCCTGGGAGCAAAATTTATGAGCTACTTATCCAACTTTCTATTCTTATAAAGATCCATGGGACTAGAACCCAAGCCTACAGAGACTGAACTGGCTGATGGTGTCATATTGCTAACAGGAGGGCATATAGTGCTCCATCTTGGGACCACTGTGGAGATTAGGTACCACTGGAAGTACCGCCCACAGGATCCAGTGTGACAGAACCCTGCAGCCCTCTGATTGGGCAAGTGCACTATTTAACCTGGGGGGGAGGGGGGCAGGAAGTTGTCTGGGCAATTCCACAAACTTCTGGCTGGCTTTGATGCTAGACCATACCTTGCTATCTGGTCTCTGACCCAGCCTGACTCTTGCTTATTGGTCCTGGCTGCAGTGATTCCTCTCTGACCTCTGCTCACTGACTAAGATGTTGTGGCCTTCCTTAACCTGTGGATACTAGCCCAGCTGGGACCACTAGGCCAGATTGCCTACATCCTGGTCCTTTACAGTTTGCCCAGACCCACTTTTGATCCTACCCCATGGAAGCCCCTGACCATGGATATGGAAGAGGGTCTACCTCTCCCTCCTGGGTACCAGATCTGCAGGAGTGGGTTGTGCAATTCCAGACCTAGAACTATCTGCTGTAGTCCCACATGGTGTGACTCCTAGCAGAAAATCAGCATTCCACAAACAGCTAGCACAGCCTCATGCTCCAGGCTCAGGTTGGCCACTTCCCTCTGAACAGGGGCCCATGCTACCACTACCTGAACATTTTGATGGGCACCACCGAAAGTTCAGAGGGTTCCTGAACCAATGCCGTCTTCTTTTCCTGCTCTGCCCTGAATTAATCCCACTGGTCAGGCAAGGGTGGGATTAGAGATCAGTTTGTTAGCCAGAGAAGGATTGGATTGACCTCCCTCATGCTGGAGCAAGACCACCCAGTTCTAAGGGACTGGAATGCTTTCCTGGGAGCATTTTCCACAATATTTGGTGACCCTCATCATGCTTGCTCAGCAGAAGCAGCACTACGAAGGCTCCCACAAGGGCCAGCTGCCTTATACACTGCCCACTTCCAGTAACTCATGGCTGATTTTGAGTGGAATGAGGTAGCCCACCTGTGACCACTAGGCAAGACTGCCTATGGCCCAGTCCCTTACAAGTTTCTCCTACCCCATTTACACAGAGTAACTGTCTTTGCATGTATGTGTGTGTCCTGTTTGAAAAGGACACGCTGCAGCCACGAATCACATCACTGTGGAGTGCTGGCCAAGGGCTGTTTGGGAAGGGCTGTGTTACGTATTCCATCCCAGTCCCACAGAGCAGGCTGCTGTGAAAGCTTTGACTGTTTGGAAAGATATTCCTGGTTCTCATTAGATATTCTGCTTCTGTTCTCGCCGTATGGATGAGGACCTTGTCTCAGACCAGTGCTTCCTCTGTACAGTGTTCCCTCATACCAATGGTTTCCATTTTTTGTTGCCTGTCACCATTCCCTGTAGGCAGTGATCCAAACCATTTAGCAGTCATTATATGTGCTCAGTGCTATTAGGGTAGAACACCTCTGTCTCCCCATGACAGGCATATAGCCAGAGGTCAGGTGCAGTGCTCAATAGTGCCATTAATTGTCCCAGCCCATAAAAAGACAATATTTTCTATACCTACTGGAGCATTAGTTGTATCTTTTGCTCTCCAGCTGCAGTGCACTTGTCTGGTGTGATATATATTTGCAGATGACGTGTGACTAGGGCTGTTGAAAACTTTCCATCAAACCCTTTCTCAAAATGAAAACTTTAGCAGGAAATGTTGGTTTTCTTCCATAAATGTTGCCTTTTTGTGGAACAAAATCAGGCTAGATGGATGTCTTGTTTGTTTCAGGTCAAACTGCCCAAAACGAAAAATAAGTTTTCAGGCTCTCAATGAAAAGTTCAAGATTTTCTAGAGGGGGAGGGGAACCCCACTTTCTGGCCAGCTCTCCCTGTGATACACTCTGCTTGCATGTTTGTGAGCCAAACAATGCATGGATCAATGTTCTCAGAGAGAAAATGGCAGGAGGCGTGAAGACCCTCCAAGGCAATACAGAGGTTTCAGCTGAATATTTCTGGCAATGAGGGAAGGGAAGGGTGGGATGAATGGGAGAAGTAGGGCAAGGAGAGAGAGGGACATGAATGGGAGAGTTCCCCACCTGCTGTGAACAGAATCAATGCACGCAGAGCCAGACCGGGCCTGTCAGGGGGCCTGTTACTGCCCCCAGCCCCAAAGCAAGGTAGAGTAGCCTGAGAACTCTTCTAGCCTCTGCCAGCACGGTACAGCCCTCAAGGGTCCATCTGCCAGCTGGGGATAGCCATGGCACATTAACATGCAGCCACTCCTGTTCCCTGCCCCTGCTGGTTCCTGGGAGAGCAGTAGAGGGGCCAGCTCTGCCCAGTCTCTGCTTGTTGGGGACTCCCCTGCCGAGGCAGTACGGTCATCTCCACAGCCAGCAGAGTGCAAAGGGCATGGAAAGGGGGTGAGCATTGTTTCAATCAAAAACTTTCCCTTCCTTTGGAGTCAGATCCTAACAAAAGCCAAAACCTCAGTTCTGGCTCCCCCCTCAGCTTGGCTGGTCCCTGGGTTTCCCTGCAGAGACCTCTCCTTCCAGAGCCACTGCCATCTCCTGAGTGAGCAGGGGTCAGCCAGCCTTTCCCACGGGGCTCCCACAGTGAGAGAGCAGGGTGACCTTGCTGCCCCCTGCACCCCACAGCCAGAGAGGGAACGGAGGATGTGAGAAGGACACACTCACACCCACAGACCATTCACAAAGAAGGCAGCCCCCCCACCAACGTCCCCCCAAACCCAGCAGTGTAAAGTAGGAACAGAATCCAGCTCAGTGCCCAGGGCTTTGCTCTCCGCCAACTCTCAGCTAACGCCTTGATCCCTGTGGATGATAAATGAGAGCCAAGTGAGCGTGTATTTGTACAAAAGCTAAAACCAAGAGAGCTCTGGGTTAATGAAACTGCAGGGGAGCGAGGCCACTGGGGATTTGGAGACTTTTATAGCCTTCCCTTCAGCAATTGCATTTGTCCTTCAGGAGCCCATTAAAACAGCTCTGTCAATCTTCCAGTGCCGGCGAATAGCCCCTGCCAGGATATTAAAGAGAATGTGCTTTTGGTCATGGCTGGTATAGCAGCATTCCCCCAGCCAGCCTGTACTATGGCTGCTCTAGCTCATGGCACAGAGTACTAGACACCAGCTGAGCCACCTGTGCCCAGCGAGCTCAGTAACCTATGAGTGAATCCCTCCACAGTAACGATGCCACCGACGGTCCCACCATTGGCCAGATCTTCTCAGGCAGCGCAGGCTCCCAGCTTGTGACCCAGGCTTTTACCTGTTCATTAGGATGACCATATTTCCAAAAGGGAAAATGGGACACAGGGTGGGGCTAGCCAGAGGCTCCTCCACCCCACACAAGGCTGGCCCAAGCCACTCACCCAAGCCCTGACCTGCCTCCTGGCATGGGGCTGGCATTGCTGCTTAATTGAGCTGTGCTTGCCCCTCGCGCAAGGCTGGGGCTGGGATTGCTGTTTGCTTGAGCCCTGCCTCCCCCCCACCCCTCCCGCCAGAGGGGCTTGCATCGCCGCTTGTTTCCCCCTGCGCATTTCTCCACATCCTACTCTTTTGGCAAAAGTGGGCATTTGTCCCGTATGGCCCAACTGATCAAATTGGCAAGAGCAAACAGGACAAATGCCCACTTTTGCAAAAAAAAAAATTGGGACAGCTGGGTTAGGGCTTTAAAAAGGGACTGTCCTGGCCAAAATGGAACCTGTGGCCACCCTACTGTTAATTGGCCACAATATTAATCAAAATGTTTGAGCTCCGTCAGTTAAACTCGCTGGGAGTCAGTCACCAGTGCAAGGGGCGCTCTGCGCCCACCACCTAGTACAATGTAAAGCCTCCTGTGACCCAGCACGGGGCCTTCCTCTGGAACAAAGCCTCTCATGTTGTGACACAACCAACAAGCTCCCAGAAACACCATCCAGGAGACATGGCTGAGAGCATCATGGTGAGAGGCAGCCTCTCCATGGAGAGAAAGGCTGCTTCAGGGGTTACCATGCTAGCAGAGGACCTCTGATACCTGAGTTCAGGTCCCTGCCCTATCACAGACTGCCTGTGTGAGCCTGGGCAAATGGCTTAGTCTCTCTGTGCCTCAGTTCCCATAATGAGATGCTGCCCTTCTCACAAGTGTGTGAGATGCTTGGATACTACAGGAATAGGCCTGCTAAGTACATTAGCCCTCTAGTGAGATGGTTACCTGCTAACTGAGTCTGTTCCCTGGCCTGCTCTCCTGTCACTTGAGGCTGTTCCCTGGCCTGCTCTCCTGTTACTTGAGGCTGTAATACTTTAGCTCAGACTAGCTAAGGAGCTCAATGTCAGACTCCAGAGGGAATCTGAGTTTGCCCCAGGAAATGGTGTTGGCAATGCAGTAGGTTCAGTTCTGCCTTGGGAATGTGTTCTGAACCTGAGTCCCAGCGGCACAGGGCTGTGAGAGATGCTGCCTGTCAAGTGAGATCAGAAACCACAACCCTGGCCTCTAATGAAACAGGCCGTTGGTGCCAATCTTGCAGTGTGGGTGTGAGGGGAGTTATTATTACATGGATGACGGTAGCACCCAGAGGCCCCAGCTGAACTTGGGGCCCAATTGTGCTATACACTCACACAGAGAGAGACAGTTGGTGCCCCAAAGAGCTTGTAATCTAAATGGACATGACATGGGGGAAAGTAGAGACAAAGTGACTTGACCAAGGTCACAGAGCAGATCAGGGGAGAGCTGGGAATAGACCCAAGTGTCCTGCAGCCAAGTCCAGGGACCTGCCCTCTGGTGTGGTGGTTCAAGTCTACTCTGAGCAACCACATTCTGCCTACCCGCCACTCCCCTTGGACTGCCAGTCACAGTGGGGTTCTTCTTCACGTCTTCTCCTACCCGATGATGTGCTGTTACTAGGAGCTGTTCTCAGTGCCTGCTTCCTCCCCACACCAGGCTACATGTCCATGGTGAGTGAGGTGCCCATGTTTATTTTTCATCAAGTACATTTCCAGCCTCCTCTGGGATGAAAGACTGTGTGGGATGTAAGATTGATCTCAACTCACATGCAGAGCTGGTCCGAGAAGGCACAAAATCATTAGAGAGTAATTATTACATGAAAAAAATGGGAATGATCATATATTAGGACAGCCACCATTTTGTCCCAGATTAGAGATTGAACTGGGGGACCTTCAGAGTTAAACACACCAGCTGCTATAGCTTAAACGACAGATCCAGCCTCTAAAGCTAGCAGCTATAATAGAGTCATATCCTCTGTGTATCAGATGCAGCAAGGGGGCCATGTAACGCCCACTAACTAGTGGGTTTCATTATTAAACTATTATTAAACAAAATGTGCTCAAGAGCTACCCAGCGAGTCCATCCTTCTGCTGCCAGGGAATTTTTCTGTTGTTTCTGTTGCCAAGAGAACAAATTGCCTCAATACATTGAAGGCGATGAGGGGAAAGAGCCACACTCATCCTTGGTCTTTTGCTTAACCTGCAATTAAAACCACTCACCACTGAACCCTGCCAGGGAGTAAGTTAGCACTTACCCTTCAACGGAGATGGATGTGCTTTTGGGGGCGGGGGGAGGAGAGAGTTATAGAAAATAAAAACCTGCATGCTGCTTAAAATTCTCTGCAAAGATGGCAAGAGAGAAAGACTGAGGTAGAGCATCTCTCACTGATAAATTACCTTCCACAGCACTTTTAGCACCTCCAGTCTCCTGCAACACTCGCTTAATAACTTCTAAACACGAAAGTTCTCCCATTATTGGGAGGAAAGAGATGCATATCAAAGAGCTGCAGTGTAACCATTTCACTTCCTAGGCACCTCTGACACAAATGATTAAAAACATTTTTCAGCAAAGACATGTATTAGGTGACCTTCCGCAGCTTTCACTATAAACAAAGTCTTGGAATTGTCGGGCAAAAAGAAAAAAAAAAGAAAGAAAGAAATTAGAAACATGGAAACGTAATAACTTTCCATTATGCAAATTTGATTTAATCAGAGATGAAGCTGAAGTGCAATAAAAACATACTTTCATTAAGTTTATGACTTTCAGGCTGTATAATACCCCAGAACTGTCAATTATAAGGTTACCATAGCAATTATAGATGGTTACAGCTTCTCAACAGTCGTTTTCCTCACTGTTAGGCATGCACTGACACTGGACGAGATTGTTAGTTGGTGTTCAGCTCCTTAAATCGGGGAGCATCTCAACCCCAATGCAAAATATTTATGGACAATGTGAATCATGCAGATTAAGCCAGCTGTGTTCAAGAGACAGCTGGAAAAGGAATCCCTGGCAATAGGGGAGGATTCTAAGGCGGCCAGATTCTCAGCTGTGCTCCATGATTCTGGGTCCACTCCTAAACCTGTGGAGATACTGGCATAGATTCAAGCAACCCAAGGGCTACACCAACCTATGCCACCTGGAAACGGTCCTCTGCTCAGCCCTGTGTTTGGATGCCAATGAGCTGGTTCTTCCCAATGTTCTGAAGGTGCATGTGCATCAGTGCTACAAAGAGTGTTCTCAGTGGAGCTCAGAGACTCTTGCCAGATTTCATGAATTCTTGCAAATCCCAGGCTCAGACTCGGCGTGTTGCAAAGTTTATTCGGGTTCCCAGCCCAGATCTGGCCTTCTCTATGCCCTTCCTCCACCAAACCCTTCCCAATGTCTGTGTCCAAGGCAGGGCCAGAGGTGAGATGCCCCCAAGGGTTACTAGCTCAGAAGAGTTGAGAGTCCTCTGATTTTTGCAGGATGGGGGTTTTCTCTGTACCCCCTCAAGGGAAGGCTCTTGCTCCCTTTCATGTCTATAAAGTGCACAGTCAAGACACTATAGAGCCAATAACAAAAGTAATTTGTGAATTTACCTTAAAACCAAACACGATTCATGGTTCCACCGTCAGAGAATCCTGCTGAGACTCTGCTGTGTTGACTGTGCTCTGCTTTGAGATTCTGAACCCAAAACACATAACAGAATCTATGGGGAAGGGGAGGAGAATCCACATGGATGAAGACTAAAGAAAACATTCATACACACCCAGCAACGTGAAACTTCTGAGCTTTGCACAGGTCTTGTGTGAACATCAAGGAAGCAACAGATCCCCCAAAACCCTGCTTCTAGGAAACTCTTTGACTGCATTGCTGCAGATGTGCTGGGAGTCAGCTCCTGGTTTGACAGTGAATCCTTGCTGGTAAAGGATTGTTGTAGAAAGCCCTTGTTCTCAGCACTTTGCCAGACAAATCAAACATAAGTACATAAGCACAACCATACCTGCTCAGACCAATGGTCCAGCTAGCCCAGGATCCTGTCTTCCCACAGTGGCCAGTGTCAGATGCTTCAGAGGGAATGAACAGAGCAGGGCAATTATCGAGTGATCCATTTTCAATCCCAGCTTCTGGCAGTCAGAATAGCAATTGATGGACATGTCTTCCATGAACTTATCTAATTTTTTTTTAACCCAGTTTTAAATTTGGCCTTCACAACATCCCCTGGCAACAAGTTCCACAGGTTGATGGGGCGTTGTGTGAAAAAGTACTTCCTTTTGTTTGTTTTAAACCTGCTGTCTATTCGTTTCATTGGATGATCTGTGGTTCTTGTATTATGTGAAGGGGCAAATAACATTTCCCTATTCACTTTCTCCACACCAGTCATGATTTTATAGATTTCTACCATATCCTTCTTTAGTCATCTCTTTTCTAAGCTGAACAATCCCAGTCTTTTTACTCTCTGCTCATGTGAAGCTGTTTCATACCCCTAGTTATTTTTGTTGCCTTTTTTGTAAACCTGCACATGGTGCAGTGCCTGTCTGTCTTGTTGGGTTGCCAACTTTCTACTTGCAGAAAACCGAACACACTTGCCCTGCCCCTTCCCCAAGTCCCCACCCCCACTTCACCCCTTCCCAAGGTCCTACGCCCCACTCACTCCATCCCTCCATCCCTCGCTTTACGCCACCCTCAGTCACTGACTTATTTTCATTGCAAGGCCCAAGAGAAGGCCAGGAGCTGCCACAGTTTGAATATGAGAGATGGAATGTGTGATTCAAATACCCCTCACCTCACCAGGGAGAGATTTTAAAATTATTATAAAATTAATTGCCCCCCTGAAGAGTCCCACTCACTCGAAATGAGAGAGACTAAAGACACTAGTGCAGGAGCTTGATTTTTCTTGCTTTCACCCAACTGTCCTGTAGGGGATCCAGTAGTGCTGCAGTCGCTGACTGATGCCTTCCCTACCTAGGGTGACCAGACAGCAAATGTGAAAAATCGGGACAGGGAGTGGGGGGTAATAGGAGCCTATATAAGAAAAAGACCCCAAAATCAGGACTGTCCCTATAAAATCGAGACATCTGGTTACCCCATCCCTACCTGACAATGAACCGTATGGCAGGGGAAAAAAGTGATGCTGTTCTATGTTTAATGACTGGTCAAATTGTTTAAACGTACGTTTTAATAGACAATATATGCAACGTGAACAAATTAATTTTAACATTTCCTGACACTTGTTTAAATATATAACCTTAATATTGCATTGATGTTATTTTATGAATTCATTATAGCTCTTTAACGTTAAGGTGAGATTGCACAAAATGTCATTTGTGCTGCAGAAACTGACCCTTCCCCATTTTACCATCCTGCTAACCAATAGCTTGTCTAGTGTTCTTTGTTTCAAGTTTTTTCACCTATATTGTTCCAGATTTGTCCCAAAGCAGGTTGGGAGGCAATATGTTAGAATGTCCCACACAGCGTGATCACCTGTCCTTCATTTGGTGCCCAATGTTCCACGTTATACATCAAATCAATAAATATTGTCTTGTAAACACCACTAAACATGCAAAAGATTGTACATGGTTATACGATGTGTTATTTGTATATGAGTGTGTGTCACAAATAAAACATTGGGGAGCTGCCCTTAAAAATAAACGTTCTCCTATAATTTCCAAGTTGTCCTTTACTTGAAATATAAAAGGTCGACCTATGGGCGTGTGGGAGATTATCATAGCCAAGGTCTAGCTCTTCTGTTTCAGGAACATCATTGCTAGTGAAGCTCTGCATTCCCTGTTGCCAGGTCCCCTTTGTGCTGCCTGTGGTGCTGGCACCATCAGACCGTCTGACCCACTTACTTGTTGCAGACTCTGGCGGGCACCCACCAGTGCGAAGTGTCAGGCTTTGCACACAGCAATGTCTGTCTGCTGGCATGGCTCCTGATATGTCCCGCTGACTGAGTGGGTTGCAGTGGCCACCCCAGTGGTGGAGGCCGGGCCAG
Organism: Gopherus flavomarginatus; assembly: GCF_025201925.1. NCBI lineage: Eukaryota > Metazoa > Chordata > Testudines > Testudinidae > Gopherus > Gopherus flavomarginatus. The sequence goes on from NC_066628.1 coordinate 28,551,435, forward strand.
CCCCAATGCACTGCCCCTGGATGCACTGACAGACACGCCCCAAACCACACAAATCTACACGCACCTCCTGCAGGGAGGGACTAGCCTGCACAGCCACCTTGGCTAGCAGTTGTGTGGGTGGGTGTGTCTACCTAGCAATGAAAGTTGGCTGCCCCCTGTCCACTGACTGGGGCTTGCTCTGGGGATGTCTGGGCTAGCTGAACCCCAAGCTCTGAATCTCCCAAGAGGGGAGGGACTCAGAGAGACCAAATGTCTACACAGCCCATGGCAGTCTATGGAAAGACTCCCATTGACTTCCCATGGGCCTTTGGATCAGCCCCTATTGAATGTACAAGGTGGGCCTCCTCCTGGAAAAATCTCATAGGATCCCCACACCCAGAGCCGGTTTTAGGAACTGCTGGGCCTGATTCGTACTCACCTGGCAGTGCTCCTGGTCTTTGGCGGCACTTCAGCAGTGGGTCCTTCACTCGCTCCGGATCTTCCGTGGCACTAAAGGACCTGCCACTGAAATGCCACCAAAGACCAGGAGCAAGTGAAGGACCTGCTGCCGAAGTGCCACTGAAGACTCTGACCTCCTCCGAGTAAAAATTAAAAAGGTGCCTAAGTTAGGTCTCTTCTTTAGGGTGCGGGGCCCTCTTAGGCGTGGGGCCTGAATCAGGGGAATTGGCCTACAGCCAGTCCTGCCCACACCTGCTCTGATGCCTCTCACCCCCAGGGACTCTCTGAGCTGTGGAAAGATTTCTAGTCCTCTCTCGTCCTTCAGTTGTGTCCATTCCTGTTTCAGGAGTAGGAGCCACTGCTCCCTAGAGGATGGAGATAATCACACGCCTCTGATTCAGCTTCTCTGGAGATACTTATGGACTTGAGGCCCAGCTCCCTCATGTGTGGGAGGCAATGGCAGTTCAGCCCCTTAGTTTGAAACCCAGTGCCAGTACCCTGGCTGTCCCAGCTAGAACATCCAGCTTCAGCTCCTTGATGAGCTCTGGGAAGGTATAAGGGACACCATTCCTTTGGGATCAGAGGCCTGCAGCTGGCAACCTGACTGATTAACCCCATGCACTGCACCTGAAAGGAGGGCGGGAACTTAAATAGCTGGCCCTTGTAAAAGGTCATCAGGCAATGGAGGGGCTGTGTTCTCAATGGACTGCTACTGGAGCCACTGCAGAAAGACATTGTGCCAGAAAGCAGATGGGCAGAAGGGAGATTGTGGGAATGTCATGGTATAATTCCCCACTCTGAACCTTAGAGTCCAAAAGATGGGGTACCAGCATGAATTCCTCTAAGCTCAATTACCAGCTTAGAACCTGTAGCGCTTCCACCAACCAGGAATTCCAGTGCCTGGTACACTCTGGTCCCCCCAAAACCTTGCCCGGGGACCCCCAAGACCCAGACCCTCTGGATCTCAACACAAGGAAAGTAAACCCTTTCCCCCACCGTTGCCTCTCCCAGGCTTCCCCTCCCTGGGTTACCCTGGAAGATCACTGGGTGATTCAAACTCCTTGAATCTTAAAACAGAGAGGAAAATCTACCTTCCCCCCTCCTTCTCTCTTCCCCTCCCAGATTCTCCCTGAGAGAGACAGTAATCCTAACACAGAGAGAAATTAGCCTCTTTCTCCTCCTTCCCTCCTTTCTCCCCACCAATTCCCTGGTGGATCCAGACCCAGTCCCCTAGGGTCTCACCAGAATAAAAAACCAATCAGGTTCTTAAACAAGAAAAGCTTTTAATTAAAGAAAGAAAAAACAATAAAAATTACCTTTGTAAATTTAAAATGGAATAGGTACAGGGTCTTTCAGCTATAGACACTGGGAATACTCTCCCAGCGTAAGTATACAAGTACAAATTAAAATCCTTTCAGCAAAATATAAATTTGAACTCCTTCCAACCAAATACACATTTGCAAATAAAGAAAACAAACATAAGCCTAACTCGCTTTATCTATCTAGTACTCACTATTGTGAACTTATAAGAGCCTGTATCTGAGAGATTGGAGAGAAACCTGGTTGCACGTCTGGTCCCTCTGAGCCCCCAGAGTGAACAACAACCAAACACTAACAGCACACACAAAAACTTCCCTCCCTCAAGATTTGAAAGGATCCTGTCCTCTGATTGGTCCTCTGGTCAGGTGACAGCCAGGCTCACTGTTCTTGTTAACCCTTTCCAGGCAAAGAGATGTGAAGCACTTTTGTTCTATTAACTCTTACTTATCTGTTTATGACAGGGAACTTCTTGGTTACTGAGGCTCTGAGGGAAGAGCCAGGCATTTGGGGCTGCTGAAGATGTTGGTATGAGGGACGGAGTTGGGGAAGAGACTTCACAGGCTGCACAGACTTTAGTGGAAGAACCTGTGAAGTTTGATTTGTTTTGTTAAGGTGTCACACTGTCTGGAGTGGTTCAGAACCATGAGTGCAGCCTCAAGGCAGGCTGTCAAAAAGCAGGGCAGATGCCCCAAACTGGTGGTATGTTCTATAATTAGATTTAACCAACCCAGTAACAAATGTGAACTTCTGGATCACTATAACAGTCTCACGATGGGCCACAGACAGTCCCCTTGGGCACTCCAGTTTAAATTGCCACCCAGGCAAGCTGGACTATGTGATAGATGGTCACTTATAGCTAAGATCACAAACTATTCAGGTTGCTTCCACTCAATAGACCAGTCACTTGCCCCAGGTCAGTTAGATCTTGTACCAAAGACAATGCTTGTAGCCAGTCCCCAAAGTGAGCCCCCTTTCATCCAGCGCTAGGTTCAGGGTTTCCACCATCCTCCTTCTTGGGATGGTGGCTTCAAGTCCTGGCTTTCCTGGCCCATAACTCACCCATCAAGTTGAGGAGTGGCAGAGCCCTCCTTCCTGGGGCTATGTGCTGGCTGTTTCCCCACACAGCTTCCTCCTGCAGCTTCCCCTGACTGGCCTTGGAGTTTTCTTTTGACTTCCTTGCCTAGTCATCTAATTTAGTTCTTCCCAGGTGGATCTAATAACCCCATATACCTGCCTGCTGGCTGGGAGAGAGGGAAGTCTTGCTCTGGCCACTTTACTAGGCTCTGGTCCCACACATAAGAACATACAAATGGCCACACTGGATCAGACTAAAAGTCCATCCAGCCCAGTATCCTGTCTTACAACAGTGGCCAGTACCGGGTGCTTCAAATGGAATGAACAGAACAGGTAATGGAGTGATCCATCCCTTGTTGTCTAGTCCCAGCATCTGGCAGGCAGAGGTTTAGGGACACTCAGAGCATGGGATTTCATTCCTGACCACTTTGACTAACAGCCATGGATGGATCTATCCTCCATGGCATTTTCTAATTCTTTTTTTAATCCGGTTATAGTTTTGGCCTTCACAACATTCCTGGCAACAAGTTCCACAGGTTGACTGTGCAGTGTGTAAAGTACTTTTGTTTGTTCTAAAATTGCTACCTATTCATTTCATTGGGTGACCCCTGGTTCTTGTGTTATATGAAGAGATAAATAACACCTCCTTATTCACTTTCTCCACACCATTCATGATTGCATAGACCTCTGTCATATCCCCTATGAATCATCTCTTTTCCAAGATGAATAGTAGCAGTCTTATTAATCTCTCCTCATATTCCATGCCCTTAATCATTTTTGTTGCCACTCTCTGTACCTTTTCTGTTTCTAATATATCTTTTTTGAGATGGGGGAACCTTATAAGAACAATGGTTTGAGATGGCCCCAGACCTTCCCTCTCCTGGACACTGACTGACTTCCAGAATCATCTTCTTTTTTTCCAGTATAGATAGCACAGGTACATCTACACAAGCTGCCATTCACAACCCCAGCTGCAGTGTAGAAGTGCCATAGCCAGTGAGATCTCATAGGATCTGGGGTAACACGGGTGTATATGCAACTCCTTATACAAGCTGCCCATATGCTTGTAGGAAGCACTCCATGATGAATTTCATGTTGTCAGGTCCATCAGATATTCCATTCCCTGTTCTTTCCAACCATGCGTGCACCAAAATGTTGTATTTTTGTTTTAGTTACATCTGTCTGAATTCTTATCAGGTGTCATCTGTGCACAATAGTCCTGCATAGTAAATTGCAGATAAGGGGGAGAATGCTCACAAATAAATAACTTAGCACAATAGGCCCTGGTCCCTGACTGGGGCTGCTAGACAGTACTGAAATAATAATAATAATAATAATAATAATAATAATAAATAACGAATTTGTTATTATCATCACCACAGCAAAGCAGAACAGCAGAGTGGTGAGTTTTGGGAACAAATCTGTTTATTCTCTTTTTTTAGAGGCCATTTTAAAGAACATTTGAAGATGATTTATGCATTTTACTAGCAATTTTAAATTACTTCTGATCAAGCATTTCTTCCTCCATTAAAAATCCCACCATCATTAAATCCACAGTGACCTTCCTAATTTCCTCTTATTGCAGCCCTCAATAACATGTGTGTCTTCACTGGGGCTAATTAGATAAATCTCCACACCAACGCTTACCTTGAAGGAATTCTCTGGTGAGAAACTGATGCATCCCCAGCGTGAACCAGCACAAAACCTGTGCTCCTTGTTTACAAGCAGGTGGATGAATTTAAAAAAAAAAAATAAGAGTGAGAGAAATGTTTAATGTTAGTGTGAAAGGATTGGAAATTCAGGGAACTTCCAGAAAGTTTGGGAAGGTGGCTGTTCACACCTCGCTTGAGCTTGTTTCTACCTCTTTGGTTTGCAAGTGGGACTGTAAATCCAGTGAGATGAGGCTACAATAATAATTATTAATAAATATTTTATTTGTTTTAAGGTAGCACTGTGACCTTTCCCAGGATTGTCAGGCACCTCACTGCCGCCTGCCCCTAGCATAGGGAGTCTTCTCTGTGGATCATCTCACTGACTCCACCGGCCTCTGGCAACACAAATACTGGCTCCCTGGCCTCCTCAGGCCTCATTCTCTCTGTAGTGGTCAGTGACCGGTGCACATCAACCCCTGAGCCTTCCGAGCATCCCTCTGGAGTGCCCAGCCACTGATCTATGGAACACTCAAAGCTCTCAGATTCACTACTCACAAAGGAATAGCACACACCAGCGTACTAGTTTTAACTCAGGACCATCACTTGGCTTAAAAACAAGAATCAGTTTATTATCAGAGGACAGAGATTCAAGTGATAGAAGTGGGTGAGGCCAGGGGCGGCTCTAGGTGTTTTGCCGCCCCAAGCACGGCAGGCAGGCTGCCTTTGGCAGCTTGCCTGTGGGAGGTCCCCAGTCCCGCGGATTCTATGGCACGATTGCGGGAGGTCCGCCAAAGCCGTGTGACCAGCAGACCCTCTGCAGGCATGCCACGAAGGCAACCTGCCTGCCACCCTCGTGGTGACCGGCAGAGCGCCCTCCGTGAGCTTGGCGTGCTGGTGCCTGGCACCGTCCCTGGGTGAGGCAATATCTTTCATTGGACTGATTTTTGCTAGTGAAAGAGACAAGCTTTTGAGCTTCTCTGTGTGAGCTGGAAAGCTTGTCTCTTTCACCAACAGAAGTTGGTTCAGTAAAGGTATTTCCTCCCTCACCTTGTCTTTCTAATATTCTGGGGCCCACACAGCTACAATGACATTCCCCTGTCTCCTACAGGATAGCTATCCCAAGTACTAGACTTGGGGTACAGTACTAGACACAATACTTTGTATTGCCTTTGTGGGGAGACCAGCTGCTTTACTGGCTGTGACTTTGTACACATCCTAGCCAGGACAAACCACAACAGCACTTAGGACCTCCACAGCTCCCTTCTCCTCGGGTTGTGACACATGCTGGAAAGGTCAGACTTGACAAAGCCCTGGCTGGGATGATTTCGTTGGGAATTGGTCCTGCTTTGAGCAGAGAGTTGGACTGGATGACCTCCTGAGGTCCCTTGCAACCCTAGTATTCTATGATTCTATGATTCTATGAGCCGTCACACCATCCTGGGAGGCAGCCAAGCATCACCACATTGCTCCTATCTTGCAAGAGCAGAGACAGAGGCCCAGCACCATCAAGTGACTTGTCAAGCTGAAGGCAGAGTCCTGAAAGGACCCAGGAGCTCTGGCTTCCAGACACCAGGCAGCCTCATTCACACTGCTTCCACCCCGTGGCTCCGTAGCCCTCTCAGAGTATCTTGTTTGCAAATAATTGCCGAAAGCCTGAAGTTTAGTGAAGGAGGCTACTTTCCCCTAGCATTTGCAAAGGCTGTGATTTTGGAGGAGTATGTACAGTAAGTGAGGCATTGTTCAGTGGATTAGGGCCTTGATATTTCTAATCATACCCTGTCTCAGCCTCCTCGAATGCTGAGAACCCTATTTACTGGCATTCAATGGTTTTTCTGGGTGCTATTTCTGATGCAGAATAATTAGCAGCATGCAGGAAAAGCAACAAAGCCCTGAATGGTATTTAGTGACAATTATTCCCCCAAACCATTGCTTACTATTATAAATGGAGCTTATTAGCACCAAATTGTTTCCATAGGAAGCAGCATCAGCAAGAAAAAGAATAGCTGAAGCTCATTCTACATTGCGGGTGTCAGCACAATGGAGCCTGCCGTTTGTTCCCTTGCTTCAAGAATCCTGAGCAAGAAAAGCCGCTGATGATGGTGCTGCAGTAGTAGTAATTCCAGGTGGCCTTGATCTGGGCTCAGAGCCCACCAGGCCTGTTTTGGACCACAGGAATATGGGTAACCTGGAGTGATGCATTGCAAGCAGCTGTCGCGAGCCATCTTTGGAAGCTGGAAAGAGGAGGGCATGGAGCAAAGGAGAGATTTCAGAAAGGCTCCAGGGCTGCCTGTGCAGACTCTTTGTGATGTGATCCTGAGGGGATTCGCAGCCACATGTGCAGGGCCCCAAGCTCCGTTAGTCTGTTCCTGCCCTGAGTGCAGGTATGTGACATGGGACAGTAGCTGTATCTGGGGCCGTTCAGGGAACATTGTGGCATCAGTGCAGCAGCCTTGGGGTTGCTCTAACTTATGTTTGTGACACTCTGTACTCCAAAGTGACACTCTGCACCCCATACTCAACATAATGATATGATTATGATGCATCTTGTACAAAACATGTCATGTGAGGTGTCAATGGAAAAGTTGTGGTTTGCTGAATATGATTATTCTATTTGTGTGCATGTATCTTTTTTTTCTGGAGTTATGAATATTGACTTTACATCTGTATTTCAAATGTGTTTGCTCCGGGGTAACTCCCATAAGTTAGTTTATATCCTGTCTAGCCAGCATATTGTGAATGGACTATTCACAGGTAATGGCCTATCAACAAAAAAACATGGGCCATGGGAAAAGCGTATCCTCATTGGAGGAGCTTTCCTCTAGATGCTTCAGCCAATCTATGGGTAATGGCTGCTATGACTCATTGAATCATGCAAGGGCAGGTGACCAGATTATGAGATTCTAGACTCCATCTTGTGCCTGTATTTTTCTACAAAGTGTACTGGGGACGATGCTTTGGACAATGAAGTTCCCTCCATGTGAAAGACACTAATAAAGGGGGAATTGACATCATCAATTGGCCTCAATTCCTCTGCAACACAACACCTGAAAACACCTGAGGAACGAAGACTGAATTGAGGAAGGTGGTTCCAGGCAGGCATGGCTGGCTTTAGGTATAGGAACAATGTGGGATCACCTCCATGCCTCTCCCATTTCCATGAGCCCCTGTGCATTGGCATGGAGTCAACAGATGTGTCTCCCTCCCCCCACACCTGCAGGCTGCCAGTCCCCTCACTCCCATTTCCCTACCCAGCTCCCAGTCCCAGATTTATCACCCAGCCAGTCACAGTCCCCATTGGTTCCCAGTTGGTCTCCTTTCTCAGTCAGTCACACTCTCTCCTCGGCTTCTAGTCTCAGTCTCTGCCCACAGTTCCCAGTCCCTGTCTCCAACCCTGAGGTTGTTTCTCCCAATCTACTCTCCCCCTAGCCCTGCAGGGCCAGCTTGTGTCTCCTGTGTATTCCAATGAGACGCCTTCCTCATGTTGCTGGACCCACCCTGGCTCACAGCCGAACAGCACTGCCATTTGCAGGGATAACCCGGCTTGGACCCAGTTGGAGCATGCTCAGTGCAGGTGGAATCTTCAGGGAATTTATGCAAACTGAGATTTTTCAAAGGCTTATAACTTGGCCAAATTTGGGTGAGTTTTCACAAGGATGGCAAAAGCCCTGATGCAAACGCTACCTACCCCCCCATCAAATTTCAAGTCCCTCCTCCAAAGCGTGGGCGAGCTAGAGCTGTTCAAAGAAAAGGTCATCAGGATGTTTAAGCATGGGCAACACAAAGTATTTTCCCCTAGTTGCAGAGTTTGTCAACATGAACAACAATGCACATTGCAGATGTGTGATTTCTAAAACTCACTGGTGGGTTGTGCATTAATTGGTCTGTGTAGATCCTGTTGGTGCTCACTGAAGCCTCCCTGTAATGCTTTACCGTAGTACTGTTTGAAACAACACTACATCAAAATGCACTAGGGAACTTTTAGTGCACACCAGCAGCATCTGCATGGACCAATTAATGCACAACATGTTGGTGTGCTTAAGAAATCACACCCCTGTAGAGCTCATTACCCCACTGTGTAGACAAGCCCTTAAATATGGAAATGGATGAATTCCATCCCCCCCCCTCAAAAAAAAACAAATCAAAACAAAAAAACCCTATCAGCCTGAGGGAGACACCTGGTGTGGAAAATTTCACTGAAGCATTTAAAATGTGGAAAGTTATAAGCTACTTAAAACAAGGTCATATAATGGGAAGTCTCAGGCAACCTTAATAATAGCCAGTGCTATCAGCTCTGTCTGTAAACAATTTTATACAAAAAGGCTATTAAAAGAACTTTAAAGTTGCAAAGTCAAGCCCTTGAAACTTGGGAAATGGCAGAATTAAGGTGATTGTACATGTCCAGTTATGTCCTCTTATGAATTAGAATGCAATCCTTAATTGCAAGATCAGATACAATTTTTTCCCAACGTGAATTGCCAGCAGAAGATCTTCAGAACTCAGGCACAAACCTCTTCTTTTTTAAGTGAAAGAAGTAGCTGGTAGACAGAGCACCCCCAGTGCTTTCCACTCCAACCACGCGCTTGGCTTGCTGGTGCCTGGAGCTGCCCCTGCTGGTAGAAGTAGGTGCTTATCCTCTATGGTAGGAGCAGCCTTTTGGAGAGAGAGCACAACATTCACTGTGCTAGCTGGTTACACAACCATTTGTGAGACTGCACAGAGATGTTGGGTATCAAGCATCCTGAGGTTTACTCTTGGCTCTGGGAGCAGGATGTGGTCTAGTGTTAGAGCAGAGGCTACAGGCAGCATAGCCAAGTACATAATTTGGCACCTTCATTCTGAAAGGCAGTGTGGCAAAGTGAATGTGAAGTGAGTCTGTTATGTTTGAGAGACATGTTCTCATCCCTGTTCTGTCTCAGGTGACCTTGTGTAACTGCTCAGTTATTACACTTGTAAAACAGATCGATGAGATTTTTGTTTTCCCCCAGCAGCAGGGGTCATCGTACGGATTATGAAGAGCACAAAACTATGAGGAAGAGCTGAGCAGAGAACTTGTGGTCTATGAGGGTGTAACCCTAGCAAGAAGGCATCTTGTGGAAGATTCTCCTTCTCATACTGTACTAGCTATGCAGGCATCACCATGTTCCCAAATACACAAGTATCACAACAGAGTCCTTAGAGATTTAAAGGTACAGAAAACAAAGATGTACCAGTTACTTAACTAAATATACCACATAGTGCCTTGAAGAATGGTGGCTATATTTACAAAACTATTCTCTTCACACCTCCCTCCTGCTTTCTAGCTGATTTAAAAGTTGCTTTTTCTCTTTCTTCTAGTGTGCAAACTTTGTGGGAGATTCTCTTTCACAATCTGTTAAAGAAAACCCTTCTAGCTATCCATCAAACATAAACCAACAGAGCTGTGTGTCAGAGAGATATAGAGCTGTGCGTGTGTTGCAAATGGTTCATCTGCAGACCGTAAAATAGGTACCAGTGGTTTGATTCAGGGAGTTTGGATCTTTCAGAGGAAGAACATTAATCTCTCTCCTTTCATCGCCTATCATATTTCTGTGCTTTTCATCTTTATCTTCATTACAATGCTGCCAACTGTTGCTGAAACTTTGTATATGAGGCAGTGTTACCTAGTGGGTAAAGCAACTGAGTAGTTATTAGAAGTCCTGGGTTTCATTTTTGGCTTTGCTGGGTGACCTAGGGCAAATCCACTCTGTGCCTCAGTTTCCCCATCTGTAAAATGAGGCTAATGATATTAACCTCCTTTGTACAATGCTTTGAGATGTATGGATGAAAAGAGCTTGGAGTTATTATTTTATATCCAGGGGCTAATTTGGTCTGGGAGAGGGTAGGTACAGTCATTATAAATGTCTCTAGGAAGCATCTGATTTGTGCCTTTTCAGGTAGCACTTAGACACATGCAGTGCTGTACCTGCTGGCATTGAGTCTGTTGGCTTTGATGGTATTTGCATTGCTCTGTTACTCTGCAGTAGTCACTCATGTCGAAATAGAACCTTGTATAGATCTGTCCTCTCTCCGAGCTTGCTTCTCCCACTGCCTCATCACTGGCATATTAACACCAACCACCTCGAATCCTTTCCATAGCAAAAGAGAGCTCTGCTGGAAAGTGAATCAAATCAATTAATAGTACATCTGCTGTTGGAGAGGGATGGGGAGTCATGGAGTTTTCATTTTCTGCACAGAAGTCACAGCAGGAGAGGAGAGCTGTGCTCTCTCTCTCCCAGCAATGGCATGCAAATAGACGCCTGCTGCATGGAGCAGGCCATGGTGAGGGGCAAGGGAATTAACTAGAATAGAAGATCAGCTTCAATAGCGACTCCAGGAATAAATGCCATTTACAAAGCAGGACATGGAGGGAACTTTGGACTAATTAATGAACACTTCCCTGTGGGAACAGAATGAGATTGCCACATGACCTCCATCCATTCTGTGGAGATGCTAGGGAAAGTTATTATAAAGCAAAACAAATCTAAAACTCTCCTCCCCCCAAGGTAAATACATAACTCAAAAGTAGGTTTACTATTGACAAAGCACAGTGGAAAGCACAATTCATCTGGTACGCTTGTGATCTCCTAGAGGCTGTGGAGAGCTGCTGTAAGTAATGGCCATAAATACTGTAACTGAGTTAATGTCTCCCTCACGCTGCTGCTGTTTGTTATTGCACACACCAAAAAACTGCAATGGAAGAACATTGGTAAGGTTACCAAGTCAAGCGCTCAGAAGTTAGGAAATGCCAGAATTAAGGTTGTCTGTGAAACCTTAATTCAACGCCCTTGTGCACACACATTATGATACAGTCATTAATTACAAAATCACATGCTATTTTTCCACACTGCTGCTGCCTCACTCAGTGCACAGGAGGCACCTGCTCTGCAGAGAAAAAGGGGCTGTGTGAAGGAAGGTGCTGTCTGTAGGATTCCTGCCTCATTTGTTTTAGAAGCTGGAAGGTGTGCAGTGAATGAGACGGGGGGCTGTAGAAAGAAAAAAGATGATCTCCAGGTGACAGCAGTTCATTGCTGCCCTGGAGAACTGGATTCTATCCCTGCTTCTGCCACAGAGCTCCTGTATGATGCTGGGAAGGCTGCTTAAACCAAACATTTCCCAGGTGGTCACTAATTGTGTGCTCCTCATTTTCTGAGTGCCCTGGGATCTGATCTGCAGGAGCACTATGCACTCACAGCTGCAGCTGAAGTCAATGGGAGCTGCGCTTCAAACATTTGAAGTGTGAGATAACGGCAAATCACGTCCTACACATCTGAAATGATGCACCCCAAATTACTGGATACTTTTGACCTTATTCTCTTTGTGCCTCAACTCCTGATTTGTCAAATGGGGATAATTCCATCCCTTGCCTCACAGAGGTGAAGCTAATTTCATTGATATTTGTGAAGCACTCGGAGTTAATTTTTTTAATAAAGCGAATATTAAAATATATATATATATATATAATACATAGGTTGAGAAAAGAATATCTGTACTTCTCTGTATAGTGCTTAGATTATCCACAAATCAAAGTTTGTTTTTAAAAGCCACATGATCCATAGTGTACATAATCAGCAATAACCCAAAGTTAGGTGAAGAGATTTAACAATACAGTTTAGATATTAGAATCCAAATACTCAGGTATATCACTCATGAAAAGTTGTATAGAGATTTGGTTGTGGGGAAAGCAAAATATATCTATGAGTGGAGACTGTCCCTTAGTAACTGAGAATTAGGTACGTGTCCATTTAGAAAATACAATGCATGAGGAAATTATTTCATTTAGTTTCCTGACTGCTCTTCTCATCTGTACTCCAGCTAATCCCTCCTGGTATTGCCAATGTCCGGTGATGTGTTCTATGTAGATGTCCCTTGACCACCTGATGGCATCTGACATCATGAGTTGCCACATCAGCTGAGCTTAGCGTTGACCGATTCTGCATTCTCTCAGCACTCACTCCTCAATGGGGTCCCATCCACCCAAGGCTCCAACGATCAATGTATGTGTCTGGTCTGGTAATCCTTAGCTCTCAAGGTTTCAGCCAGAGGGGCATATTTCTCTACCTTTTGAACTCGGGCATCATGGAAGGCCGGGGTCCTGTTCTTGAATGGCACTATGACGTCCACCATGATGATCTTCTTCCGGTCCTTGCTGGTAATGATGATGTCTGGTTGCAGTTGGCTGTTGGTTCTGGGGATGCCGGAGTTCATGGCCACCTTCCCCACAGGTGGCAGGATGGCTGTGGCCAGGCAATCTTGGATGGCGTTGTGTCACAGCTGTCAGGCTCTCGAATGGGACTTGCAGCTACACAAGATGTGGGATAGCGTCTTGTTGGCGTAGCCGCACTTCCTGCGTCGCTTGTCCCGATTCCCATGGCAGACGGCTCCCTTGGGATGCAGTTGAGTTGGGCCTTGTGGATGAAACTCCAGTTGGCAAATTGAGTGAAGCTGCCCCGGGAGAGGAAGTGGTTGCTGGCGTCCCATTTGCACCTCAAATGCCTTGCCCTGGTCCAGCTTCCATTTTCATATTTTACACTTATTGGCAGTGCATGGCATCCTTCAGGATCCTCTCCAGCATGGTTCTAGCTCTCAGAGTGATGATAGTGTGATCTGTACTCTTCATCTATGGCACCAGGAGTCCCAGTTCCTGGTGCTCCTGGCTCCATGTCCAGTGGCAGCTGATACGCTTCTATAGTCATCACATACCATTGCGGGCATGAGTCCAGAGCAAAGCAAAGTCTTCTCCTCTCTTCCAAATTCACTTTCCAGTGGGTGACGACATCTTGATTGGAGGGTGTCCTGGTGATTCGCTTCTTGATGGCATTCTGCAGAGCACTGTCCGCAATGTTCCTCACCGTGGCGCCAGGACACGTCAGAAGGTGTCATAACCTATTCCCAGATTTGGACCTTAGCGTCCAAAATATGGGGGTTAGCATGAAAACCTCCAAGCTTATTTACCAGCTTGGACCTGGTAAAGCTGCCACCACTCAAAAAATTAGAGTGTTTTGGGGCACTCTGGTCCCCCCAAAAACCTTCCCTGGGGACCCCAAGACCCAAATTCCTTGAGTCTCACAACAAAGGGGAATAAACCATTTCCCTTCCCCCCTCCAGGTGTTCCCTCCCTGGGTTCCTGGAGAGATACACAGAAGCAAGCTCCGTGAATCTAAACAGAGGAATTCCACCCTCCCTATTTCCAGTCCTGGAAACAGAAGTACTTCCCTCTTCACCCAGAGGGAATGCAAAGTCAGGCTAGTAAATCTAACACACACAGATTTCCCCCTGACTTCTTCCTCCCACCAATTCCCTGGTGAGCACAGACTCAATTCCCTGGAGTTCCCCACTAAAGAAAAACTCCAACAGGTCTTAAAAGAAAGCTTTATGTAAAAAGAAAGAAAAATACATAAAAATGGTCTCTCTGTATTAGGGTGACAAATACAGGGTCAATTGCTTAAAAGAAATATGAATAAACAGCCTTATTCAAAAAGAATACAATTCAAAACATTCCAGCAACTACACACATGTAAATACAAAAGAAATCAATATAAACCTTACTACCTTACTATATTTGTACTTACAACTTGGAAACAGAAGATTAGAAAGCAAGAGACAGAAATCCTCTCATAGCCGAGAGAGAGACAGGCACAAGACCAAAGAACAAAGGACTCAGACACAAACTTCCCTCCACCCAGATTTGAAAAAGTCTTGTTTCCTGATTGGTCCTCTGGTCAGGTGTTTCAGGTTACTCCTTTCCAGGTGAAAGAGACATTAACCCTTAGCTATCTGTTGATGACAGAAGGCATGAGTGATCATGGCAATGTTGCACATATCACCCATTCGAGGGATGCTGGCACCGCCCTGCCTGTGCAAGATGTATGCCAGTTCATTGTTGGCCCTCTGTGGAAGAAACATCCACTTCTTCACCAGCTGCCGGATGGTGTCTGCCTTGTTCAGAGGCACCTTCGCCATGCAGATCTCTACAGTGATTCATGCCTTAGAAAAGCCCATGAGGAAACAAAACATTCTGTCTTCAGGGTTTGAACAGTGTGCTGTAAGTAAGGCAGCAGCCACATACTGAACAATGAGGAGAAAACAAAATATTGAACAGCTGCTCATTTAGTGACCATGTCCATCCAATCCTCTGAATGAGGCAGGGGTCCTGGGGAAAAATAGAATGAGATTGTAAAATTAAAGACTATATCATAATGCCTATACACAAGGGATTCTATCAGAGAGTAGTTTTCAATGGTTCACAGCCAACCTGGAAGGGCATATTGAGTGGGGTGCCACAGAGATCTGTCTTTGGTCCAGTTCTGTTTAACAGCTCCATACATTATTTGGATAATGGCCTTAGAAAGTACACTTGTAAAGTTTATGAACAATACCAAGCTGGGAGGGGTTGCAAGTGCTTTGGAGAAAGTGATCTTGACAAACTGCAGTGATCTGAAATAAATAGGATGAAATTCAGTGAGGACAAATGCAAAGTACTACACTTAGGAAGAAATAATCAGTCAATCATTCAAATGGAAATGACTGCCTACATTCGAGTACTGCAGGAACTGATCAGGAGGTCAAACGAAGTATGAGTCAACAATTTAATATTGTTGCAAAAAAGCAGATATCATTCCGGGATGTATTAATAGTAGTGTTGTAAGTAAGACAGGAGAAGTAATTCTTCCACTCTACTCAGCACTGATAAGGCCTCAGCTGCAGTACTGTGTCCAGTTCTGGACAGTACATGACAGGAAGGATGCGGACAAATTGGAGAAAGTCCAGAATAGAGCAACAAAAATGATTAAACATGACCTATGAGGAAAGATTTTTAAAAACTGGATTTTGTTTTGTCTGGAGAAGGGAAGACTGATGGAGGACATGATAGCAGTCTTTGAGTATATAAAGGGTTCTTATAAAGAAGAGGATGATAAATTGTTCTCCTTTACCACTGAGGATAGGACAAGAAGCAATGGGCTTAAATTGCAGCAAGGGAGTTTTAGGTTAGACATTAGGAAACATCTTCCTAATTGTCAGAGTTGTTAAACACCGGAACAAATTACCTATGGGGTTGTGGAATCTCCAGCACTGGAGATTTTTAAGAACAGATTAGACAAATAACTGTCGGGGATGGTCTAGATGATGCTGAGTCCCGTCTTAGTGCAGGGAATGGGACTAGATGACCTAACAAGGTCCCTTCCAGTTTAGCATTTCTATGATTCCCTGCCTCTAAAGGGGTGAATTAAGGTTGCACAGGCAACCTCAATTCTGGCATGTCCTGACTATGGATAACTTGACTTTGCAATCTGAGTTGTGTTCCTTGAATGTAGTTTTGTATGTAGTATATATAAAATAGCTACACAAGGAAATGACAAATGAGCAAAGCAGCCACAGCACTGGTGTGTCTTTCAGTCTAAGAGCAAATCTTCCCTTCCCAGTGTGACACTCACAGGCTGAAAGAAATTGCTCAAACTAGATTCTCCTGGAGAGGGGAGTGTAACAGTGAAAACTGGAGTCGGTGGGCTTTGGAGCCATGGGTCTGAATGCCCATCTTGTAGCTGTGCAATATGGGCCTGACCTGCAGCGCTGCTGGTTTAACCCAGAGAAATGATCCTAGGTCATTTCCTGGCCTATCACATGACCTGGGATCAAGTCTCCTAAGGCAAATACCCTGATCACATGACAGAGGTCAGTTTCTAGTGATTACACTGGGAGCTTCACAGGGCCTAAAGAACAAATTGGTCCCCAAACCCAGTGGCCCTGGGGCATCTAGGTGCTATGCTTGACCTATATTGCTGTTCCCTATTCCCCATAAGCTGCAGTCAGTTTCTATTGGCTTCCCCTCTTAACCAGGATGGGCTTTTAGCTAACTTCTCCTCATTCTGGATTGTGGAGTGTGGTTTTTGGCCATCCAAACAATGCCCAATTTTCATTCATGTTTTTCTATCTAAATTTTTCCTCTTGGTCAATTTCACTGATAATTTGCTGCCCCTTTGAGAAATCAGCCTTTTTGAAGCACCCAGTATAAATATCAGAGGTTAGCACTGTCCTCTGTTTGCTCATAATGAATAAGAACATAAGAGCGGCCATATTGGGTCAGACCAAAGGCCCATCTAGCCCAGATCCTGTCTTCTGACAGTGGCCAATGCCAGGTGCCCCAGAGGGAATGAACAGAACAGGTAATCATCAAGTGATCCATCCCCTGTCACCCATCCCCAGTTTCTGGCCAACAGAGGCTAGGGACACCATCCCTGCCTATCCTGGCTAATAGCTATTGATGGACCTATCCTCCATGAACTTACCTAGTTCGCTAATCAGGTCATCGTTCCTTAGGCAACCACCAACTTCCAATCCAGCAATGAATTTATCTTTATCCATCATAATGAGGTCCAATACAGTGTTACTTTGTGTTGGGTGCAATATCTTTTGTGTTAGAAAATTATCATCTACAATGTTTAGAAACTCCAGTGCCTGCAGAAGGCCTCCAGCAGGTCTCTCTTAACTTGAAGACCCTCATGATATCACAATTTTCTTCCCACTCATTACAGCAGGTGCTTAAGGAGCATCTCATCTTGTTCTCTGGTTTCTTTCAGTGGTCTGTAACAGAGACTCTCCAGCACCCTCTCTGGACCTTTATTAATTAGCTCATTGACCCTCATGCATTCAAGATACTGGAGTTCTGAATTACTGATAACTAGAAAATAGAGAATATCGTCTTTCATGTAAAGTGCCACTTCCTCACTGGTTTTATCTACTCTGTCTTTCCTAAACAGGTTTTAACCCGTGATTTTAAATTCCTATCCTGTGAACCATCCCACAATATTTCAGTCATGTCAAATATATCATATCTCCTCTCATCTGTGAGAATTTCCATTCCCTCCTGCTGGTTACCCAGCATTGGTCCAAGCATTGGTCTATAATCAGTTCCATTTCTTCACTTCACATTCATCACCAGCTCTGTTCAACATGTTCATGACACCATGAGACTGAAGCACGTTTTCTCTCTTAGCGTCCTCCCTGGCATAGAGTCCTCCTGGCTGTTCCAGCTAGTCTCCAGCCCTGCAGCTTAGCCCTGTGACTTCTGAGAGGCAGGTTGCCCAATTGGTGCAACCCTCTCTCCCGCAGGAATGTGGCACTCTAGCCCAGAGTCTACAGCGGCACCCCTGCAGCAGCTCAGGTCAGCCTCTCTCCCTGGCCTGCGCTGGAGGAACTCAGTCTCTGGGAATTCCCTTGAGACAAGCCTGGTGTGTGCGTGGAGGGGAACACTTCCCAGGAGTGCCCAGGCTTGTGAGGCACTTCGCTACCACCTGCCCTTAGTGTGGGGAAGCCTGTCTGTGCCTGCCTGGGTCAGCTCCCTGCCTCCATCAGCCTCTGGTGATACAAGCCCTGCCCAGCAGGCCTTGCTGGTCCCGCTATCTCTGTACAGGCACACACCAACCCCCCGAGTCCTCTGAGCATCCCCTGGAGCATCCAGCCCCTGGGCACTCCCAGCATTCGCACATCTGCTGCTCCCAAAGGAACGGTATGCACCAGCTTACCAGTGCCACCATAGGATCAGTGCCCCACTCCACACAGCTCCGAGATGTGGTTACAGTACAAACAGGTCACTTAACACAGAACAGAGGTTTGAGAAGAAGCAAATAGAACTAATGGAAACAAATGGTTACATGTAGAATAAAATCATAACATACTTTCTAGAGCCTAAGCTTAACTGACAAGACAGTCCCCTCTCTCATAAAGGTTAGCTCAGCCAAGCATCAAACAGCCAGACTGGTAGTCAGATTCTCCCCTCCATTGAGGGGTGTGGGAGAAGAAAGTTGAATGGCACCGCTGAGCCCGCAAGCTTTTCATCTCCACCCTGCAGCATGGCAATGGCAGGATTTGGCCTGGAGCAGGGGAACACCCGAATTCCACTGAATCCTCCCCGCAGGCCTAGGGAGCTCCTGTCAGAACCCCCTGAGGGAATTAACGTTGCTCCAAACAAGGACTATGCCGTGCAACTCGAATAAACCCTGAACTGATTGTTCAGAGAGGGTCCCCCTGAGTCGTGGGGAGGCAGGACCTTGTTCCTTGGCTCCTTCACAGCAGAGCAGTGGGAGAGCTTGGAGGGGGGTAGAGTCAGCTTTACAGAGGAGGAACCTAGGGGAATGATGGGAATCTAAGGGGTGTGGTTTATGGCTGGCCAGAGCCAGTCTAAAGAGGATGCTGTGGACTGCCTGGCTGTTCCCACATCCCTCACTGAGGGAAGTGCACTATGTCCTCCTTACCCCTCTGCTGCTGGAAACCAGCAAGGGGAGCAGAGAGGTCGCCCACTCAGCAGGTGCAAAGTGTGTGGGGAGATCTCACAGTCCTAGCCCTCCTGCTTCCCAGAACCCAGACAAAAGCAAGACTTCCACCCAGGACTCTCTGACAGCAGCAGTGACCTGCAAGAGTGTCATAGGACAGGATGCTTAACATGTCTGCAAACAGCTTCTTCTGTGCTGCTGGGGGAGAGAGGGAGGGTGCTGGGCTAGCATGTACTTGTTGTGCTATTCAGAGCTCTTTGCTTGCTAGATATGACAGTAATACCTATTGCTACCCTTGTTGTGGTTCCTACTCTCATACAGAGCTTAGTGAAGCCCTGTTAAACTCCCTCCTAGACTGCCCGCTGTCCTCTGGCATTCAAAGCCCAGCTTCTGGAGGTGCAGTGCGGTACAGAACAGTGTACTTTAAATCCCTAGCCAGGGAACTGGGCTTTCAGGGAACTGGTAGCAGGCTGTCCAGTCCTTCTCCCCTAATTCCAGTCCTGCCCAGATGAGAGCCAAAAGCTATTACCATCTGACAGTGGCCTGGGGATCTATGTGACATGCATGTGGAGCTTTCAGTCCCATTCCCCAGGAGCAGGTGCTTGCCCCATTGAAACCAGCACCAGAGCTAGGACAAACTGACATCCCTTATTCTCAGCAGAGAGGCTCAGGCTGGCCCTGGCATGGGGACCAGACTCCCAGCTCATGCTTAGAGAGGCTCTAGTAGTGGCGAAGTGGAGGGTTAGGGAACACAACGAGGTTACACTGCACATCTCTATTCTGCACATAACTGACGGCTCCAAGTTCCAGAGCTATTGGTACAGCACCTTTCAAATGCCCAGAATACACACCAGAGCTGTCTGCACAGTACCTTTCAAATGCCCAGAATACACCAGAGCTGTCGGCACAGCACCTTTCAAACACCCAGAATACACCAGAGCTGTCGGCACAGCACCTTTCAAACACTCAGAAAATGCCAGAGCTGGTAGAAAAATGGATTCTATTTTCCATAAAAATATTTCAAAGGAAGTGATTTTTTTTTCGGTCCGGATTTGTCATGGCATTTGGTGTGGTTTTGCTGAAAATTGATTTTTTTTTTTGTTTTTCAGTTGTTGAAAACTGATTTTTTTCCAGTTTTTTAATTCCCACCTCCCCCCCCAAAAAACCCCACCCCGCAACATGGCGAGAAAAGCAAACGTGTTTATAAGGAATTTTTTGTTGCACCAAAAAGCCATTTTCAGTCAAAAAAGTTTTGACAAACTGTTTGATCAGCTCTCCCGAGAATATCTTATTGGAACCTGCCACTGTGCCCTAAATTCTGCCCTCAGTAACTTCAGCAAGGTAGCCTGGATCCAACCGAGAGCACTTTTTGGCCCCATCTCTATCCATGACTTGTCTCAAGAGAACTGCACCAGATGACCGTGCATGTGAAGCTCCCCATAAACAAGCTGGATGGAATGGCCTGGCTTCCAAGTATATCGAGGCTCATTCTAGACATTTCCAGTGTGATGCAGGCAACTTGCCTGGCCAGGATTGTGTATTTTGCTCTCCAGTGCAGCCTGCTGGAGAAAAAGCCCCAGTGACCAGCCATTATTAAAGACCTAACCACTTGCCCCTGGGAGGGAGAAGAATCCCAGGGAGATAAGTCTGGGCCTGAGTATCCTCTGGCTGAGCTGCCTGCCCAGAGTATCAGAGCAGAATTACTTTGGAAACACTGACTCTGGAAACAGAATGCGCTCCCCTCGAGTGGCTAGCTGAGCAGGGAGTATAATAGGTTAGCCGTGTTCCCTAGTAAGGGAAGTAGTTTGTGGTGTCTGATAAGAACTATTTTACAACAGAACATAATCTACTGTAACTCTTTATTATGTCTAATGCAATAGAAGTGTAAACAGGGCTGACGATAAATTAAAACCAATTGCATTCTCCTCTCAATGGCAATATCAGTTTGTCAGTAATTACTTGTTTGTTGTCTTCATTGTGAAGCTAAACAATTCCAAGGTTGTTAATGCTCCAAGAGAGAAAATGAAATTACATATTCAATTTATTCTGCGCAGAAACAAATTACCACAAATAAAGGAAGGGATTTATTTGTATTCCTGTGGTGGAGTTGGTGACATCCAATATGATAGAGCAGCTTCTCTACCTCCATTAGTCCCATGAGGACTTCACAATGACAGTGACTTCAGGGCAGCCACAGGTTTCTGTTTAACCATCAACACATGCGGAGCGGGAGGTGGATCTTCCTTATCTCAGTAGCCTGGCCTCCAGCAGGCTGTCTGGGGATTCAGCCTTTTCCTTTCTGAAAGAAGGCCATGCTATTTAATATTGTATATGCAGCATAGGCTAGATTCTGGTCTTTGAGATATTGGTGTAAATTCAGCATTTTCTCACTGGAGTTGCTCCAGAGCTGCACTCTTGTAACTTAGATAACTTAGATCAAAGCCTGGTTTAAGGTGTATTCAACAGAGACCACACTCTGCTCTCAGTTACGCCACTATCATGACTTCGGCGGAGTTACTTGGGATTTCCAGAGGTGTATATGTGTGGGCATATGAGGACGTGTGTGTGTTTTTTGAGATAAAGTATTTGAATGAGTTAAGCCCTTTATTGTATCAGTATCAAATGGTATCTTTATCCAATTAACTTCTACAGAGCTTGGCTTCATCTTTCTCCAAAGCTGACTTAAAAATTAATGATACTTTGCATTTCTCGTGCCTTTCATCTGATGATCTCAAATGGATGGCTGGTAGCAAAGGGTTGGGGTTTTTTTTGGTTTTTTTTTAACTAGCTGCTAAAAGTGTGACAAATCATCAGGTGGCTTCACTTCCTGTGTCTTGCTCTCTGTGTTACTAAGCAAGCACAGGCTGAGGACAGGTATTCGAACACTCCATTATCTGTATCCCATAACACAGCCAAGAAGAGCACAGCTATTTAATATAGAATATCTTATTGCCCTTATATACATCCATGGTATCCCCACATCTTGAATACTGCATACAGAGGCAGTCTCCTCATCTCAAAAAAGATATACTGGCATTAGACAAGTTTCAGAGAAGGGCAACTAAAATGATAAGGGGTTTGGAATGGGTCCCATATGAGGAGAGAATAAATAGGCTTGGACTTTTCATCTTGGAAAAGAGGAAACTAAGGGGAGATATGATAGAGGTATATAAAATCATGAGTGGTGTGGAGAAAGTGAATAAGGAAAAATTATTTACTTGTTCCCATAATATAAGGAGCCACCAAATGAAATTAATGGGCGGCAGGTTTAAAACAAATAAAAGGAAGTTCTTCTTCACAGAGACACAGTCAACCTGTGGAACTCCTTGCCTGAGGAGGTTGTGAAGGCTAGAACTATAACATGGTTTTAAAGTTAACTAGATAAATTCATGGAAGTTAAGTCCATTAATGGCTATTGTTAGGATATAGATATTCAGGCCTGTCTGAAAAGGCCTATACTTTAAGAATTTAGGTGTATTCTTATCACTTAGCTTGTTATAAAGGTATAAAAGAAAGAATCAAAAATCACTGTCTGTCTGTGTAATGGCCTTCTCTTACTGTGACAGTCTGAGGCCTGGTTCTTCAGCTAAGCAGCAGAGGCCAGCCATAAACTGGGAAATGTATGGTCACATCCTCATATTCCAAACTAGTTACATTAAAATAGGGTGCTATTGGGCTGTTAGGAATACAATCCTGTTCTGATATTCCTATCACCTCCAGAGAAAGGGAAGAGCCTAAAAGATGTAAAAGGAAATTTAGTTTGATAGCATCCTGTCTGGCAAGAACTCACTTATCAACAGCTGGGATGTGAAATCCTCATTTTTATATTGTTCTATCACTGTAGTCTTCACTTCCTATTGTTTATCTGTATAATCTCTGTCTGGTTCTGTGATTGTTTCTGTCTGTTGTATAATTAATTTTGCTGGGTGTAAACCAATTAAGGTGGTGGGATATAACTGGTTAAATAACTATGTTACAATATGTTAGGATTGGTTAGTTAAATTTCAGTAAAATGATTGGTTATGGTACGGCTAAGCAGAACTCAAGTTTTACTATATAGTCTGCAGTCAATCAGGAAGTAAGGGGGGGATGGGAACAGGGACTGGGGATGGAGGTGGGGGAATTGGGATCATGTTTTGCTAAAGTGTGGAATGGGAACGGGATGGGAACAGAAACAGGTACACAGGTAAGGCTCTGCGGTGTCAGAGCTGGGAAGGGGGACACTAAGGAAGGAAACTGGAATCATGCTTGCTGGAAGTTCACCCCAATAAACATCGAATTGTTTGCGCCTCTGGACTTCGGGTATTGTTGCTCTCTGTTCCTGCGAGAAGGACCAGGGAAGTGAGAGGGTGAAGGAATAAGCCCCCTAACAGCTATTAGCCAGGATGGGTAAGGAATGGTGTCCCTGACCTCTGTTTATCAAAGAGTGGAGATGGATGGCAGGAGAGAGATCACTTGATCATTACCTGTTAGGTTCACTCCCTCTGGAACACCTGGCATTGGCCACTGTCGGTGGACAGGATACTGGGCTGGATGGACCTTTGGCCTGACCCAGTGTGGCCATTCTTATGTTCTTTATAATTAAATACAGGTTTTATTAACCTGACATGAAATCTAGCCAGACATTGAATGGAAAAGCAAGTGACCCAAACAGAAGAAGGTCACTTGTTTGGGTGGTAAGAGGGTAATGGGGTCCTCTGGGACCTTCTGCACTTAGCAGCTGGTTATGGGGTAAGTCACAAACTCAATGTACTGTGGTGGTGAGAAAGATGATTCAGCTGGAGCAGCGTTTGTTCTCCTGGGATAGCAGGGCCGGCTTGTAACCTGGGGAAGGCTCAGCTGGAAATTAATGTGCTCAGGCCATGAAAGCCAGGAACATCTGCTGTAACCGGAATCAGAGAAGGGTAACATCCCACAAAGAACCCACAAAGATTAGGGGCAAAATCACACCCTTGGTTTTGCCCATACAGCCCCACGAGTGCCAGCTGCCTGAAAGTGGGACATCAACCATTAAAGAAAAGGAAAAGTGATTTCCATGGTGATACAATATCTCTGCCTTCCAGCCCCAGCCAGTTAGAGCTGGAGGGAGTTTAATAACTGGTGACGTATGTGCAGTGTGCATGTAGGGTACATCTGTATGTATATTGGGGCTGCACAGACCTCGCTAATGAGAGAAGCAGAGATGGAAAATATTGTAACACACTGTCCTGCAGGGTGCAGCTGGGAGCACTGGGGGAGGCCAGATCTCTTGTGGTGGTGGAAGCTGCTCTGTGCACCACAAGCTTGGAGGCCAGAGCTGCAGGTACTCCCAGCCCAGGGCTATAAGGGCTCCGGCCCATGATGGGCCCCATTAGCACTCGCACGCTCTGGGTAACACTCGGTTGCTTCACCAGGGCTGCCAACAACAAAGGATCAAAGACCCTCAGCACAACAGCTTCACCAGTTACAGAAAAAGGTACCCACCCAGCCCCTGGGGAGCCCAGCAGAGGGTACAGGGATCATTGTGTCTGCATTGTCCTCCTGACAGCATCTGCTGCCTGCCCTGGGTCCTTCCGCTGCAGCTACTGCAGCCCTGCCAGCAGCAGGGTGTGTCTGCCCAGCTCTCAGCTTCCAGCCTCAGATCCCCAGCTCCTTCCCTGCTGCTCGCATGCTGCCTCTGGCTCCCTCCCCAGCTTGGTCTGCCCTGGACTCAGGTTGTGTACTGTGGAGGACTGTGGAGCCGCATATTTGCTGCTGCACTGGTAACTCAATGCCCTCTTATGGCTGGATCGTCCCTGTCCAGCTCAGCCCAGCTGGGTCAGGGAAGGTACCAGGAATGCACCAGCGGGTGCATTACAACCCCTGTTATTGTTACCCTCACCCTCTCTGTGTGGAGCTTTCTCTCCCTCTACTGGTGACTGGGACACATAGAGGTTGATAAGCCCGCTGCACACTTGGCTGGTGGAGGGGGAGGCTTTGAGTTCATGTAGACTGTGCTTGTAGAATCAGTGGTGCCAGACTCAAGCCCTGCTGCTAACACCCCCTGCAGGGGTGCACTGTAACCTCAGCTAGTCCGAGGGCAGGCCTTACATCCTCCTGCCCGCTGTGCCCAGCCCTGGAACATGCCCACCACCAATCTAGCCCCAGTAGTAGTAACCAGGAGGGCTAGCTCCTTGAAATTTGCTTCAGCCCCTTGTGGTTCTGATTTCCATGACCTTTTGAATGAATGGGGTTTCCTGTGCAGCAGCTGAAGAAGAGCAAAGATACAGTTCCCAGGGAGGAGTTAGAGCCAGGCAGAAATTTTCGAGTGGAAAGTGCTGATTGGATGACATTGGAACGCTCAACGGCATATTCCACTAAAACTTCCAAGAGAAACCAGGCCAGTCTGCAAGCCTGGTGCCCTGCCAGCCCTCCTGCTTTCTAGCCAGCTGGTAGCAATCTACCCAGCTCTACATCTGCAGATCTGTTGGACTGTCCTGCTTCCTGCGTCCCTCTTCTCCTCATGTACCCAGGGCTTCCCTGCTCCCTGATCCCTAGCTCCCCCATCTACCTACCTGCTGGGATGCCCTGCTTCCTGGGTCCCCCTTCTCCCCATCTCCCCATCTGCCTACCTGCTGGGTTCTCTGTCACCCCATGTATCCATCTGCTGGGCTTCCCTGCTTCCTGAGCTCTCCAATTCCATGGGCTGCCTCCTCCTCGTCTGCCTACTGGGCTGCCAGGGAGCCCAGCATCCAGGAAATGGTGCAGTCCAGGCAGTCAGGAGAGTGGGGTGACACAGCAGTTCCCCTGCCGGGTTGCCCAGGGAGCAGGGCAGCTCAGTGCCAGGCAGGTGGCCAGCAATCCAAACAGCCATTTCAGTTCTCCTGAAACTGAACATTTTGAATTTCATTCCTATGAAAAAAATCAACAATTTTGAGTTTTTGTCCCAATGTGGCACTTTTGTGACCCCCCCAACACGCCCCACCCCCTGGTGGTGCCTCTCTGCACCAGGAGGTGCCCAAATATCCTAGCAATCTGCCCCCATGGCTCATTTTCTCCAATAACATCAGCCTCATTTAGGGTGACCAAACAGCAAATGTGAAAAATCAGGACGGAGAGGGGGGTAATAGGAGCCTATGTAAGAAAAAGACCCCAAAAGACTGTCCCTATAAAATCCAGTCATCTGGTCACCCTCGCCTCATTGAAAAACTACCTGGTGCAGAGCAGAATGATTTCCCAATCAGCTGTTTCCTTCTAAGACCCTTTGCTCCTTCCTAGAAATCCACGGCAGGCTGCAGAAATTACGGACAGCTCTCTCTGTGGGCGGCAACGAACAGTGGGTCCTATTCTGTGCCGGTTTATATTTAGGTTTTATAATCACTCACATATTTTAAATTTAACCAAAGCAATGTTTCTCTAGCGTGAGCAGCAAACAAAGCCTAAGCTGTGCTGAATGAGCTCTGCACTGCACCCTTCACTTCCCTAATGCTTTTCCTGCTCCAAATTATCCCCCGAGCATTCTCTTTAGCTAATGTGTACAAATGATTTGTAGGAGTTTTTCTCCCCGGCAGCATAATAACCCAGCAGGGCCGTGTGGCTTGTAGCCCTGTTCCTGCTCAATTCAGAGAGACTGCTAGCTTTTGTGCAGGACTCTCGCACATTTGTTCTTTATTAAAATGAAAATTAGCATGAAGCTCAGCTACCAGCTTGATAGTTTCTGAAGCTGCCTAGCAAATACTTATGGTAAACCAATTCTGAGCCATCCTATAATTCCACTCTCCGAATGGAATGGGCTCGCTGGCATAAATCAGAAAGCAAAGTTAACTGTTCTAAGATGCTGCACAGTATTAGTGCAAGTGATGCATGTTTCTCTTGGAGCCAAAGTTAATAGAGGAGTATAAAGGAGACCAGAGCTGTAATACAGCCGAGTCATTAACAAACATCTGGAGAATAGCTCTTTATATTACACTAGAATGATATTTCAGATTTAAGGTCTACATGGTGGGCATTTCAAAGACTTTGAAGGGGTTCTATTAGGCCTGCCACTCAAATTCCCATTATCCTGCAAATTATCTTCCACGTCAGGATTATTGAGTCCATCATTAAGCGTCCACGAGTCTGGTTTAAAAGCTCACTGGGCTGCACAGAGAATTAGAGAAAGCATGGGCTGAATTCCACCAGCATGCAGCCCCTCTGTGCAATGGAAGGAAACTGATTAGAGATGATATCTCTCTCCCTGCCATGGTCCATTTCATGTTGGAAGGAAAGAATCCCTTTGTGACCCCAAATATAGTGATTGGTACAATCCTGTGCACAGGAGCAAAAGGCTCCATGATGAAGCACCTAATTCATTTAGACCTGGATACTGCTGGTCTCCAAGTATTGTTTTGAATCATAGTGAGGTATATTCTGCCAATATCTCCTTGGTCAGAGAAATCCAATCCCTGATCTAGGGCTGCTCCGTATTTTCCATTGAAAGCTTTTTTCCCCATGGGGTTTTGACAAAATGAAAATTTTCACAGAATTTTTCCTCAGAAATTTTTGATTTTTCACCAGAAAACCAAAAAAACCCAAAAACCCAAAAATATTTGTCCAAACCCTGATTTGAGGAGTGAGGCGGGGTAGTTTTTTGGATGACAAATTTCAGCTTTCCTAAAACTGAACATGTTTCAGGTTGGGGGAGGGGTAATTTTTTTTTTTTAAAGAAAAGTCAATATTTTCTGCTAAAATTTTCAACAAAAACAAACAAATCCTTTAGTTAATTTTTTAAAGGAAAAAAGCCTTCATTTTCTGTCTAGTTCTACAGAGATTGCCTAGGAGAGGAAAAGAGCCTTTGGAATATTTAACCCACCTGTTGTTATTGACTATATTTTCAGGTGTCTGCACAGTTCCCTGTTGTTTCTCAGTTGAAATAAATCCATTCCCAAGTCAGTATCCAAACAGAATTTCTGCCTGATGGGGAGTCTCTGACATCCACTACTCTTTGAGAAATGGTTTTAGAAGTACAAATCAAAGGTCTGATTCATCACAGCTTTCCTCTGGCCTAACTCTGGAGTGGCTCAGGTCCTGGCTTTGCCCTACATTACTGTACAGCGATGCCCATCCATCAAATTCAGTGGGGTCACTGTGGATGTGTAGCGCTGTCACTGAGATCAGAATCTGGCCTATCTGCACAGGTGGAACTGAGGGCAGAGTTGACAAGCAGTTGAATTTATTATTTGTATGAATAATGGGTATGACCCTGGAGACAGAGAGAGGCCCACAGCACCTGCTTCTGTGTCTGGGGCAGTGATGTCTGACCTGAGGTGTCTGCATGAGGGAGATGCCTAAGCACAATTTGTTCCCATGGCTGTCCAAGGAACAGGGCACGTGCACATCGTGTTAATACAGGAACAGCAGTAAGGAAAAACTAGGCTTTGGAGACCCGATTTCTGCTCCACATGGGAAGCTGAGCTGCAAGCCCTAAATTCTGCCTTTGCTCAGCAAAGAGGAATGATCTCTTGGAGGAAACTTGATGGTTTTGCTCATGCATCATCTGTGACCACATCAAAAATACTGAGCTGGACTTTGCTTATTAATAATACCAAGCTCTGAACTGGCACAGTTCACACACAGAGATCCAAGCTCTTCAAGAAGGAGGTCAGGATCATTACTGCCATTTTACAAATGGGGAAACTGAGGCACATAGCGGTTAAACTGACTTGTCCAAGGCCACCCGGTAGGCCAGTACCAGAGCCAGAACTAGCCCTCCCTCATAGGCTACATTGCCTCCTGTACATTTGGTATTTATCTATCTGAGGAGGGGACCATACCTGATGCATCGATTCACGCCCAGTTCAGGTCACCACTTTGCTCTTGCCTTCCCAATCAGTGCCCAGCTGAAGTGCTGAGACCCCCAGGTGGGATTCTCAGAGCACACCAGGCACAGAGCAGGAAGAGGGGCCAGCTGGCATGCAAACACCCAGCGGATCTATGGGCTGGACAGGGAACGACTCTCCTTGCTGTGCTGCAGATGGTGAGCCTTACACGTAGCAGACACGTCCCCGATGGCAGAGCCTGTCCCTGCCCAGCTCCATCCAGGAATGCCTCCCCTACCCTATTAATGAAGAGGGGGCTCCCAGTGTTCAGATAGTGACCCTGAGACTGATGGCAGAGTGAGCCCAGAGGTTCTTGCTCAAGTTTATTGTGATGATGAGCAGGTAAGCCCAGAGATAAAGGCTGTCTGTCTTTCACACATCGCTGCAAATTTCAGTGGAGAGGGCATGGAAGTGGGAGTGATGAGCCCTAGGGACAAATTCTGCTCTTCTCTCCCCTCATGTAACCCAACTGAGGCAATGGAATTACCTTGTGTCCCATTGTCTGAAGCAACGCACGACTCTGCGTGCCAGCCTCAGGGCAGACTGTCAAGCGCAGGGCAGACATCTCAGACTGGTGATGTGTTCTTTAGTTAGATTTCATCAACCCCGTAACAAGTGTGAAATTCTAAAGCACTGTAACAGCCTTACCATGGAATCACAGACAGTCCCTTGAGCTCTTCAGTCTCGTTTGCCATCCAGGCAAGCTGGACTATGTGATAGATGGTCACTTTACACGAAAAATCACAATATTCAGGATACTCCCAGTCCCAAAGGACCAGTCCTTTATCCCAGGTCAATTCTACTCAGATCTCAAACTGAAGACAACGTCAGTAGCTAATCCTGTAATTAACTAAAGATTTATTAACCAAGAAAAGAAATGAGCATTATTTATAAGGTTAAAACACACACAAATGAGTTATGGTTTCAGATTTAAAAGGTAGTAAACACTTCTCTAATAAGCTGCTGGGTATGTCCTTTAGGGCTGACCCAAGCCAAGCAGCATGGGGATCTCTTGCTTATGGTTAGGAATCTTTGCCCCTCAGAGTCCAGATGGCATAAAGAGACCCAGTTTCTCCTTTTCATGGATTTTTACCCCCTTGACCCAGAATCCATCTGATGGGATGAGGTCATGCATAGGACTCCCCTTCCCAGAGGGAGCCAAGAATGCAGTCAACAAGATCTCTGTCCTTTGATGCTGCACAATGCCTCACTTGGCCACCCTGCATTTCCCTTGGGGTCCCTGACAGTTTCCCCAGTGTCATCAAGCAGTACACAAGGAGAGGATCAGGCACTGGGTGTTTGCTATTCCTGAACCACAGGGCATATTTTATCCTGAGATGTGTCAGAATCCAGCAGATAAAATAAACCATTAGGTGCACTAATGGTGTGTTAATTACATAAGTGTCACCGTTTACTACTAACGCCACCTACTCAGGGGAGAACTCCGAATACATATTTTTAAATGACTCATTAGTTGGTGCTATGCTGAGCGCTCTTTAACGAATTGCTTTCACTATGCTGTGTGCGGGATGCAGTGCATTGTGGGGCCCCAGCACTGGCTGTTTAAAGTCTGCAGAGGACGTGTGTGGTTGGAGTCCAGGGAGTGGAAATCAGAACTGCTGGCTCTGCAAACTGCCCTGGATCAGGTAAATGTTTCCATTCTAGGTCACTCATTTCTGGGCTCCAAACACTTTGGCACTGAGATACCATAGAGACATGACAGATAGAGAGATTTGCACGGACATGAATGGATGGATGAGATTGATTTTCCTTTTAGACTGAAACTTTTTTGTTTCTGTTTTTCCTCTATACATAAATAAAGCTCACTGAATGTCAAACCCAGCTGCAAATGGTCAATTTGTCTGTGGCATTAAACATACCAAAGAAGAGAATTCATGTCCGGGCCTGCTGTGACATTAATCTAGCCACATGCTGCACTGGGCACAGTCCAGATATTTTGCACCTGAAACACCTCCTGAGAGTGTTAAAGGGGCTTCCAGATATTTTGCACCTGAAACACCTCCTGAGGTGTTAAAGGGGCTTCCTCTTCCTGATCCTGCAGTGCTATGCTGGTCCCCTAGGGTCATAAAGAACAGTCTGGGCCTGCTGGTGAAGCCAAACTTGTTGTGTGAGATGTATGTGTCCAGGGAAGGTGGCCACGGGAAGAGGCTGCCACCCCAGAGTTAGTTCTGATGTGTCCGAGCTGCGCAGCTGAGGTAGGAGTCGCACACTGCCCCCTGAGAGGGTCTCAACTTTGGCTTGCAGTCCAATCCTGCCTATTCGAGTGCAGGGCTGCCCAGAGGATTCAGGGGGCCTGGGGCAAAGCAATTTTGGGGGCCGCTTCCATAAAAAAAAGTTGCAATACTATAGAATACTATATTCTCATGGAGGTCCCTGCAGGGCCCGGGGCCTGGGGCAAATTGCCCCACTTGCCCCCCGGGCAGCCCTATTCGAGTGTGTACTGCAAAACCTCTGGGGATGGCATAAGCACCATTTTGTAAACATGCTGAGATCTGAGTAAACTGTGATGGATCTGCTAAGCAGGGAACTACAACTCCCATCAGCCCACTGCACACCTTTCCCCTGACCAGGTAAGAAGGGTCCTGAACCAGAAAGTGGCCGGCCTATGTTGGGAAGCAGGAACTGCATGGCTAGCTAAGAGCTACAGGGAAGCCTGATGCAGGGTGGAATGCCCAGGAACTATGCAGATCTGTGTGTGCAACAGGCTGTGACTGCCGGACACTACAGCTGGAGGCGGGTCTGTGTGAGCACGGCTGTACAGGGAGCCAGTGCAGAGGGGCCAGATGAGAGACACTAACTGAGCCTGGCCTGGAAACCTGCAAGCGCTTGCTTGCTTGAATACAGACTGGCCTGGAGAGGGTGTCCAGGCACTAGCCCTGACTCTCATTTGGACCGACCCAAGGACCAAACAGGAGCCACTATTGCTAACCTGGAACTGGAACTGGGTAAGCTCCGGAGCCAGGGTACCTGCACTTTTCCCCTTCGTGCCAGCCCTAATAAATACCCTTCCGCTTAGCCAGGTGTCTGAGTGGATGTGGGACCCACCAGGGCTAGTGCCTACAAGAACTAGCTGCTGAAGCATCCAGTGCTTGTGTCTGTGTCATGGTGCACGTGACATGCTACTGGCTGGCATCCTAGGGCCTTGGTGTTCTCCAGCACTGCACAGCCCCAAGAATGATAGGGCACAGCACCAGTCACAGGCAGACCTGTGCACATCTGCATCCCTTGCAGCTCAGACTGCCATTCTTCAGGACAGTGCGGCCTGCTGCTGAGTTTACTGCACTGGATGCCAGCAGACGCTCAGACTGTGGAAACGGGCAGCGGCTTGTATTTCAGTTTCCACTGAAAGCAGGCGGCAGGGGAACTCTCAGTAATTGCGTGATTTGAGGAGTCATAAATACGGCCACACGTCTATTTCTGCATGTTTTCGTCCGTGGTTTTTAGACTGAAGTACAGAGGCCCGTGTCAGCCGAGATAATCTAACTGTCCTGTCTGGCCTTAAACTCTGTGTAACACCACTGGGTGTGCTGTCAGCAGTGGGGAGCAAACCTGGGACCTCTGAATCTTAAAACAGGAGCTGCTACTACCTGAGCTAAAATATCCTGCTCTGTTAACAGAGCTGTAGCAGGCTCATTAGCCTCTGTGTGGCCCAGCCCCCCCTAGCAGGGAACAGAGCACCCCACAGAGCGGGACTGGCTTACATCTCTGAATTGTTACTAATTTCCTGTCGAGTGTTTGGTCCCAGCTGTCTTCCTGAGAGCTACAGGAAACCGGCCTCAGGATAGACTGGCTTAATAAATTAATCTTAAACCAGGCCATGGAGCTGGGCAAACTATTTTGATCAAAACGTCTTTTCACCAAAACATACAGATTCAAATTGGCTGAATTCATGCCGAATTTGCTGAGTCGGTGGAGTCAGAACAAAAAAATTAGAGAAAATCAGAAAAATGTCAGATTTTTTAATTCAAAACAGCTTTTCCTTTTTAATTTTTACTTCAATTGTGTTGCAGGCACGGAGGGTGCCTGAGGCAAGCAACAGTGGTTCGTTGCCCAGAGTGCGTAGCGCCAATAAACACACCAGGGTGGAGAAGCAAGCAAAGTTTATTTGAGATCTCAAAGCAGTGCAAGGAGATGAACGCCTCAAATCATGCACCACTACACAAGCGGCTTTTCCCTTTTTATAAGTTTTTTTTTTCTTTCTTCTTTCCTCCCTCCCCCTCTGCCTCCTCCTTTCTCCCCCTGTAGCACTTACGTAAGTGCAGGTGCAGTAAGTAATCTTGGCTGCGGCAGCTTGTTAGTAAGTTTTCCTTCTGCAAGTTATCTTGTCCTTCTGCTAAAAGTGCACAGGCCTTATCACTACTGCTTTAGACCAGTTTTAGCTGTGCTGCAACTGATAACTTATTGTTACACATTTAATTTCACAGCTGCTAGCTTTCTAGATCAAGTAGAGTTCAATATGGAGGAGCTTTGGTTCACTGAGGCCTAGATTTATGCCTAGTGACACCAACAATTGTATTTAAAAAAATAAGTTTAAAAACCTAACAAATGGAACGAAACATTTTGTTTTGGGTTGAATTAAACATTTTGTTGAACCTGAAATTGTTTTTGTTTTTGATTTTTTTTTTTGGAGGGGGGGTCAGACGGCAAGCCAAAAAATCAGTTATTTGCTCAACTCTACCAGCCAATAAGAAACCTTCATTCATAACCACAATGGACGAGCAGTCAGTGTTGCTCTGTGCTGATTTGTTGGGCCAGGAGGGCAAGTCACTGTTATTGAGCTTCGCTGCAGCCGGAGTCACTATAACAGGATTCTGGCTTCTTTCTGCTCTAGGATTTTCCCTGCAGGATCCCATCTCAAAAGGTGCATACTGTGGCCTAGGGTCTGGAGAACTGGATTTTTAAAGGCCCTGGGATGCTTGCCCATTAGGAGCCTAGTTAGGAGCCTAGTGGGCTTGTCAAAAATGTCTTGGTCCCTAGGTGCCTTTCTGCCTCTTTAGATGCCTAAATACCTTTGAAATTGGGCCCTTGAGGCCTTTTCTGTGCAAGCAAGAGTCACCAGCTTCACTGCCATCTGTACAGAGAAACCAGCACAAAGGCCTGTGTGGACACTGGCCTTTCGACCTGAGCCTGCTTCTTTCAGTTTACTCCAGTTGGTAAGAAATCAGTTTGAGCTACATCTCTGTAAGCCTCTCCCAGACTGAAAGCAGAGTGTCCACACTAGGCTGGGCGCCAGGGGAGCTGGCCTTTGGGGACTTTGGAGCAGGATGTGTGGACAAGGCCAAAGGCTGGCCTTTTCAAAGGAGTGAAGGGAGTGAGGGCACAGCTCAGTGGGAGCTGAGGGCTTGATTTCCCTAAGTTGCTGAACCTCCCAGCCTGTGTTGTAAGTGCCCCATGCATGGCCACTGACCTATGGGGAGCTATGCATACTCCCCCAGGTGGGACTCAGCTCAGAAGAAGCTACGCTTCACTCAGCAGGGACAGTTCTGTGAAACCCGTGCCAAGGCCAGTAGAAAGGGCTGGTGAAACATGGCTCCTGGCAACGTACAGTGCGGCCGCACCACCAGGGGAAGTTGGGTTCTAAAGCAGGCAGCCTGGCCCCAGGTTGCAGCCCTGAGCCCCTGGTGTGACACTAGATTAGGTCCTTCCTGAGACCTGGCCCTCTGTCTGCAGTCCCACTCATCCTGCTACAATCTGAATCAAAGTTCCAGGTCTGCCTGGCGGTGGGGGTGGGAAGTTACTGCTCAGGCCTGTCCCAGCTGCTGATTCAAACCTCCAGATACCTCTGGGCAGGGTAGGGTTGCTAGCCCTCCAGGATTGGCCTGGAGTCTCCATGAAGTAAAGATTAATCTTTAATTAAAGATTATGTCATGTGATGAAATCTCCAGGAATACATCCAACCAAAATTGGCAACCTTAGGGCAGGGATGGGAGTTAACGGGACAGGTCCTGTGCTCAGAAGAGCTTCCTTGCCCTGGAGCTGTTCCTCATCACCACATGGGCCTGTGAGAAACAGCAGATTGTGTGTTTGTGGTGGTGTGGGGAGGGGGGCGGGAGGGAAGAAACCTTCCAGAACACCAGAACACCTGGGTTCCTTGAACTGACGCACATTGAAGAGATAATAAGGTCAGTTCTTGGGACCGTCCCAGCAGTACTGGATGCACATTTCCCCATGGCAGCAGATTGGGCATAAGGGTGCTGGATACAGAGAGGCTGCCAGAGCAATCCTGCAACCACTGCTCTGCCTCTGCAGCTGGAGTTTGCTGGGGAGTCTCTGCACTGTACTCAGCAACTGGGGAGAGGCACTTGGTGGTTCTCAGAGTTTGAAAAAAAACTGTTTGTCTTTCCCAAATTCCAGAGCTGGGGGTGGGCTGGAGCGAGAGTTATGGTCACCAAATCAGGGACTGGATTTTGTTGTTTATTTATCTATTACATTCGGAGGGGATTTGATGCTGATTAATGGAAAGGACTCAGATCCTAGTGCCCAGCCAGTAATGCTGTGGCCAAGAGTCTTGCAAACTTTCCCGACCTTGTGCTCCAGTAGCCTTTGTGCAAAATGCTCTCTGTGACATTGACCCCTGGGCTTGTCTCTGCAGTGGTGGTGGGTGCTTCCGGATATGTGCTCCCCTAGGATGTCTGTGTCAGAGAAGGCGCCGAGCTGCATGGCCTGTCCGCGGGCTTAGTTTTGGGGGTCACAGTCTGGTCTGAGACATCATCTGGTTGGACCCCTTCTCTTTAGCCAAGGCAGACTTGAATGGGTACAGTACAGTTGATTTCAGGACTCAAGGAGAAGCCAAGAGAGTGAGATAGGGTAGGAGGAAAGAGACAGTGGGGCAGAAAATAACTCAACAAGAGAAACAAGACAGGGTGTTATGTGGCTCTGCGGTACAGGCAGTTAGAGGGACCCCTTAGCAGGGAGAGGGTCTGGCTCTGTTGTGGGTGGGGATAGTGGGCAATGCTGGGCAGAATGCACTGACTTTTCATGTCTGCTCCAGTGAAATGCTCTCGGGAGCTGCAGGAGGCTGGTAGTTTGAGGCTGGCTCCATTTCCAGTCCTGTTGCTACCTTTAATCTGCCCTTCCAGGAGCAGCTGCTGACCGGCAGAGAGACGCAGTCTGACAAGGCTCCTCTGCGGTGTTTAGAGTGACAAGCCAGAAAGTGCCAATGGGTAGTGCCAGCTGGAACCAGCTTTCCAATAAGGCTCTTACGCCCCGAGTGTGACCAGGCTGCTGGACATGGGGTGATGGAGGGAACACAACACTTTCTAACTGGGAGGAATCAGGTCATTGTTTTGACCTTGTAAGAAATAGCAATGTGCCATGCTGTGCCAAGACATGCCGTGCCATGCCATGTCATGCTACACTGTGCTGAGCCATGCCATGCTTGCAATCCAGCTGTCAGGACAACCTTGTGATGCTGACAGACCAGGTGCCAACTCATGCCACGGTCCCCATGCCTCAGGGAACACTGACAAATACACAGCTGGAACCAGTCTGACTCACCTAAGTGTTAGTATTGTTAAAATAGGTCTCAGAATTATAGAAATGTGTTTAGCGTTTAGACTTTATTGAATTCTTGTAAATTGCTACATGCATTAATCACACTTATCACATCTGTATCCCATATTAGAAGGTGATATTTAAGTATTTGTGTTATAATCATCTGCAAATCATCAGACAGGAGAGAGACATTAATTAGCGTGAAGCGCTGATCCCCAAGAGAAGGTATTATGTCCTACCCCACGAAGAAGGCCCATTGACACGAGATGAACTATTGTGAAACATCAAAGAGGATATAAGACTTTGTTGATTGCAGAGGAGTCCTGCAGGTGAGTTCCTTCAGCAGCTGAGTTTATAGCTCCAAATGCAAGGGAGGAAGGGAATACAAAGCCCTAACAAGAAGGAACAGTATCTTTGTGCTGCTTGGGCTCTGAGAGGCAAGGCTTACTAGGCATAAGCAAAAGACCCCCAGGGATTGGCCTGGATTAGCCCTAAAGGACATATGGAGCTTACTTATTACAGAAGCTTCTACTACTTCTTGAAACTGAAGATTGGAACTCATTTATGTGTATATATGTTTACCTGGTTTAACCTTGTCAATAACTCTCTTGTTTCCTTTTCCTAATTAATAAATCTTTAGATAGTTGATTAGAGGATTGGTTACAAGCATTGTCTTTGGTGTGAGATTTAAGGTGCAAATGCCCTGGGGTAAGAACCTGGTCCTTTGGTACTGAATATTGCTGTGATCCTTGGTGTAAGGGGCCATCTATCACAAGGTACACTCCTCTGGGTGGCAAGATAGATTGGAGTACTCAAGGGAATGGTCTGTGACTCCATTGTTAGGTTGTTATAGAGCCTGGAAAATTTGCACTTGATAATTGGTTGGTGAAATCTAAGTAGAGAACTCACAGCCAAATTGGAGCTTCTTAAGAGTCTGCCCTGAAGTTGTACTCACCAGGGCCGCCCAGGGGTGGGGGGGGGGCAAGTGGGGAAATTTGCCCCAGGCCCTGCCGGGGCCCCCACGAGAGCTTTTTGAGACCCCTGGAACTGGGTTCTTCACTCACTCCAAGGGCCCCGGAAAACTCTCGTGGGGCCCGGACCCCCGGAGCCTCTTCCACTCTGGGTCTTTGGTGGCAATTTGGTGGCGGGGGTTCCTTCCGCTCCGGGACCCACCTCCGAAGTGCCCCAAAGACCCGCGGCAGGGGGTCCTTCCTCCCCGAGACCTGCCGCCGAAGTCCTGGGTCTTCGGCTGCAATTTGACGGCAGGGCCTCCCCGCCGCGGGTCTTCGGGGCACTTTGGCAGCAGGCCCTGGAGTGGAAGCACTCCCTGCTGCTGAATTACTGCCAAAGTGGGGGCCCCCCCACTGCTGAAGACCCCAGGCCCCCTGAATCCTCTGAGCGGCCCTGGTACTCACACTCCTAAGCCACTTCAGGACAGCTTGACAAACCCAACAGTATAATACACATGACCCAACTATGGTGAAGGCTGATGGTTTCACTCGGTTGGGTTCTGCATTTGTGTCTGGTTATGTTCCATTAATGCTGTTTCTCTGGCCTCCAAAAGGTGTGTTGTGCCCCTTGGAGTCTGGGAGAAACTTCATAGTGACCCAGGCCATAACCCACAATGGAGATGACACTAAGGTGACTCTGCAGCTGGGGCAAGGGTTACTTCCCAGGGCCCCAACCCAGAGACCAGCTGGGGCCCAGGGGCAGTGGTGACTGGGGCCCCAGAAGGCTCTGTCAGTGTCTCTGCCTGGTGATGTGCACTGCAGACTGAGTGATGCATCCATCACCCCCTCGCTGAGCTCTGGTGAGCTCATCAGCTTCTCTTCCCTCACCAGCATGTGTCACACAATTGGGCTCTTGGCTCCTGCCCTGATGCTGCCTAGCACCTCACTCTGCACTGGACTCACCCTGGGGGTTCTCAGCCACGGGTCCTTTGGGGCCCGATTGCCCCAGGGCCTACAGTGAGTGGGTCTGTGATACCTTCTCCCCTGCCCCATCCAAGCTCAGTTTCCCCAGCAGGCTGGGCAGCACAGCTGAGCTAGGGACAGGGGAGGGTAGTAGAGTCCTACTCCAGGGATTAGCAGGGACAGGGAAGAGGGAAATGGTGGCCCCTGAAGCTGGCCCTGGGCTGCACGTAGAACTCTGTGTCTCTCCCAGCCCATACTCAAAGCTCTCCTGTGGGCCCGTGGCAAGGGGGAGTGAGGAGCAGCTGAGTGTGAGAGTAGGGTGACCAGATGTCCCAATTTTATAGGGACCATCCCGATTTTTGAGTCTTTTTCTTATATAGGCTTGTATTACCCCCCACCCACCGTCCCAATTTTTCACATTTGCTGTCTGGTCACCCTATGTGAGAGGGGCCTGTGCACTGGCAGCGTGGGGCTCAGAGCAGGCACAATCCCTACCCTGCCTTCCTGCTGGCTGTAACCTGCTCCTGCCATGGACCATGGCGCTACCCCCACCCCCACCCCAGGCAGCCTGCACTTGGTAGTCCACCCCAGCCCCAGCTTCTCCCATGTACCTGCAGTTAGAGGCCCGGAGATCATGCAGGGGGTGTGGGCCTCTTACTCCTTCCTATATTGCTGTATGGCAGCAGTCAGACTGTACCCACAGACTGAAGACAGAACAGGGAGCTGGGGGATCCCCAGGAATACTGGTCCCCTTAGCCCAGGGAGAGCAGCCTTTCTGGGGAGGGTTTGGTTGGCTGGACACAGCCAGAATCAAGCTGTGCAGAGACGCCTAGGAAAGTAAGTGAAACTAGAGTGATGGTTCTTGGGCCTGTGGGGAGGGTGGGCTCCCACTTTTTGATGGTGGGGAGGCTGGAGTGTAGGTTGTGGCATCTGCCTCCGACCATCTCCCATCCCAGGTCTAAGGGAGAGCAGATGTGCTAGATGGGATTGGAGACAGTGTTCTCCCAGAGCATCATCATTACACAGTCACATCACTGAGGGTCTTAGTGCTGACCCTGGAGAAAATGGGCTGCCTTCTGGCTAGACCTGCTTCTGTGCCTGCTGGGAGCAGGCTGACATTGGCTCATTGCTCAGCAGATCTTCAAATGAGGAGGGCACAGACTGCAGAACAGGCAACGGATCCGCCCTCTATCGCCTGCCACATGGCCGGTGGGCATCTCTGCTGAGTGCTGTTGTTCCATTCAGCGCTTTTTCAAATGTTAGCAAATTGGGAAGGAATCCCACCCCCCAGCCTACCACCCACAGGTCAGATTAGCAGGGACCATGGCTGTTTTGTTTTTTTCTTCTCTTTCCTCGGCAGCAGGGGACTGGGGCACCTGCTGGGATCAGCTGGGCACGTTTCACCTGGTCAGTTCCCTGCCATCGCAGGGAACCTCCCGTGCTCTGCCTGGGGCATGCTGTTTAGTTTCCTGAGGACTGAAATGTTCTGCTTTAATGTTAACATGTTGGGGCTTAATACATGGGTATCTAGGCAGTGGTGGTGCCCTGTAACGGGCAGCAGGTCAGTCTAGATGATCAGATGGCTCTTTCTGGCCTTATACGCTATGAAGCGTAAGGAAAGCGAAGCAAAAGGGGGCTGGGGATTGTACGCTGTGTCCCTGGGACTTACCACTAACTGTGAGGAATCTTGGCTGTGTTCTTCAGCAAGGTCAACCCCCAGTAGATTGGGTAAGACTCCAGCCCTGCCCACAACATATTCAATCATTAAGAGCCACCTGAGCTCCGCTCACACTATTGTGGGGTTGCCAATCTCACGGGAAGCCGTCATTCAGCGAGTGCTGTGGCTTGGTTTGGCACAGCAATGAACTCATTTTTGCAGATGCTGCCCTAGTAATTATACTGGACTCCAGCTGTCTGGTCTCCTTGTGTGTTCTCAATCCACTTGTCAAGCTGCCTCAGAGTATTTGTTTCCACCCAAGATCTGTTTGGCAACCCTGTTATTTTGTGCACTGTGTGTGTCACTCTTTATAAGCTGCAACAGCTTGGTGCTGTGGCAGAGGTGGATAAACACCGTAATCACATGTGGCTGTCTGATGAGGGACAAATTTTGAACCTTTCCTTTCTAAAGTGTCACGGTTAGCACAGTTTCAGCTCTCCTCCTCCCAATGCCCGTTCCCTCTCTGGAACACTCCTGCTGAGACAAGAGAGTGGGGAGAACGAGGCTGACTCCACAAACTGCAAACAACTCAGAGAAAAGAAAAGGACAGAGAAGCGTCTCTATTAGCTGAGTCCTGCTGCTAGCAAACCTTAGCATGTGGAACTTCCGGGACATGCAGGGAGCGGGGCCTGAACACTAGGCAGTCCTTCCTCAGGGAGTTTACAAATGCACAGCTATAGCAGCCCTGTCGGACCCAAGCTGTGCAGCCTGGAACTGACATTCAGACCCTAGTGAGTGTGCTCCGGAAGCCACTGTATGTAGCTTGGGCTAATATCACCATTCCCAGGGTACGGGGCAGCATGCAGCCTAGGCACTGTTTGGCTCCCATTCACCCTCTGCTTGAGGGCCTATGCGCTGCCTGGACCTTGTGCTGGCCCCTGCATAGGATCACCATCCTGCTGGCCACTTGGCCTATTCCAACCCGGCTCTGTCTGCTCCAGAGGAGGAGCCACTTCACAGCAAGGGCTCCTCCCAGGCCCCATTGCGACTGTCAGCTCTCAGCTGTGTCAGGAACCTGCTCGCAGAATGTCCCAAGGATGCTCGGAGTCCGGGCAGGATGCATTCTGCCCACCCTCCTCTCACTGCCAGCCAGTGGAGCACTTCCTGCTCACAGCTTTCACACAAGTTCCCCTCTGGGCAGAGACCAAGGCTGGCAAATCTCACCTCAGAAAGACATTGTTCCAAAAGTGCAGCGTGGCTGAGGACAGGGTTACAGCGAAAGCTGTTCTGCAACTTCAGCTACTGCTGCTGCTGCTGCTGCCAGGTCCCCGCTTTGCATGTTATTAATGTCCTCCGGCAACTTCCCTTCTGTGCTGAGGGGGGGGAGGGCAACTAAATAATGGGCTTTGCCGGAGCAACCTCTATGGATAGGTTCTGGATCTGCTGTATGTGGCAATTATCACCTGCCTGGGACCAGACATGCTCCAGATGCCTGAGCATCTCGCATAAGCCTCTTCCCTCCAGCACCCTACTCTCCTCCTGTTACAATCAAACCTTCCCTCCTGTCTGTGCACAGCGGCAGCTACTCACCCCCCAAACAGCCTGTTTAATACAGGGACTCCTGGGGCCCCCCAGGAGATACACTTGCCTCTTGCTTCCCCCTAAGCAGGAATACTGAACTGATGGCTCTGGGGCAATTAGCTCACTGGCTAGGGTGACCAGAAGTCCCGATTTTATAGGGACAGTCCCGATTTTGGGGTCTTTTTCTTATATAGGCTTCTATTACCCCCCCTCCCCCCGACCCTCTGTCTCGATTTTTCACATTTGCTGTCTGGTCACCCTACCACTGGCCCATCTGAGTGTGTTTGAGCCGTGTGAGTGTCACTGTGAGCCCTTCCCCTTGTAACTCACTAGTCAAGAGGGGCTGATTGTCAAACACTCGGCCTGGTGGTTGTTCACAGTGAGGGCTCTCCTAGCATGCCATGAGACTGCACTCCTCTCCTCCCTTCCAGGCACTGCCCTGTGGACACTTTGCAGGACTGCACAGCCCTCCCAGTTCCAGCCTCACCGGGGTAGATCCCAGAGAAGCTAGAGGTGGAACTGACTAATTAGTTCCTCCAGGGCCTCCCCTCACCAATTGTGGATTGATCCCTCTGGGATACCACTGAGTGCTTTGTCCAGTCTAGTTCTGAACACCCCAGATTCAGCGTGAGATTTCCCTTTCTGAACTTCAGTCCATTGGTATGAATGATGCTCTGTTGCCCTGCCAGGGATCCCCTCTTGCTGCTTGGCGTCTGTGCCTTCTGGATAGTTATTTAGATTGTCGTGCCTGCATTTCCATGTGGCATGGCCAAGCCGCGGGCTTGCGGCTATTCTCTTTTCCCTGCAAGCCGGGAGTGACCAATATTCTGTCTGTCTCCCCATTTTCCATCTCCGGCTCAGAGGGTCCACTCTTGGGTCTTTTCAGCAATCATGTTGGTCATTTCTTATTTCTTGGGTGCTCCTTTTTCTCAGGATCAAAGTCTTAATTATAGCATCTCTCAGGATTCCCCTCCCTTCTTTGTTGCTGATGGGTCTTAATTCACTCACCCATTGCCTGAGACTCACTAGATTTCTTAGGTCCTTTGATATTTGATTCCCTGGAATCTGATGCCCTTACACTACGGTATCCCTTGCTATGCTGAATGTGAGTAGCTCACAGTCACTGGGCCTAAGTCCCCCTATTAGTCTCACATCTCAGTCAGTCTTCTCTTAGCAATAAGTAGGTCTGGGATGGATCCTCCTCTCATTGGAGTCTCAACTGTCTGGGACATAAAGTTACCCACCAGGTACTCTTAGATGGCCCATATGGGGCTTCATTCAGTGTAACATAGCCACCTCACCCCAGGCCTGTGTTCTTCAGTAAGGCCCATAGCTGTTCCTCTCTTCTTTCATTCCTTTTATCCTGATTCAAAGTTCTCATTCATCCTCTTCCCTCGCAGACGCTAGCTCCCCATCTTTGTAAACACTTTACTACATTTCCACTTCTTCTCTGTAGATTATACCTCCCGGCCTTGACCTCCCATTCCTGAGAGGTGCCCAGAAAGCTCCCAGCATTCCCTCAGGACCATGCTCTCTGCACGTTGTAATATAGCAACTAGTTTTTCTCACTGTTTTCCCCTAGTTCATGCACTTTTGAACAGACATTGTAACAGACTCATACTCTTCCTCATCGTACGTTTCAGAGCAGCTCCATCTTTGGCTGGCCTTTGAGCCCTGGGAATGCCAAGACCATGCTGGGCAGAGCTAACATTTTCTATAATTGTTCTTTTCTGGGGGCACTGCCAGATCACAAGTAACACGGACCATTTGAGCCCAGCTGTAGGAGAAGGCAGGTCATGGCTAATTGTCACTAAGAGGGTATCTGCCCTGGAGCTGTAAATATAATTTCCACCTCAGGTGGGCATGCAACAGCTCTGAG
Source organism: Gopherus flavomarginatus (assembly GCF_025201925.1). NCBI lineage: Eukaryota > Metazoa > Chordata > Testudines > Testudinidae > Gopherus > Gopherus flavomarginatus. The sequence continues at coordinate 28,594,564 of NC_066628.1, forward strand.
CGAGCCGCTCAAATTGGAAGTGTAGCCATGGTGGCACAAGCAACCAGAGGGCCTAGCTACCCTGAGTAGGTACCTAGGATTTCACACAGGATTCTGATTGGGAGCCCAGCCCTTCCTGCCACCACAGCTGCACTGTGTTATTAACATGTTAGGTCAATCGGCACAAGCATGGTGTATCTACCCTAGCTGGATCACACTCTTCCAGCTGCAGTGTAGGACTGAACAGCAATTTAACAAATACATTTATGTCACTTGTGATTTCATAGAATCATAGAATATCAGGGTTGGAAGAGACCTCCAACCCCCTTCTCAATGCAGGACCCCCTTCTCAATGCAGGACCAACCCCAGCTAAATCATCCCAACCAGGGCTTTGTCAAGCTGGGCCTGAGAAACCTCTAAGGATGGAGATTCCATCACCTCTCTAGGTAACCCATTCCAGTGCTTCACCACCCTCCTAGTGAAATAGTGTTTCCTAATATCCAAACTAGACCTCCCTCACTGCAACTTGAGACCACTGCTCCTTGTTTTGTCATCTGCCACCACTGAGAACAGCCTAGATCCATCCTTTTTGCAACCCTCCTTCAGGTAGGTTGAAGGCTGCATCAAATCCCCACCTCACTCTTCTCTTCTGCAGACTAAATAAGCCCAGTTCCCTCAGCCCTTCCTCCTAAGCCATGTGCCCCAGCCGCCTCATCATTTTCTTTGCCCTCTGCTGGACTCTCTCCAATTTGTCCACATCCTTTCTATAGTGAGGGCCCATAACTGGACACAATACTCCAGATATGGCCTCACCAGTGCCAAATAGAGGGGAATAATCACTTCTCTCAATCTGCTGGCAATGCTCCTAGTAATGCAGCCCAATATGCTTTTAGCCTTCTTGGCAACAAGGGCACACTGTTGACTCATATCCAGCTTCTCATCCACTGTAGTCCCCAGGTCCTTTTCTGCAGAACTGCCGCTTAGCCAGTCAGTCCCCAGTCTGTAGCAATGCATGGGATTCTTCCATCCTAAGAGCAGGACTCTGCACCTGTCTTTGTTGAACCTCATCGTATTTCTTTTGGCCCAATCCTCCAATTTGTCTAGGTCACTCTGGACCCTATCCCTCCCCTCCAGCATATCTACCTCTCCCCCCAGTTTAGTGTCATCCACGAACTTACTGAGAGTGCAGTCTATCCCATCATCTAGATAATTAATGAAGATGCTGAACAAAACTGGCCGCTGGACCGACCCCTGGGGCACTCTGCTTGATACAGGCTGCCAACTGGACATTGAGCCATTGATCTCTACCTGTTGAGCCCAGTGATCTAGCCAGCTTTCTATACATCTTATAGTCCATTCAGCCAATCCATACTTCAGTATTCTTGCTGGCAAGCATAGTGTGGGAGACCGTATCAAAAGCTTTGCTAACGTCAAGATATATCACATCCACCGCTTTCCCCATATCCCCAGAGCCAGTTATCTCATCATAGAAGGCAGTCAGGTTGGTCAGGCATGACCTGCCCTTGGTGAATCCATGTTGACTGTTCCTGATCACCTTCTTCTCCTCCAAGTGCTTCAAAATGGATTCCTTGAGGACCTGTATGTCTCCCAACTATTCCAGTCTTGCCTCCCCGTTGAGTGCAGTGGGAATGGCAGGATGCAGGCAATTCTGACTTCTCTGGCTGAACACAGAAAGCAGGGAAGCAAATAGGACTAAGCGTTTCTTCTGGTTCAAAGTAGAACATACTTGTTTTCTATCATTGTTTAAAGTGCCGCATTCTGCCATTTCTGGGGCTTAAATCTTCTTAGCATTTCAACGCTAACGGTGTCAGGCCAGACTCTAAGCACAAGAGCTGCAGTCATGATTTTATTGCTGTTTTAAGCTCTTATTTTTCTTCTTAGTAATTGCTGTGCACATTTTATTGGCTCACTTAGCACCGATTCAGGGAGGAAGCGAAGCCTTTGAACAGGGTGCTGACTAAATACTTCTGGATCATTTACACTTGCCTCTTTTGTTCTGATCCCATTGGAAGAGTGGATCAAAAAGGAACAAATTTAATTGTGGGAGATGAGAGTAATAATGCTGAAAGTACAGTGCTAGAGACCTTCGCTGAGGGAGCCGCAAACATCTCTTTCAACTTTTAAAATAACTCCGACGCCTGCCATCATCCTGGTCTCTTTGATTTCTTCCCAGTGATTTCTCTCTCTGTCCCCTATGGGCCTTTCACCAAATGTTGAGCATTTTCCGCTGTGGACCTGAATACCGAGACAAGGCTGTTCAGAACTTGGGGGCTCTGGCGAGGTGCCTAAAGCCACATTTAGCATCTCAGTAAGTAGCTTAATGTTCAGCAGCAACGAACTCCTGCTAGGTGACCTGACTAGTTAGAATGGTAGAATCCAAACAGGTCCTATGCCAGCTTTCCAAACAAATCGGAGCCAAACAGACATGATGCTTCTCAGTGAGATTTGAACCTACGACCTTCAGAAGAAAAGCTCAAAGCCCTAGCCACCTGCGCTAAGGACTGGGAAACTAACAGCCTGGGCAGGTGTTGGGAACTGCTTTCACACACTAGGCTAGGGTATTATTCTGCATAGGTAAAATAAACTGCAAGCTGCACATAGTCACTATCATGTCACTGATGGAGAGAGAACTCTCCCAGTCAGTTTGAATTTCCCCAGTGGGGCAGGCTGGCTACTCCTGATTCAGCACCAAGGACAAGGTAAGGGATCCAAAGGAGTGGTGCTGCCAAGCTTTGTGCAGCACAACATGGATATTTTAGGCAAATAATCCAAATAATCTGCTTGTAGCCATAAACTTCAGCTGTGGCTCAAGTGCTGGAGAAAGGCACTGGCTTGGTAGCCTTGGTGCCTGGAGCCTTCCGCTTACCTACCCAATGTGTCAGCACCCCCTACCCCACAGCTGGCGGGGACAGCTTTGAGCAAGGTGGCACCTGGCAGGGAAGTTTCTACCCATCTCATGGCAGCTGAAGAAAAATACTGACTTGCCAGGCAGTTGTGCTAAACAAAGATCTCTCCATCCATCTGTGCTTCTCCAATGTCCATTGAAAGCAGTGACCTTTTTAAACCGTAACTCCCTGCCAAACCTGTCTTTCAGAAACCCTCTTCTGATGCAACATTGCAGCTAGACTAGCATTGGGACACACCCAGTGACTTTAGTCATTCACAAATAAACCACATTAACCACATCTCACATGGCTGATTTACCCAGGCATTCTGCAGTGCAACAATCCCACACTCAGGATACAATGGGTATCCCCCACTGACTCCAACAAGCATTCTTGTATTCTGCAGAAGACAAAGCACAGCAGGAGATGACACAGAGATATTTCAAAAAGTGAAAAAAACAATATTGTGAACATTTTTTACATTTGATTCCCTTTTGCAGGTTTTAAAAGGGAACAAATTATTATTATTTCCAAAATTTTTCATGATTTTTTCTCTGACTCCCCCCCCCAAGTTTTAATTTTGATTTCCCCTTTTGTCCTCCTCCAAGTACACTACAATTAAGAATGTCAACAGTTTGGGATTACGGGGGTTCCCCACTTTTTAATTTTTCCCTTTTTTATGTTGAAGACTTCTCCAACTTTGGAAAGGTGTCAGAGTTACAAGGCTTCAGGGTTCCTTTTAGTGCGCCATCATTTTTGGGAAAGCTACAGAAAATGAAAAGGAAAAATATCAGTAAATCCCCTTCCCCTAAACCTAGACATGGTTCATTCTATCACATTCAGTAGCAAAGAGAGGGCTGGAGGAGAAAAAATTAGGAAAAATGGGAAAAAAAACAGAATAACATTTAAAAAAAATTGGTTTCAGTGAAAATGGGAAGATTTTTTAAAGAACACTGACAACTTTTTGCAAAAGTTTTGTCTGGAAAAAAAGGCCAAAAATGTTGATCCTACATTGGTTGTGTGTCTTTCAAGCAAACAAAAGGATTGTGAGCAACTGTGCTCATACAAAAGCAGAAAAGAATCCTGTGGCACCTTATAGACTAACAGAAGTTTTGGAGCATGAGCTTTTGTGGGTGAATACCCACTTCCTCAGATGCATGTAGTGGAAATTTCCAGGGGCAGGTATATATATGCTAGCAAGCAAGCTAGAGATAACGAGGTCAGTTCAATCAGGGAGGATGAGGCCCTGTTCTAGCAGTTGAGGTGTGTAAACCAAGAGAGGAGAAACTGGTTCTGTAGTTGGCAAGCCATTCACAGTCTTTGTTCAATCCTGAGCTGATGGTGTCAAATTTGCAGATGAACTGAAGCTCAGCAGTTTCTCTTTGAAGTCTGGTCCTGAAGTTTTTTTGCTGCAGGATGGCCACCTTAAGGTCTGCTATAGTGTGGCCAGGGAGGTTGAAGTGCTCTCCTACAGGTTTTTTGTATATTGCCATTCCTAATGTCTGATTTTTGTCCATTTATCCTTTTCCGTAGAGACTGTCCAGTTTGGCCGATGTACATAGCAGAGGGGCATTGCTGGCATATGATGGCGTACATTACATTGGTGGATGTGCAGGTGAATGAACCAGTGATGGTGTGGCTGATCTGGTTAGGTCCTGTGATGGTGTCGCTGGTGTAGATATGTGCGCAGAGTTGGCATCGAGGTTTGTTGCATGGATTGGTTCCTGAGCTAGAGTTATTATGGTGCGGTGTGCAGTTACTGGTGAGAATATGTTTCAGGTTGGCAGGTTATCTGTGGGCAAGGACTGGCCTGCCACCCAAGGCCTGTGAAAGTGTGGGATCATTGTCCAGGATGAGTTGTAGATCCTTGATGATGCTTTGGAGGGGTTTTAGCTGGGGGCTGTATGTGATGGCCAGTGGAGTCCTGTTGGTTTCTTTCTTGGGTTTGTCTTGCAGTAGGAGGCTTCTGGGTACACATCTGGCTCTGTTGATCTGTTTCCTTATTTCCTCGTGCGGGTATTGTAGTTTTGAGAATGCTTGGTGGAGATTTTGTAGGTGTTGGTTTCTGTCTGAGGGGTTAGAGCAGATGCAGTTGTACCTCAGTGCTTGGTTATAGACAATGGATCGTGTGATGTGTCCGGGATGGAAGCTGGAGGCATGAAGGTAGGCATAGCGGTCGATAGGTTTTCAATATAGGGTGGTGTTTATGTGACCATCACTTATTTGCACCGTGGTGTCAAGAAAGTGGACCTCCCGTGTAGATTGGTCCAGGCTGAGGTTGATGCTGGGGTGGAAGCTGTTGAAATCGTGGTGGAATTTTTCAGAGTCTCCTTCCCATGGGTCCAGATGATGAAGATGTCACCAATGTAGCGTAGGTAGAGAAGGGGCGTGAGTGGATGAGAGCTGAGGAAGCGTTGTTCCAGGTCGGCCATAAAGATATTGGCATATTGTGGGGCCATGCGGGTGCCCATAGCAGTACCACTGATCTGGAGATATATATTGTCATCAAATTTGAAATAGTTGTGTGTAAGTATAAAGGCACAGAGCTCAGCAGCAGTTGTGCTGTGGTATCATCAGGGATAGTGTTCCTGACAGCTTGTATTCCATCTGTGTGTGGGATGTTTGTGTAGAGAGCCTCTACATCCACGGTGGCTAGGATGGTGTTTTCTGGGAGGTGACCAATGCATTGTAGTTTCCTCAGGAAATCAGTGGTGTCACGGAAATAGCTGGGAGTGCTGGTGGCATAGGGTCTGAGTAGAGAGTCCATATATCCAGACAGTCCTTCAGTGAGAGTGCCAATGCCCGAGGTGATGGGGCATCCAGGATTTCTGGGTTCGTGGATCTTGAGTACTAGATAGAATAACCCTGGTCGGGGCTTTAGGGGTATGTTGATTTCTTCTGGTGTTAGTGTAGGGAGTGTCCTGAATAGATGCTGTAGTTACTTAGTGTATTCCTCAGTGGGATCTGAGGGAAGTGGCCTGTAGAATTTGGTATTGGAGAGTTGTCTGGCGGCCTCCTTCTGGTAGTCAGACCCCGTTCATGATGACAACGGCACCTCCTTTATCAGCCACATGGGGCCACAACCGTGGTACCCCTAACCCACCCAGCAATATCTTCAATCTATCCAACTACACACTCAGCCCAGAAGAAAAGTCTGTCCTATCTCGGGGATTCTCTTTCTGCCCTGCCACCCCCACCAACATGATACAGTTCTATGGAGATCTGGAAGCCTACTTTCGTTGTCTCCGACTCAAAGAATACTTCCAGGACAACACTGAACAGCGCACTGATACACAGGTACCCTCCCACCAACAGCACAAGAAGAAGAACTCCACATGGACTCCTCCTGAGGGTCGAAATGACAGTCTGGACCTATACATTGAATGCTTCTGCCGGCGTGCACAGGCAGAAATCGTGGAACAAAAACATCGCTTGCCTCACAACCTAAGTCGTGCAGAACGCAATGCCATCCACAGCCTCAGAAACTACCCTGACATTATCATCAAAGAGGCTGATAAAGGAGGTGCCGTTGTCATCATGAACAGGTCTGACTACCAAAAGGAGGCCGCCAGACAACTCTCCAATACCAAATTCTACAAGCCACTTCCCTCAGATCCCACTGAGGAATACACTAAGACACTACAGCATCTACTCAGGACACTCCCTACACTAACACCAGAAGAAATCAACATACCCCTAAAGCACCGACCAAGGTAATTCTATCTACTACCCAAGATCCACAAACCCGGAAATCCTGGACACTCCATCATCTCAGGCATTGGCACTCTTACTGAAGGACTGTCTGGATATATGGACTCTCTACTCAGACCCTATGCCACCAGCACTCCCAGCTATCTCTGTGACACCACTGATTTCCTGAGGAAACTACAATGCATTGGTCACCTCCCAGAAAACACCATCCTAGCCACCATGGATGTAGAGGCTCTCTACACAAACATCCCACACACAGATGGAATACAAGCTGTCAGGAACACTATCCCTGATGATGCCACAGCACAACTGGCTGCTGAGCTCTGTGCCTTTATACTTACACACAACTATTTCAAATTTGATGACAATATATATCTCCAGATCAGTGGCACTGCTATGGGCACCCGCATGGCCCCACAATATGCCAATATCTTTATGGCCGACCTGGAACAACGCTTCCTCAGCTCTCGTCCACTTACGCCCCTTCTCTACCTACGCTACATTGATGACATATTCATCATCTGGACCCATGGGAAGGAGACTCTGAAAAATTCCACCACGATTTCAACAGCTTCCACCCCAGCATCAACCTCAGCCTGGACCAATCTACACGGGAGGTCCACTTTCTTGACACCACGGTGCAAATAAGTGATGGTCACATAAACACCACCCTATATTGAAAACCTATCGACCGCTATGCCTACCTTAATGCCTCCAGCTTCCATCCCGGACACATCACACGATCCATTGTCTATAGCCAAGCACTGAGGTACAACCGCATCTGCTCTAACCCCTCAGACAGAAACCAACACCTACAAAATCTCCACCAAGCATTCTCAAAACTACAATACCCACACGAGGAAATAAGGAAACAGATCAACAGAGCCAGATGTGTACCCAGAAGCCTCCTACTGCAAGACAAACCCAAGAAAGAAACCAACAGGACTCCACTGGCCATCACATACAGCCCCCAGCTAAAACCCTTCCAACGCATCATCAAGGATCTACAACCCATCCTGGACAATGGTCCCACACTTTCACAGGCCTTGGGTGGCAGGCCAGTCCTTGCCCACAGATAACCTGCCAACCTGAAACATATTCTCACCAGTAACTGCACACCGCACCATAATAACTCTAGCTCAGGAACCAATCCATGCAACAAACCTCGATGCCAACTCTGCGCACATATCTACACCAGCGACACCATCACAGGACCTAACCAGATCAGCCACACCATCACTGGTTCATTCACCTGCACATCCACCAATGTAATGTACGCCATCATATGCCAGCAATGCCCCTCTGCTATGTACATCGGCCAAACTGGACAGTGTCTACGGAAAAGGATAAATGGACAAAAATCAGACATTAGGAATGGCAATATACAAAAACCTGTAGGAGAGCACTTCAACCTCCCTGGCCACACTATAGCAGACCTTAAGGTGGCCATCCTGCATCAAAAAAACTTCAGGACCAGACTTCAAAGAGAAACTGCTGAGCTTCAGTTCATCTGCAAATTTGACACCATCAGCTCAGGATTGAACAAAGACTGTGAATGGCTTACCAACTACAGAACCAGTTTCTCCTCTCTTGGTTTTCACATCTCAACTGCTAGAACAGGGCCTCATCCTCCCTGATTGAACTGACCTCGTTATCTCTAGCTTGCTTGCTAGCATATATATACCTGCCCCTGGAAATTTCCACTACATGCATCTGAGGAAGTGGGTATTCACCCACGAAAGCTCATGCTCCAAAACGTCTGTTAGTCTAAAAGGTGCCACAGGATTCTTTGCTGCTTTTACAAGATCCAGACTAACACGGCTACCCCTCTGATACTTGTGTTCATACAATTTACATTGTGATTTCTTGGTTGATAGCAGTGCCCTCTAGAACTGAGATTCCAAAACTGGCTTCCATTATAACTGCTTTTTTTCTTACACACACAAGTTTCTAAAACCTTCACCTAAGGGCTGAAATTTTCTACCTTTAGTCTCAATGGTAAAGTGATTCTATCTGGAAAGTTTGAGTAAAATCTCCTCCAACAGTGTTGTAATCTATCAGGCTGAAAATAAAGATCCTTCAGCTGTTCAATGTTTTGGCTTTTTAAATTTTTTGGAGGTGGTGCATGTCAGAGAACGAGATCCAGACTCATAGAGTTCATGAATGTGAAATCTGCCAGGAACATAGTCTGTAATGTAAAAACCCTCTTTGCCATGTTTCAGGATACTGTACTGTAAAAGAGGTGTTATGACCATAGGCGGCGGGTTATATGGGCTCGAGGTGCCCAGGCTCCAGGAATATTCAGGGCCCTGCTCCAGCAATATTTGGAGCTGGGTCTCTCCCCTGGTCCTGCCTGGATCGGGCCCCGGCCCCAGCCCCCGCGGGTCTCCCCCCACCGCCCCGCCTCGCCGCGTCCCTGCCTGGAGCGGGTCCCGACCTCCACGTTCCACCCCTCCCCCTGCGTCCCCCCTCTGCCGCATCCCTGCCTGCTCACAGATCGGCCCCCGGCAGAAGTGCTGTCTGCTGCCCCAGGGTCCTAGCGCCTGCCATCCCCTAATGGCAAGGCAGGCTGTGAGGTGTGAAAACCTTACCCTGCTCTTCTGCCCTAGCCCTGAGCCTCTCCAACGCCCCAAACTCTCATCCTCAGCCCCAATCCTCATCCCTCTGCACCCTAATCCTCATTCCTAGCCAGAGCTAGGAGGGCTAAGGAGGGCTTTAAACTAGGTTCAACGGTGACAGGTGAGCAAACCCCACAGGTAAGTGGGGAACAAGACCTGGGAGATGGGTTGGAAACAGGAGGGAGCATGGGCTATAATGGCAGAGAGGAAGGAGGGTCAGGGCAAAGCTGGGAGGCAAGATCAAACCAGTATCTTAGATGCCTATGTACAAATGCAAGAAGTATGAGTAATAAGCAGGAAGAACTGGAAGTGCTAATAAATAAATACAACTATGACATTGTTGGCATTACTGAAACTTGGTGGGATAATACACACGACTGGAATGTTGGTGTGGATGGGTATAGTTTGCTCAGGAAGGATAGACAGGGGAAAAAGGGAGGAGGTGTTGCCTTATATATTAAAAATGTACACACTTGGACTGAGGTGGAGATGGACATAGGAGATGGAAGTGTTGAGAGTCTCTGGGTTAGGCTAAAAGGGGTAAAAAACATGGGTGATGTCGTGCTGGGAGTCTTCTACAGGCCACCTAATCAGGTGGAAGAGGTGGATGAGGCTTTTTTCAAACAACTAACAAAATCATCCAAAGCCCAAGATTTGGCACTGATGGGGGACTTCAACTATCCAGATATATGTTGGGAAAATAACACCGTGGGGCACAGACTATCCAATAAGTTCCTGGACTGCATTGCAGACAACTTTTTATTTCAGAAAGTTGAAAAAGCTACCAGGGGGGAAGCTGTTCTAGATTTGATTTTAACAAATAGGGAGGAATTTGTTGAGAATTTGAAAGTAGAAGGAAGCTTGGGTGAAAGTGATCATGAAATCATAGAGTTTGCAATTCTAAGGAAGGGTAGAAGGGAGTACGGCAAAATAGAGACAATGGATTTCAGGAAGGCGGATTTTGGTAAACTCAGAGAGCTGATAGGTAAGGTCCCATGGGATTCAAGACTGAGGGGAAAAACAACTGAGGAGAGTTGGCAGTTTTTCAAAGGGATGCTATTAAGGGCCCAAAAGCAAGCTATTCCGATGGTTAGAAAAGACAGAAAATGTGGCAAAATACCACCTTGGCTTAACCATGAGATCTTGCATGACCTACAAAATAAAAAGGCATCATATAAAAAATGGAAACTAGATCAGATTACAAAGGACGAATATAGGCAAATAACACAGGAATGCAGAGGCAAGATTAGAAAGGCAAAGGCACAAAATGAGCTCAAACTAGCTATGGGAATAAAGGGAAACAAGAAGACTTTTTTATCAATACATTAGAAGCAAGAGGAAGACCAAGGACAGGGTAGGCTCACTGCTCAGTGAGGAGGGGGAAACAGTAACGGGAGACTTGGAAATGGCAGAGATGCTTAATGACTTCTTTGTTTCGGTCTTCACTGAGAAGTCTGAAGGAATGTCTAATATAGTGAATGCTTACGGGAAGAGGGTAGGTTTAGAAGATAAAATAAAAAAAGAGCAAGTAAAAAATCACTTAGAAAAGTTAGATGCCTGCAAGTCACCAGGGCCTGATGAAATGCATCCTAGAATACTCAAGGAGTTAATAGAGGAGATATCTGAGCCTCTAGCTATTATCTTTGGGAAATCATGGGAGACGGAGGAGATTCCAGAAGACTGGAAGGGGGCAAATATAGTTCCCATCTATAAAAAGGGAAATAAAAACAACCCAGGAAACTACAGACCAGTTAGTTTAACTTCTGTGCCAGGGAAGATAATGGAGCAGGTAATTAAAGAAATCATCTGCAAACACTTGGAAGGTGATAAGGTGATAGGGAATAGCCAGCATGGATTTGTAAAGAACAAATAGTGTCAAACTAATCTGATAGCATTCTTTGATAGGATAACGAGCCTTGTGGATAAGGGAGAAGCAGTGGATGTGATATACCTAGACTTTAGTAAGGCATTTGATATGGTCTCGCATGATATTCTTATAGATAAACTAGGAAAGTACAATTTAGATGGGGCTACTATAAGGTGGGTGCATAACTGGCTGGATAACCATACTCAGAGAGTAGTTGTTAATGGCTCCCAATCCTGCTGGAAAGGTATAACAAGTGGGGTTCCGCAGGGGTCTGTTTTGGGACCGGTTCTGTTCAATATCTTCATCAACGATTTAGATGTTGGCATAGAAAGTACGCTTATTAAGTTTGCGGACGATACCAAAATGGGAGGGATTGCAACTGCTTTGGAGGACAGGGTCAAAATTCAAAATGATCTGGACAAATTGGAGAAATGGTCTGAGGTAAACAGGATGAAGTTCAATAAAGATAAATGCAAAGTGCTCCACTTAGGAAGGAACAATCAGTTTCACACATACAGAATGGGAAGAGACTGTCTAGGAAGGAGTATGGCAGAAAGAGATCTAGGGGTCATAGTAGACCACAAGCTTAATGTGAGTCAACAGTGTGATACTGTTGCAAAAAAAGCAAACGTGATTCTGGGATGCATTAACAGGTGTGTTGTAAACAAGACTTGAGAAGTCATTCTTCCGCTTTACACTGCGCTGGTTAGACCTCAACTGGAGTATTGTGTCCAGTTCTGGGCACCGCATTTCAAGAAAGATGTGGAGAAATTGGAGAGGGTCTAGAGAAGAGCAACGAGAATGATTAAAGGTCTTGAGAACATGACCTATCAAGGAAAGCTGAAGGAATTGGGTTTGTTTAGTTTGGAAAAGAGAAGACTGAGAGGGGACATGATTGCAGTTTTCAGGTATCTAAAAGGGTGTCATCAGGAGGAGGGAGAGAACTTGTTCACCTTAGCCTCCAATGATAGAACAAGAAGCAATGGGCTTAAACTGCAGCAAGGGAGATTTAGGTTGGACATTAGGAAAAAGTTCCTAACTGTCAGGGTAGTTAAACACTGGAATAGATTGCCTAGGGAAGTTGTGGAATCTCCATCTCTGGAGATATTTAAGAGTAGGTTAGATAAATGTCTATTAGGGATGGTCTAGGCAGTATTTGCTCCTGCCAGGAGGGCAGGGGACTGGACTCGATGACCTCTCGAGGTCCCTTCCAGTCCTAGAGTCTATGAGTCTATGAGCCCTCATCCCCCTGCACCCTGAGCCTCTGCCCCAGCTCTGAGCCCCCCTGCATCATGAACCCCTCATCCTCAGCCCCAACCCTCATCCCCCTGCACCCTAATCCTCATCCCCAGCCAGAGCCCTCATCTCCCTCCACCCTAATCCTCTGCCCCAGCCAGAGCCCTCATCCCCCTGCACCCTAATCCTCATTCCCCGCCAGAGACCTCCTCCCCCCGCACCCTGAGCCTCTGCCCCAGCTCTGAGACCCCCCTGCATCATGAACCCCTCATCCTCAGCCCCAACCCTCTTTCCTCTGCAGCCTGATCCTTTGCCCCAGCGTGCACCACCTCCCCCTTCCTACACCCCCCCAGCCGAGCCTGCACCCAAACTCCGTTCCAAAGCCTGCACCCCTCACCTCCTCCTGCACACCCACCCCCTGCCCTAGCCAGAGCCTGCACCTCTCACCCCTTCCTACACCCCCACCACCAGCCCAGAACCTGCACCCAAACGCCATCCCAAAGCCTGCAGCCCTCACCCCCTCCTGCACACCCACTCCGTGCCCCAGCCCGGAGCCTGCAACCAGCACCCAAACTCCTTCCCAAAGCCTGCACCCCGCCTGCACCCTAATCCCCAGGCCAGGACCTGCACCCCAGATCTCCCCCCTGAAACCCCGCCCAGAGCCTTAGGCAGGTGGAGGCGGAGTTTGAGGGGGCAGAGTTGGGGGGGGCAGAGATGGGGGGGTGGGTTCTGGGCACCACCAAAATTTCTACAAACTTGCCTCCCATGGTTATGACTATATGAACATTTGCCTGGGTGTGTGCAATAGAAAACACTGCTAAGGTCTGTACTGTGAAGCTATTTTAGGTTTGTAGTTCCCCAGGTCCAGCCTACTGAATTGCCCTGAACCAGGCATGATAAATCCAGGAGCTGGTGACACACATCCTCTTTGTCAATACTGTCATCCTCCAAAGTGCCCCCTTTTCACTGAGGAAGAAGCACAGAGGTGAGGCAGTAGAGGCTGGGTTCCATCCCCCCTTACAGCATCTGGCACTCGTCAATCTAGCTGTGGTGAAGACCGTACACCACTTACTATGAGGCAGACAGAGATTACTGCCCTAAGAGAGAGGCAAAGGAACTTGATCCCTGAGTGTAAAGTGAATGGTGATCACATTCATCAGATGAGTTCAGTACTGGTTTAAGAATCCATAGGGACAGCTCTGGAAATTGAATGCATTTATTTATTTATCCCAGATCAGGGACCTGGCAGTGCAAGCTACCCTGCATTTCTTCACCTCCTGCCAATTTGTCTCACCCTGAGCTGGCAAGCCAACCTGCAGGGGTGAGAGCGCATGCAGGACGCATTCTTCATTATCACCCAGGAGCACAAAGCCCGACTTGGGGCGGGATGAGTCAGAATCCTGTCCCTTTGGTCATATGCAGACACCTTACCAGAGCCACTGCTACTTACAGCCTGCATCATTTATGAGCTGTGATTCTGAGAATGAATGCTGTGTAGGGCTGGTGCTCACTGACCATGGCATCTGAATGCGCTCCGAGGCGAACACAGGAGCCATGCCTTAGAACGTCTCTGGGGCATATACAGTGATGGCTCCTTGTACCAAGCTAAAGCTCTAGAGAAGGAGCAGATCTTTGAACTGAGGAGAGAGAATGCAGGCCCAGTGGGGGACCTGGCAAAACATTACTCCAAAGCTCCTGCTCCTTTTGGGAGGAGACATAAAAGCAAGGTCCTGAGCACGTGGCTTCCTTAAGGAGCTGTGGCCCTTGTCATAAGAGTAGGGACGTTTATGTCCCTGTCCAGTCCTGGCTGGGGCTGCTGCATTGTGAGCATGTTACTCATCAAGCAATCGAACATTGTCACCACTCGCTCTCCTGCTCACACCATGTCTTTATGCTTCTCTTCTGCATCTCCCATTTGAAAAGAAAGATAATAATTCCAACCGAACATGTGTCATTTCTTTAATGGAGACAGGATCTTCTTTTAAATATGCTCTATAAAATCTAGCGTTATGCATTCAATGTGTGTTGTGCTTCTCCCCGACGCTTGCGCTGTAACTCACAAAAGAATAAAAAACACAAAAATACATCTCCATTGACATGTAGGAAAGGGACCCTCCCAGCTTAATCCCCCTGTCCCGCAAATAAACAGCCTTTGTCATGTGCCATGCAGGACAATACATCAGGGCACTGTCAGATGAAGTGGGGAAGTGGATTCCAGAGTACTGCACCCAGAAGCTTTACCCAGACCATTTTTTAATCCCAGGAGCTTCCTTTCTGGCCATGAACTGGTCATGCCCCTCAGAAGACGTGCCCATATCCCAGCGGGAGACATCTTCTCTTAGCTGTGGAACCCAGTAGGGGAGGTAAGATGAGACTACATCCTCCAAACACTGGTTCAGTTCCCAAGGGCCTTGCGTAAGCACCATTTAGGCACTACTGACATTCACAAAAACCTCTGCTCAGCTGCCATCTTACCTGCCAGTGCCTACAGTTCCGTTGATGGGCCTATGCAAGGCTGCCTGAGTGCTGATACTATTCCATAGCTAGTGAGCTGCTCGGAGCCCTCACTCACACCTAAGCCCTGGCAGGAGACTCAGACAAGGTGTTACCCTGCCATCTCATCTCTGTGGCCCTATCCAGTGGGTGCGCTCTGATTTTCCTGGTATATATCTTCTGGCAGCATATTGGCTTGGATTCTTGTATCAGATTCAGTTGGGACAGAGTCCCCATTCAATTCCCCAGTTATTTTTCATTCTTCAGTGTCCTCAATTCTGACCTGGGGGCCTGTTCTAATAATCAGCTTGCCAAGAGCAATGTTTGCATCACCCATTGCTGTGACTGTGTGCATGCTGATTGTGTCACACTAGGGCTCTCTCTTTTGTAGCTGCTGTCATTTCTCACATGCCCGGGCTGCTCAGTAGCACATCTTTCCCTTCCCTCACTGTTACTGCTAGTGTTTCATGAAATGCAGTCTTTCTAGGAGTTGTTGTCTTAATAACTTCCACACCAGCTGCTTCCCTATTCTCCTCCTGATTTACCAGGACTTTTATTTGCTGCTCTGCAGCTATCTCCTGTGTTAGTTAATGTTAAGGCTTAACAATTGCATAACTCGTAACAACTGCCCCTTCACAATGTTGTTATTGATGGCAGAAACAATTTTGTCTTTCAGCAGAACTGCTGTTAGTTATCAATAAATAACAAAGGTGTATGTGGCACCAGGTGGTAGGTAAGCATTTTATACTGTGACAGTTCCCCATCTTCAAATTTCTCTAGTAGATTGTCTATTGTCTCCTCTTGTTGTTGGAGACAAGGAAAGGACTGTCTTAGGTTACCTTCTTAAGCTCCATTCTTTTTCAGGGTGCAGTATTCATCACACTATTTCTTTCAACCTTAATCTCAAAGGGGAATGTGTTCTAATGCTTTGCCTACCATCATATGCAAAACCAAAGCAATCTTCAACTTCAGGAGCTTTTTCTCCAAGTCCATGGCCATTAAACAAGGCAGAGACCCTTCTTTGCTCTTCCTCTATTGCCAGCATCTTTTCTCAGGAGAACTGGCTTCAAATGAGCATTTGTGTCTGAATTTTAATCCTGTTCAGACACCACGTTGTAGTCACAAAGCAGGCTGGTTGGGCTCTTCATTGAAAGCATTAGAGTTATTCACCGAGAAGAACTGTCGCCATGAGGAAACACTCTTGTGGCAGTGCATGAGATTGCAGCACAGAAGCCCTGGGTTTTGTTGCTGGGTCCATTAGGAAGAAGGCAGAAAAAGCATGATGGAAACACTGGTTATGAGAGAGTGAAAGGAGGCTTTGGGAGCACAAGTCCTCAGGGGAGCACCTGCAGAACTTGTAGTTTGCCCCTCCGTGGGCTCCTGCATGGTACAGGGTAGGACCAGTGCTTATTGCACTTTCCTGTTTTCATCCACTCTCAGATCCTCATTCCCACACTATTCCACCCTTGCCTTGTACGAGAGAGCAGTAACCCACAAGTGATGGATGCCCCAGTGCTACAGCCTCTGTGGCTCATGTCATTCCTTGTGTGGCACTTGGTTCCGTATTGCAGCTGCATGTCTCATGGTAAATAAAGTTGTTTTCTGACATCTCTCTCTTTGGCAAGATTCCATTAAGCAAACTTCAGTTAACCTTCACAGCTTTCCCATATTACACCCCACTGGGCTGTGGCCTCCTTCTCTCTTCTCCAGACACTCTCCTGCAGTGTCATGCACATTCAGAAAACTGCGTGCCCAGTGACAAATTGACCAGCAGAGCTATCACATAGGATCCAACCAACCCACTGCAAGGAAAACACAGATGAATAATAACAACACATGCAAGCATTAAATCTGCCGGCTTCAGGCATTGCCTTCGTTCATCCAATTCATGTGCTCATGCAGGGAAATGTAAGTACCCAGCGCCCCCCTGGTTGGGTTCACACACCTGGCACTGGGGTTACAGCACATGCTGACAATGGCAGGTGCCACTGCATGACTGAAGAGCTGAGCCTCATCTGCAGCAATCAGTGAGGCCTCTGCCGTGTGTGTCACACCCCACTCCAACCTTTTCCCGTAGACTCCATTGTTCCCCTGCCTGCAGTGCTCTCCCTCAACTGCTCCCCCAGGCTGAATTCTCACTCTGAATGATTCTCCCACCTGAGTACTCAACCTAAATCACTCCCCATACATGAAAGGTGTCCCTAAACCACTCCCTTGCCTGAGCACTGCCCCCAAACCACTCCCCAACTTATGTGCCCCTCTAAACTGCTACCCCCATACAAATTCTCACCCTGACCCATTCCTCATCTCAGCTGCTTCCCCTGAGCCCAATGCTCACCCTAATCAGCTCACTCTACCCAAATGCTCCCCCAAAACATGCCAGCCTGAGTGCACTGCCTAAACAGCTCCCCCATCTCAGTGCTCACCCTAAAATGCTCCTCTACCCAAGTGCTTACCCTAAATAACAGCCTCACCTTACTGCTCACACTAACCACTCCACCGACCTGAGTACTCTCCCTGAATGGTGTGTC
The DNA here is from genome assembly GCF_025201925.1 of Gopherus flavomarginatus. Taxonomy (NCBI): domain Eukaryota; kingdom Metazoa; phylum Chordata; order Testudines; family Testudinidae; genus Gopherus; species Gopherus flavomarginatus. Next base: position 28,611,906 of record NC_066628.1, read on the forward strand.
CACCCAAATGCTCTCCCTAGCATGCCCCCCACCTGTGGGCTCTCCCTGAACTACTCACCCTTTAAGTTTTCCTTACTGGTCATAGCCATGGGTGCGGGCCTCCATGATTGACAGTTTTGTCAGCTGCACTGGGGTGTGGTCAGTCTGATTGCTTGCAAATGCCCCTCTCTTCTGCCTGTGCTCGGTATGGGGTTTGTAAACCCCATTACACCCACCCAAGTGCTCTCCCTAAATCACTCCCCTAAGTGCTCACCCTAATCCATTCGCTCTACCCAAGTGCTCACCTTAAATGGCTCCCCCTGTCTGAATGCTCACCCTAAACCATTCCCTGCCCCATGTGCTATCTCATCTGTACAGTCTGAGGACCTGTGTAAGGAGGTTAGCTGGGGCTTGACAATCTCCGGGGCAGCAGGGAGCCACATCACCTCACTACACACAGTTGTTGTTTGGGGGAATTAGTCCAGCCACGAGAATCTCTTCGCAGCCCTTGGAGTAACTGAAATAAGCACCATGAGCCCAAGCCCTGGGTCAGGGCAGGGTAACAATGAGTCAGGAGCTCAGGCCCTTTTTTGTATTTTAATCAGTTTTTTGAGGAAAAAAACCATCTAAAAATAGTTTTAATTAAGATGCATTATATCTCATCATGGAATAGGGATTATACATTCTAATTCTATGCTATGAGACAATATATTCTTGTAATGTTTAAGAAAAGTTATGTAAATGAATTCTAATAGTTCATGGATAGGGACCCAATCTTATGGGGTTCCACAGGCTTCTGTATAGATTATTTAGTCTATTCTTTCTATCCAATGGGACTCAGTGCTCAGTCTTGAAGATACCATCAGAGATGCTTAATTTTGCAGTTCTCAAACTGTGGATTTGTGTCTCCATAGGTAACATGCTTGTTAAGAGCAAAAATGTTTTTAATAAATAAATAATATAGAGAGGTAAGACATAACAGACCTCAACTCTATTGATCCTCTGCAAATTTGGGTACACAGAGTCAATCCTTTACCTCTCTTTAAAAGTGAAAAGTTTCAAAAAGTTCAATGAATAGAATATTGCTGGGGGCAGAATAGATCTGGACAAGGAGAAGAAATCTGGAGATAAATGTGAGAAGCTAGAGACATATGCTTTTTTGTTAAAATATTACGTTTGCTGTTTAAGAAAAAATTCCAGAATACTTAACGTTGTTGTTTTAGTTAAATAAAACAATTTAAATGTCTGTCTGGTGACGTTCTCCTCCTGGCAAGAAAATCCTCCAAATATTAACGATTAACCTGTTGAATTGGAGATAGTTCACCTCCTAATGTCTTCATAAATATCTGCTTCAATTATCTTTGGTAAATGAAATAACCAAACAATCATAAATTTTCTGATATAGCTGTAAAACTCATATGAAAAGTTTTCAAAATAAATCACTTTAAAAATGTGTAATGTGTACCTTCTAAAAATGAAACCTACATCTATCTCTGAGTTGGGAAGAATATGTATCAAGGTTATAACAACCAACAAGAATGCACTTTTATGTAGAAAACCATGATTAAATTGTGTCTTCCTGACTAGTGATTTAAATCAAATCGACCCTGGCCACTGTGCTCTTGCCTCTTGCCCCTTCATTCCCCGGGGGGGCCACAAATATGTTTGGCGCCTGGCCCACAAAAAGTTAATCCGGCCCTGTGACCATCAAGAATCATGACACAGTCCCCAATATAGTATGAGATTTTAAAAATAAATACTTGGGAGGTGTTTTTATTTGCTGGAGTGGGGGGTTGGCTGGTGAATTCATGTGGCTGTGGACCCCCCAACCCCAGCTTTCCCCCCACCTCCCTCCAGAGTTTTCCTCCATGCTAGGGTAGAGGGAACTGGGCTCCAACGGGCTGCAGATTCCATCTGTAGGCTTCCTGCATCCTGCTACCTATTCCACTGCATTAGGGCCTTTTGTGGCTGTTACTTGGTCTGGCGAATTCAGCCTTTCATGCCCAGTTCAAGTCCCATGTCATCACAGCAAAGTAAATAATAATTGCAATGTTTCAACTCCGATCCTGCTACGGCATCTCAGATCACTACTCCAGGAAAGCCTGAGCTGCTGTAGGACATCCCCCTTTGCAACCAGTTCCCCCGGTGAATAGTACTTCAAATTACACAAAATACCTAGAACCCAAACTCAGAGGATAATCCTCTGTAGCCAAATCATGCTTCTTTCAGACTGTTCCCCCCGCGTTTTATTCTAAATTAAAGAATGCTTAACCTTGATACATTTTGATTTATACATGTAAGAAAAGAGTGGGCTTGCTCCAGCATGAAATTGAATATATCTGAGTTGAATCACAGAGTGTTACTTACAGAATAACAGTAAATGGTGTGTGCGCTTTATGGTTAAATAAGAGCGCAGCACTGGAAATGAGGTTAAAAGGAAAATTGTCAAGGGTGTATTTGCAGCTGCTTCCCAGGCAAAAGGAAAACTCTGTTAAAGGGAATTAGGATGTAACTATTTATCAGTTAGTGAAAAGAAAGAAACCTTCCAAAAACAACACAACTATGGGAAGTTTTAGAACTCAAAATGGTTACCCCAGCCACTGTGGATTCCTAAATTTCACTTTAGTCCATCACTGCAAGGTCAGTTGAAAGTCTTTCAAGGGGATGATCGAATTTCCTATTGGCTGCCTGGATTAGTTTCTCTGATGTGCACTAGCCAGTCATGAGTAGTGAGTGTCCATTTGACGGGCTCTGATTTCTCTTCTTTGCGCTGCACCCCCCCTTCTGACAACAAAAATTACTACACAATGCAGGAGTGGAGACTGAAGCCTGAGCCTGCTCGAACCTGGCTGCCCCGGAAGGGGGAGGCAAAGCCAAGTGCAAGGGCTCAGCCCCAGGTGGGGGGCCTTTAACTTGGGCCCTGCCACCCAGGCCTGAAGCCTGAGGGCTTCAGCTTTGGCCCCGAGCAGTGGGGCTCAGACTTTGGCACCAGGCCCCAGCAAGCCTAACTCCAGCCCTGGTGACCCCGTTAAAATTGGGTTGCTACCCACCTTCGGGTTCCGAGCCACAGTTTGAGAACTGCTGCTGTACAAGTTTCCCTCTGAAACACCAACTGACCTCACGCTGTACACTGCTGCAGAGTTTCCCACTGGGGTTTCATGACTCCCAAAAGTGCATCATTGACAAGCGGAGCTGAGGGAGGTCATTTATTTCTGCCACTCAGATGGCTTTGTCTTTCAGTAAACCTCAAAGCTCATCCCAAGGAGTGAAGGGGAAGGCAGGAAGGCCAAGGCTACTTCCCATTTCACACAGGTCTGCAGAAGCAGGGCATTAGTTTAGGGGTAGCACATTCCTCTGGGAGCTCTCAGGTGTCGTGCAGTCCCTCCATAACTACAAGCTGGGGCTTAAAAGCCACAATGTAACTCAGAATATTTGACATGCTCATATTGTCCAAGACTCTTTCTCTCTGCTGCTGCGGAATTGACTCAAGCAATGTTTGTGTATTTGGAGTTAATTGCCTGCAGTTTGCAAACTAGCTGATGAGTGTTTAATTAGTTTCCTTAATTTAGACATGATATCATCTAAATCTAAGGGGGGAGGCATTGAAAAGCTGTTTTAGGAAAGGCACTTTCAGAGATTAATTCACTCTTGGTATGTTCTTCCTTGATTTCCTTTTATCTGCATACAGAATTGTCCTTGGCTGGTTCTGGGACTTGGATATGAGCTCTCCCAATCTATCAGTAGACCCTGTGCCTGTTTTTCTACTGAGTCTTTACCAGCAGCAGCGAAGCGCAAAAGTTCACTTTCCAAAGTCTTGATTTAGGATTGACTTTCAAACAAGATCCAAAAAACGGCAACAAACCCACCACACCCCACTTCATTCTTTTCACCCCACTAGTATTCACAGTGGTCCTGCTGAAAAGATAGGCTTTGCCAAGTTACCGTACAATGGGACACAGGACTCCACTGTTTCTCTTTAAACTTGGAATCAGAAACAATCATTGGCAAACACGGACTTTTTAATGGCAGACAGGGTAGTTGGACTGAGTAAAATAAGGGTCATGATTACTTTCTTGTGTGGATGACCAGTCTTTGTTCTTGCTGATATTTGCTGAAAGAGATGGTGAATTAAATCATTGTAATTAATACAGTGCGTTAGTGTTAACAATGAAATCCCACTTCTACAATGGAATGATCAGAATGATAGTGTTTCAAGATCAGCCGATGATAATTTTGCATGCGCATACATTGCCTTTCATCCAGCAGGCTTCCAAAGTGCTTTACAGTCTTCACTGGTTGCACAGATTCTACGGGGAAATCACGTCAGTCGCCACTGAAACACAGCCACCTCTATGGTCAACTGTGGCAGCTATTAAACTATGCAAAGGAACATAGGAGGAAAAAAGAACACCATAGCCAACAGTGAGATGTCATTATAGGTAAGCGCAACTCCAAAAAGACCTCTTAGCCCAACTTCCAAAAGTGGCCACAGATTTTTGTGCCTTTGATTTTGGTTGCCCAATTTGGGGCATGTTTAAGTGGTCTCAGGTTAATCACCCAAAACCTGAGGCACTCAGAAACTGTAGCCACTAGGAAAATTCTTTCAGCAGAAAGCTAGAGCAATCTGCTATAAGGCTACTGGTGTGGCAGGGCTCCTATCCAGCCAGGTAGAGACACCACTGATGGTCTGGAGTCTGGAAGGGCAGATAATTGTCAACCTTAATAATAATAATAATGTTCTTTTAACATAGTTTGTGTGTGTTTAACATTTCTTAGGTTTTTTGTAAAAACAGAAATTCCATCATGTGCTGACACACATGTGGATCATCAGCAGGGTTGGAAATTTTAGACCTACTGCACAGACATCTGCCATCTGAGCAGGGAGTAACTGATCTCGGCAGTAACTTGTCATCCTCCATGTGGCCCAGTATTTGAGGGGGATGAGACATATACCTTGCTAGTGGATTTCACAGATTTTTGCTGACAAAAGCAGAGGAATAGTGAGATTCGGGAATCTTGGGTTCCATTCCAAGATTTGAAGGGGAGTGTGCTCTAGTGGGCATAGCCTCTTCTGACCATTCCACCCCCGCAAGCTTTACCCATTGTGCCCCATCCAATTCAGCCTGTCCCAGTTCTGTCTGTAACCCAGTCCTGGCCCCTAGTCCCAGTCCCATTCAGCTCACCTCCCCAGACCCAGACTCCACTCCACAGGGTTCTTATCCCACTCCCAGTCTCTTTGTCCAACCAGTACCAGTTTACCTCCTCTCTCCACTCAGCTGGCCTCCAGTCACCCCCCACCCAAAAACAAATTCCCCATTCTCATTGATTCCTACTCTCCTTACCCAGCTGTCATAACATTTTTCCCAGATTTGGACCTTAGCATCCAAAATATGGGTGTTAGCATGAAAACCTCCAAGCTTAGTTACCAGCTTGGACCTGGTAAAGCTGCCACCACCCAAAAAATTAGAGTGTTTTGGGGCACTCTGGTCCCCCCAACAACCTTCCCTGGGGACCCCAAGACCCAAATTCCTTGAGTCTCACAACAAAGGGGAATAAACCATTTCCCTTCCCCCTCCAGGTGTTCCCTCCCTGGGTTCCTGAAGAGATACACAGAGCAATCTCCGTGAATCTAAACAGAGGGACTCCACCCTCCCAGTTTCCAGTCCTGGAAATACAAGTACTACCCCCTTCAGCCAGAGGGTATGCAAAGTCAGGCTTAGTAAATCTAATACAAAGAGATTTTCCCCCTGACTTCTTCCTCCCACCAATTCCCTGGTGAGCGGCAGACTCAATTCCCTGGAGTCCCCACTAAAGAAAAACTCCAACAGGTCTTAAAAAGAAAGCTTTATAAAAAGAAAGAAAAGGACATAAAAATGGTCTCTCTGTATTAAGGTGACAAATACAGGGTCATTTGCTTAAAAGAAAAAAAATGAATAAACTGCTTTATCCAAAATGAATACAATTTAACACATTCCAGCAACTACACACATGTAAATACAAAAAAAACAAACAAAGTAAGACAATAAGGTTTATAATCTTGTACTTACAACTTGGAAACAGAAGATTAGAAAGCCAGGAGATAGAAAAATCACTCTCATGGCCAAGAGGGTCAGACACAAGACAAAGAACAAGGAACTCACACACCAAAACTTCCCTCCACCCAGATTTGAAAAAGTCTTGTTTCCTGATTGGTCCTCTGGTCAGGTGTTTCAGGCTACTGGTGTTACCCTTTACAGGTAAAAGAACATTAACCCTTAGCTATCTGTTTATGACACCAGCCAATCCCAGTCTCCCCAAATTATTAAAGTTTGGCAAAGTTATCAGCAACTGAAAATATGGTCTTATAATTGGAAGTGTCAGGCAACCTTAATCATAGGCATCACTACCAGCCCATAGTTGGTTGTCCAACACTTTCCATTATGAGATCCTGTTTTCAGTCGCTTATAATTTTGCCAGATTTTAAATATCCGGACTGAAATTTTCCAGTATCTTCCTCAAGTTGAATTTTATTTAGAAAGTTTCCGCTAAAATGTCTTTGCTGTTTCCAAAATTGAAATTAGGAAAAAGTATATTGTTTCACGTAAATTGGAATAGTCTTATGATCATTTTGTTGAAAAGCTCATGTGTTGGAGCTGGGATTTGAAATTTGGTAGGGTGGTCACATAGGAGTCAGGGATGTATCTTTTGCCACCCCCATGAAAATCTGGCCAAATCTGGTCAAATTATAAGCCTTTGAAAACTACAGTATGCACATGTTCAATAGAGGGTTGTTAGAAGATGGCAGCTAACTCTAAGATTCCATCTGCACTCATTATGCTCCATCCCCAAGCAGCTTAAATGTGCCAACTGACTCTTTCTGACAAGCCAGTAAAATACTGAATATAAGAACGGCCATACTGGGTCGGACCCATGGTCCATCTAGCCAAGCATCCTGCCTTCTGACAAAGGCCAGTGCCAGATGTTTCAGAGAGAATGAACAAAACAGGGCAATTATTGAGTGAGCCACCCCTGTTGTCCAGACCCAGCTTCTAGCAGTGAGAGGCTTAGGGACACCCAGAGCATGCGGTTGTGTCCTTGATCATCTTGGCATATAGCTATTGATGGACCTGTCCTCCATGGATTTATCAAATTCTTTTTTGAACCCACTCATCTTTTGGCCTTCACAACATCCCCTAGTAACAAGTTCCATAGGTTGACTGTGCACTGAGTGAAGAAGTACTTCCTTTTGTTTTAAACCTGCTGCCTATTAATTTCATCATATGACCCCAGGTTTTTGTGTTCTCTGAAGGAGTAAATAACACTTCCTTATTCACTTTCTTCACACCATTCATGATGGTATAGACCCCTCAGTTGTCTCTTTTCTAAGCTGAACAGTCCCAGACTTTTTAATCTCTCCTCAGAAGAAAGCTTTGTTCCAGAATCCTAATTGGTTTTGTCACCCTTCTCTGTACCTTTTACAAGTCTAATATATCTTTTTTGAGCTGGAGCAGCCAGAACTGCATTCAATATTCAAGATGTGAGTGAACCATGGATTTATATAGCAGCATGATATCTTCTGTCTTATTATCTATCCCTTTCCTAAGAGTTTCTAACATTCTCTTGGCTTTTTTTGACTGTTGCTGCACGTTGAACCTATTAAAAAATGGAACTTAAAAAGAATCCCTCTCCTGGCCTGGTCCAAAGCCCATAGAAGTCAATGGAATTATTCCCCCAGATGTCAATGAGTTTTGACATGGGCCCTAATACATTACTTGTTTTAAAACAGCACTCACTCTAGAAAAGTCAAACTTTAAAGAATACTTAGGGTGAATACAAAATCCTGGCTACTCTGGAGGCAGATTTCTCAGGGCTCAGCTATCCATCACTGCTGGGTGGAAGATGGGGACAGTCAGGAGGAAAAAGAGTGCTAAACCCACTCCTTTGAGTCCAGATGATGGGATTGGAATCATGCACACTGCTAGAGCCAGGAGAAAGGAGATCCTTGCTTCCCAGCATGGACAATGTCCTCACACCAGGTCTCCGGTGTTCGGCTTCCTGTTCCTTGCTGAGAGGTCCCTATAAAACAGCACATGACATCTTAGGACCAAAAGCCAACTTCTCCCCCCTTTGTTGTCTCATCTGGGGCAAAAGGTGCTGGATGACTTAGCCTGCTGTTGTGCCAGCTGAAGAGACCATCATTTGGGAGGGAGGGAGATGTTTTGTGTTTTTGTTTTTGTTTTCATAGCCCAGACTGGCGACACAGAAAAATAGCCTGCACCTCTCACTTTAGCTATTGCTGGCTGGAACAAGATCTAATTGGAGAAGAATGAGAAGCAGTGACTTCCAGGGGATGCGATGGGACAACCAAACCCAGTCCCACCCCACAGGACTTCCTCAATCAGGGCAGTGTCTGATTTCCCCCTTTGTCTGGAAGTTGTAACTTCCACTTGGCTACAAACAGCAGAGGGATGGGGCTCTCAACTGGTCAGAACTGGGGATATTAAGTCTTTTACCCTAGATTCCTGGGTGGAATGCAGCCCCATCAGTACCAAGTGAAGGACATCCCCATCCGATGGCTCTGCAAATTGCTCAACTCTGAGCCCCAAAGTATGGGAATCAGTCCTGCCTGGTGCGTGTACTGCTTGTTTGGTTTGACCTGTCTTCCTGCCCAGGAACTGCTTCTTGCCAACTCAGTGTGATTGCATTTGGCCCCCAAGGGGGACATAATGAGACACTGCTTGCTATATTTTGACATACAACAAAATGAGTCCAGGAGGGAGGATGGTTGGGTAGTGTGAGGTGGGGTTTGGGAGTCAGGACTCCTGGGTTCATTTGCTGTTGCTGTCATGGACTCACTGTCTGACCTTGGGCTCATCACTTAACCTCTCTGTGCCTGAGTATCTGGTCAGCAAAATGGGGATAATGTAGTGGTCTTGTGAGGCTTCGCTCATTAACGCCTGTAAAACACTCAGAGACCCTTGGAAAAAAGGAGCTAGTGCTGTCATTTTAATCAGCGAAACATGGGGCTAGAAGGGACCTCGAGAGGAGTTAGGACCAAATATACCTAGTCAGTCTCTGATTGGTGCTTGTCCAACCTGTCCTTAAAATCCTCCAGTGACAGAGATTCCACAACCTCCCTCAATGACCTGTTCCAGTGCTTAACTACCCTTATAGGTAGAACAGTGTCCCTAGTATCTAGCCTAAAGTTCCATTGCTGCAGATTAAGCCAGTTACTTCTTTTCTTACCTGGCTATGCTCTGAAAACCATTTTGAGCATATGTGACTCAGGGACCACTTGCTGCCAACTGGCAGAAGGCACAGGGGGTGCATTGGTTTACACAGGCATCCCAGATATATGCATAATAGTTCACCAAACAGCAGCATCTGAGGTCTCTGCAGAGAGCCAGTTGCCCACTGGTCGTCATCATCATGTAAGGAGCTCTGTATCTATACTGGAAATCATGTTCTTAAGGTCTTGGAGTTCAGAGACATTCCTTTGAGGCAGGATATAACAAATGCCTCTCTCCCTGTCTGGCTATGTGTGTATTTTGCCATGTATGTCCCACAATGGAGGCTTCTTTGCACAATAAACCAGAAGCCAATTGAAAGATTTCAAAATCTACCTGAGAGAAAATCTATAGGAAGAAATAAAACAGCAGGGGGATGCCCTGTTTCCGATTAAAGACAAGGGGTTGTTAGGGTATCTCTGAGGGTACAAGGAAACCCCAGAATCCTTTACCGAGGAGGCAAGCTGAGAGCATGGTTGTCTTATGAAAGCATGGTCACAGCCAGCCTGGCTGTAAAACGTAGCAAAGATTTTGGGTGAGCAATCTTCTATAAGTGATGGGAGTATCTTGTCAGTTAAGCCTAGGTTCTAGAATGTGTGTTAGGATTTTATTTTACTTGTAACCATTTATTTCAATATTTCTACTTGCTACTACTTCGAACCACCATGCTTTGTTCAATAAACTCATACCTGATTTCACTATAACCCAGTCTCGGTCCTGTGTGTTAAGCGTAGTGCTGATCTGCGGGGTAGCTGGTAAGCTGTGGGTGTCCTTTTCTTTGGCATCGTGGATCTGGGAATTCTGTGAGTGTCCAGTGGCTCAGAGGCTGGGCACTGCAGAGAGATGCTCAGAGGGTTTGGGTGCACCAATTACTAATCAATTGAGAGATTGCAGGGCCTGTGGAGGCCTGGTGGGCAATGCTTGTGTTGCCTGTGGCTGCGGGATTTGGGGAGCTGACCCCCAGCAGGCACAGACCAAGCTTCCTCATGCTAAGGCAGGTTATAGTGAGGTGCCTTCCAGTCCTGGGTACACTCGAGAAGTGTCCCACCATGATAAATGCAGCTGGTACTTTTGGTCTGTTTTCTTTTATTTAGCTGACCTTAGTCATAAGAATCCTTTTAATGCCTGATTCTCAGCACTGGAGCTCAGATGGCTCTTTACTCTTAATGAGAGCTAGGAAAAGAGAACAGGTACTTTATCAGGCTTGCATATTATTTCCCTCCCCAGTGGCTGACGTACCTGGTGCTGACCAGAGACTGTAGAGCAGCTATCCCTGCCTCTAATAGAAAAGATGCAAAAGCAGTCCAAAACTTGATGAAAATGCCAGCTAGAGGCTCTAGGAGCTGTCACTTGGGAACTAATTTACTTTCTGCTGATGTTGCACCAAAATCCACCTCACACAGGCAAAAGTCATGGTTTCTCTTCTGTTAGGTTGTGAGTGAACTCTCCTGTGTGTGAGGAGCATAAATCTCATATAAAATGGTCCTTGGAGCCCACAGTTTTTAAGACACACCGCAGTTCAACCTAAACCGAGTATGCGTGTTTATGGATCAGATCGAGCTTCCACACAATGCATGGCAACCAGGTCGGGATGGGGAGCTGTTTGGGGATTTGACTGAGGGAGTAGAGTAGCTTTTTAAAAAGCAAAACTCGACAAAAGGAAGAAATAGTTTTCTAAGAGCCCAGAGTGAAAATAAACAGCGAGGTGGAGATTTGAAGGGCACAAGACGACTGTGTGCTGAATGTGCAGCGTTAGCAGCGACAAGGACAATATTTGCATTTCGCTGCTCTCTACAGAAACTTTCACAACAGTTATTCCTGCTCTGAAGTAAAACTCTTCTCTTGACTGGTTTCGATAGTGTCGCTTTTTCCCAGTTTATAGAAGAATGTGCAATAACATTCACACACCCCCACACACAGACCAGGTACCGGTATCCCTTAGTTCTGTGGCCAACTGCACTGCAGCCAGTGGAACTCAGTTCAAGACTGCTCATGAGCAGAGACTACTGGATCTGGGCTATTTGCATTAATCTAGAAGTAACTATAAACAGTCCCAGTGCAGCCATGATGAGCCACCTCACACACAGAGCTCTCTGTTGAGGTGGCCCCTACTGACCACCATAGTTCAGAGTTAACCCATAAAGAGCCATGGAGCAGTTCATCCCTCTCAGTCCAGCATTTCAGGTTGCCTGCAGACTCAGGCTGGCATCTGTTACACTTGGGGCTGGTTTTCAGGCTTTGCTCCAAGACCATGAGGGATGGAAACAGGAGTTATTTGTAAAAGAGAGCTGGGATTCCCCTATCATCATGTGACCAGCCCCAGAGCCTGAGGTCCACGCCCATTGTGCTGATGACCCAGTTCAGCTCTGCCCTGGAATGTTTCCTTCTAGCTGGGTACTTCTTGCTGACTAATACTAGTTTAGACTGTTTCCCATGAACGGACGTTCACTGAGGGCTGATCCCCACGTTGTGCCTGTTGGCATCCAACTGCTGTGGAAGCGAAGCTGCCTTGAGCCCGAGGCACAGCTAGGAATGCAGAGTTCGATCCCACTCCATTATTGCTGGACTGGATTGTGAACAGCCCAGTTAGCTGCCAGGACACTCACTCCGACTTAGCACTCAGTTCAAACCAGGGCAAATGCGTCAGCTAAGCGGAAGCTGACATTAATATTTTCCGTTGTTGACTGGCTTTAAATATTTAAGTCTTTGCCCTTGTTCAGTAAGTAATATCCCTGTAAACTGACCCTGACAGATCACACAGAGACAGTCTAATGGAGCATTGTAAACACCGAGCTTTGCTCCGTGTAGTGAAATCTGAGATCATAATTTAATCATGCACTCTGATTCCAGTCCTAATTGAGATCTACACTGTTTCTTGCACTTGTAGCCATCCATGACTTCCTACTCCTTTGTCATCTGTAAGCTACAGTCCTAAGATGTCAATGCTCATGATCATAGCTGGGGGTCTCAAAACCACCCATCAAAAAACCTAGGTCTCTACCCAGCAAACTCCTAGAGGAAGAACTTATAAACATGAGAGCATGTCTGGTTCCATCCAGTAGGAGGCAGAAGTGTGCAAGGGAGCTGGGCAAACTAGTCCAGTGGTTCTCAAACTTTTGTACTGGTGACCCCTTTCACATAGCAAGCCTCTGTGTGCAACCCCCCCCCTTATAAATTAAAAACATGTTTTTACATTTTTAACTCTATTATAAATGCTGGAGACAAAGAGGGGTTTGGGGTGGAGGCTGACAGCTCCCAACCCCCCATATAATAACATCGTGCTCCCCTGAGAGGTCCCAACCCCCAGTTTGAGAACCCCTGAACTAGCCCTTCTGAATAATATTCATTATGAATGTACCCCCTTTGTTGCTTAACGAATCATTCACAAACTCAATTTCCTTTGAATGTATTTGTTACTCATGATCATTTTCTGGATAGTTTGGACAAATAATGTTCTGTTTGTCATTATTTCAGGGCATCTTTAAAGCAAAAGTGTATTAGACAATAAAAAGTATTTACAATTCTACCAATTGGTGTTGCTAAACTTTTCTTTCATCAGTTTACTAGGAAATACATTTTCCAAGGGGAAAGATATTGTGCATAATGGTCCACAAAACAGGTTAACAAGTTTCAATTAAACATAAAATGAATGTACCATGCTGTGATAGCAATGAGCTAGAGCACCGGGAGTAGTTTGTTTATTTAGATTTCAAACTCCACTCCAAAAAGTACCTATCAGAGCACCTGTGACATAAAATTGAAACCCAAGGAAACTTGCCCAATTAATTAGTGTTCTCTTGATGTAATTCCCCAGATTCACACGCACACCATATATGGACCAATGGTGTTTTTTAATGCACACCATGTCATTTTGTATTGCTGTAGCATGACAATGTGCGGGTAGACTGTGGAACTCACTGCCACAGGAAGTCATTGAGGCCAAGAATTTAAGCCATGATTCAGTTAGGGATTGGACATTTATATTGATATCAAGAATGTTCAGATTTGCCATAATTAATGACAACAAAAATTTTGGCAGAGATGTTAAACCTTGGGTTTCGGGGTTTAAATTGATCTCCGGCTATCAGAAACCAGACCTAAAGTGGGGTGCAGATTATCCCACCTCTGTCTGCTGTAGCATTCTTATGTCTTCCTGTGAACTGCCAGATGCTAGCTACTGTCAGAGACAGGCTATAGGGTAATACAGGTGCTTGGGTCTGATTCAACCTGGCAGTTCCTATGTTCCTCAGACCTCACAAGCCAGGGCAACTGAACTCAGCAGTTTTACTCAGGAAAATATTTGTAATTAGCCTTTTTAATATTCAGCCAGCTCGTGTGTGTGCGTATACAAGCATGTGTGTGTGCATGAATGCATGTGTGTGTGAATGCAGGAGTGTGTGTCTGAATGTACATGTGTGAGTGCATTGTGCATGCGTATGCACAGGTCTGACTCCATCCAGTAGAGGACAGGGATTCACAGTACAGTTCTTCAAAAGCCATTGAAAACCACGGCCCACCAGCTCCCTGCATTCTGGCACAGCAGCATCCCAGTCCCATAGGCTAGAAAGTAGCAAATGCTTCTTTGTGTCTGAAGGTAGAATGGTCACAGGCTTAGGAAAATATTCGGAAAGGCAGTTTCCACCATTAGACAATCTCCATGTAGCAGTCGAAATATCTGGGAGAAGTTTGCTTGTTGTGCATGCTGTATTTGTGTCACAGGCATAGTCACAGTCTTGTCAAGCAAGCAGGATTTCACCACAGAAACATGTTTGTCAGTGAAAACAGCAACATAAAGGCCCTCAATAAAATTGGAAATCCTGCAGAAATACCAATTCTTGTAGGTAAATATTCTCATGAAGCTCTTGCCATGGACTGGGTTCACTCTGCTGTTCCCTGGAACCCTCCCTAAATAGCTGATGATTTGCAATTTCAGTGAGGGAAACTTTTTCAAAAAAAGAACCACTGAAAAATCCACCTCACTTTTAGGATACTGGGCAAGTACGTTGGTTGTCATCTTGGCTGACTAAACCAGGGACTTCCAGTTGGCCTAAAGCTTCTTAACTGGCATTGTAACAGACTCATGTCCTCAGCAGATTGGGCCCAGAGAAGGATCCTGTAATGTACAATCACCAAGAGGTTACACAATAGCCTCCCCAGCCCCCAAGAAGTGCTGGAATCTCCCTTAGAGGAATCATTTAAACGCACATTAGACAATCTGCTGTTGGAGATGTTCATGCACTGGCCCTGGGAATGGATTAGATAAGACCTAACAGCTCTTTCCAGCTTTAATGACCAGAATTCAAACTTCACAGCCCCAGGTTGTTACCCCAGTCATGCCTGGCCTCAGTGAATTATGCCAGCAGATGTAAGGTGCACACAGATGTTAGGAGGGGTTTGTGGAAGGGAAACTGTAGATGGGGACTGTTTTTTAAACGTCGCTGAAACCTGCTGTTCATTTGATTATCTCCAGCTCCTTCTATTTATTTCTCTCTTTCTTTGAGGGGTTTGTTTGGCCCGATGTATTTCAGTGCTTAGGCTTTCCTGCCCAGATACATGACACGATTGCTTCCTGTCGGTCTGCATCTGCTGGTTCATCCACAGAGAAATGACAGCTTAAGTGCTTCACATACAGCAGCTGAGCAGCCCTCTGAATCAGGACCCACCTGATCCGAATTTTCCCAAGTCCCCATCTTCCCTATTATCACTGGGCAGGGGTTGGAATCTTTCCCAATCTTTCTCCCATTGAAAGTCCATAGGACCTTTGCCACTGGCTTCAGTGGTAGCAGGATCGGGCCCAAATGAGGCAGAAATCTTCTCAGTGTATTAGCATAATAGGTCTCTCATGCTTTAGATGGGAAAGTCTAGCATGCACCGCAATCCCTTTGTTCTGACAACATTAAACACGGATTCTTTCTGCTCTATCAACTAGGGATGACACAGAGTCACATCCTGTTAGTGCCAGTATAGCAGGATGTATCTTGCAGAAGTTAGAAAGGAGTGCATCACAAATTGCACGGGCAGGTATGAAGCGACACCTGTCAGTTGTGCTGGTCATGGTGCCTGTTTCAATTGACGTGTTATCTACGTGTTCCATTTTTGGAAAGCAATGAAAACAAGGTCCAAAACATCTGTATCAGGTGACATAATTACTCTGGTTCCTTTGACACCAAGAGATCCAAAGCCATATCGGCATGTGCAAAAGCATCCTTGTGTCTGCTTCCTCTTGAGTACTGGACAAGTCTTGGGCTTCTTTAATACCTGTACTGAGGAACTTTG
This sequence comes from Gopherus flavomarginatus, assembly GCF_025201925.1. Lineage (NCBI taxonomy): Eukaryota > Metazoa > Chordata > Testudines > Testudinidae > Gopherus > Gopherus flavomarginatus. The sequence continues at coordinate 28,627,427 of NC_066628.1, forward strand.
CTACTTCACCATTGGAAAGGCCTCCAGCAAGAAGGAGTGTTTGTGCTGGGTGTGCTTCGACATGCTCAGGTGCATTTTGGACCATATACTCAAGTGACTGCTTGCTGGATGCCACGTTTAGAAGCTTTTTCCGTGGAAGCATGGAGCATCCACTAATTACTTGGTATTTCTTGCATCCAATCGTAGATCCTGTCTAGTGCTATCTTTCTGCAGTTTTCAGTTACTGTTGTCATATCTGTCAAAGGCTTCAATCTCCGAATTAGCTTTGTCAAATCCTTTTAGGACCTGCCTCAAGTACTCAGCAGCCAATTCATCAAATGTGTGGAGTTCGTCTCCAGCCATCATTTGTACGACAGCCATGAAATCTCTGATGCCTACTGTTGGTTCTTTGTTGCATGCGCTTAGCTAATAGATTCTTTCAGCTTGAACTTCCATCTTAAGTCCTAATTCACCTTTGTCTGTTCTTCTCATTGTTCCATCAGCATATAAGAGGGACATAGACATAGGTCCTATTGGGTGACTAAAAACAGTTGCCATAGAAACATAATTTCTGCATCTTGAAAAGGACAGGGCTCTGCAGAAAACAATTTCTGGACTGATAGCTGCTGTGATTGTCCCTTCCTTGCCAGACCTAAAGGTGGTCATTTTGGTCATGTCACTAAATGTTTTAATGCCAGATTTCTTGACGGGGCTGAAGAAGCTCGTGTCCCATCAAAATCAAATGCACCTCTTACAAATCTCTCCATTTGCTCTTCACTCCCATCTTCTATTTTCAGCGAAGACTCTTGTACACTGATGTTACATGCAGTCCAGTAGATATGTTGATAAACACTTCTGGATGTGACTCAGGATAGAATGGGTTTGCCAGATTGTTGATGACATGGTTGGGAAAAGCTATAATATGCTCTTCATCCCTCTTCAATGCAGAGGCCAAGACTTGTTTATGGACTTTGTCTTCACTACTTCTTGTTAGGCCACTGCTTTCTCTCAGAGCTTTTGCATATTCTCTCAGGACATGGCTTGTGAAGGTCACCTGACAAGGGCTGGATTCTTTCTAGTCAACCTTACCATTTCAGTGCTGGACTTTGACTCTTTGATGACAGTTTCCTCTATTCCATGTCGCTCCGAATTTTATTGAAAGACCCAGGAGTCTGATGCACAGAAAATAGATTCCCCAGATTCAAAGGCACTGTGTACTTCTTTGGGGAGATATAACATATTGAGAATGTAGATGGGTATCTACCTGGCAGAGCTGGGTCTGTTTGCAGTAAAGAAGTATGGAAGCATGGCATGTTATATGTGTAAATAATGTTTCCATTACCCTCTCTCTCTGCACAGACATTTAGAAGTAGTATCTGCATAACCTGGTGAAAATGATCCTCGAACATGAATGTAGGAGGCTGGGCATACACCCATGTATGAAATTCCTCCGGTAATGGTAGCATATTCATATGAATCATCAAGCTCTTTAATGACATGCAGTAGAAACTGTGGGCATGCAATCTACTGCTTCTAGTGCTCCTTCCGTAGGAGACTCATCTGGTCAGCAAATTTCAATTGAAAATATAGAAAACTGTCATAATCACTTGTGAGGCACACTGACAATTAAGAATATGGGATGTTAGTATATTGCAAAATGTTGATATTTGCCATTGTCGCCACATGCTGAACAGCTTCATCTGAAAAAAAAAATATATATATGCCTGCCTATGCAAAACCAATAAGCATCTTTTAAAACATTGTCATTTGGTAGCTTTTGACCAATAAACACCACAAAAAGGTGTTGAACTGAACTTAGACAATACAAACTGTAATCATAATCATGTCGCAGTTTTTCTGGAACTGTGCAAGAAATGACACACTCTCTCATTCTGGGTACCATTGTTTGAGCTCACCTGCAGGCTTATGGCACCTGATGACAGCTCCACATCCTACCTCATTTAAATATACATAGAGTTAGCTTTCAAGTGATGTATGAGGGGGTGTGTGGAGGGGGGGTACATTCAACTCCAAAAATACAGCCCTTTTTGAAGAATTGCTGCAGGCCTAGAAGATGAATAGAAAATGACAAAGATTGGCCTTTCCCACAGCCTGAATTTGGAGGAGCTGATGGAACGGGGGGAGCAGAAGTAACCTTTCTCTACCTCCCAAGCTGCAATAAAGCGGAGTGGGGAAATGCCAGGCAGCTCGTTCACTCAGGCAATGGAGAGTGAAGCTGAGAATATTGCTGGGGAAGGAGATCCGGATAATGATGATGGTGCTCAAAAAGCTTCCAAAAAGGAAATTAATAGCAAAGGTTCCTGGACAAAGGTCAGTGGCCCTTCTAAGAGTTCTATGTGAACAAGCTCAGGACTGTGGAGCTACAGGGAGCACCTGAGCAGCCAGAGTGGGGTGCAGAACCCAGAATGTAGTGAATAGTAGATGGTTCATAGAAATTTAGTTTAAGGGACTGTTTGGGGTTGGGATTTTCAAAAGAACCTGTGGGAATTTGGTTGGATTTGGGGGCTATATTATTGTAGATGATTTGAAAATCATAGCCTATTAGAGTACGTAGAAATTAAAAAATGGTCATAGCAATAACATCTATCTATCCCCAGGCACAACAATCCTCCGTCTAGATATCTATCCCTAGACACAACCCTTCTGTCTATCTGTCTCCATCTCTCCGTCCGCAGCGCCACCCCCATTCAATCAAGGTTCTCTATCCCTGTCTCTCTAGGAATGCCTGTATCTATTGATTGATTGATCGACCAATACATACGTTTTATAAAGGTAGAAATTAATTCATAGTTCATGGTAGAAAATGTCTCTTTAAAAGCAACAAAGAGTCCTGTGGCACCTTAAAGACTAACAGATGTATTGGCGCATAAGCTTTTGTGGGTGAATACCCACTTTGTCAGACGCATGCCAGACTAACTCGGCTACCCCTCTGATCTTTAAAATCAGGAGACAAGAGAGCTGCTCTCCCCTGGCTGTAAACATTCACAGCGCTTTGATGTCACACTCTGATTTCCCACTGTACTAATGCTACTAAATACCAAGTAAAGCTCCTCTCAGCCAAAGGAGATGAGCCACTAACAAACTGTAATAACTAATTACAGCCACACATTTATTGTCACTTCACTTTAAATTAAAAGCCATGGCCACTTACTTGTTTACAGCAACCCGCCCCAATGAAAGGAAAATAAACTAAACTGCGCCGAAGTCTGATTGCGGGGAGAGCAGGCAGCCCAGGGAGCCAGGAATGTCTCCAAGCTCTAATTGACAGGCGAGGCTTCACCAAATTAATTGCAAATGGTCATTAAAAGCCCTTGAAATTGACTTAGTCTCCATTCTGAGCAGCCACAGAGAACAGGATTTGGAAGTGTGAAGGTGCCTGGGGAGCTCTGGCGAGAAGTGCACCAAAGGGGAGCAGCGCAGGAATCTAATGACAGCTCCTCTCTTGTCAACAGACTGGCCCAAGGTGCTGCTGCTTTGTCCACACAATTAAATGTTTTGGGAAAGATGTTGTCAGCTCAGGAGCATGAGAATTGAGCTTCCCCTTCTCTGCGGGATTTCAGCTGCGAGGGAGATGCTTTGGGCAGCAACCCACTGGGACATGGTTCTGCATCTGCTCTTATTTACAGTGGAGTTGAAGACAATGGCCCAATTCATCATCCCTACATGGCCTTGTCACACTATGCTGGTGCAGACTGCCCAAAAGCTCCACTGTGAGTCTCACCTCTGCCGGGTGCCATTCAGGACACTGAAGGGAAGGGAAGGGACAGGTGGAGGCTGGCCAAGTGCAATCCTATATCCTTGCTATTACCCTTTCTGCAAAACCTGTGGTAGTGGAGAGAGCAATTTTGGGGCAGCCCCAAGGCTGCTCTAACCCCTCGGGGGCAGGGTGGAGGTGATCCAGCGCCCAGCACAGGGCAGGATCAGAATATTCTTGCTTGGTTCCTGTGTGGACTGAATAGAGTCAGTCAGATTTATACCAGTGCCACAGGAACTTGGTGAGTTGCCATCACTTGGTATTTCTAAAACAAGTTCTAGCTCAGCCAAAAGGCCTGGGCTGGACGCTGAAGTCCCTGGGAGGTCTTTGGCCTGTGCTGTACAGGAGGCCAGACAAGACCAGAACCATCCCTACTGGCCTTAGAATCTCTGAGTCTGTGAAATTATGTCACTAAGGTTCTGATTGGTATTCTTGATTGCCGTAGTCACAAGGGCCAACTCCCTCACAAAGTAGCCTATGGGGGCTAGAAAAGGTCTTTTCTTAGCCAATCAAAAGCTAGAGACTTCTCCCCTGGGGAGTGGGAGGGAATCCTGAGGAGAGGGAGCCCAGAGTTTTGGGAGTCATTCAGAGCAGCTCCGACAGGGACTGAGCTCTCTGCTTTGCTGCTGCCAGCTCTGGTCCTGACTGCTGGCCCAAAGGGCCTAAGACTCTGTGCTGGGAGGACTCTGGGGAAGAGACCTTGGCCCGTATTCACAGCTGCCTGTGGCCCCTTGTATCAGCTACGCCTGTTTTGCAAATGGAGAAAAGAAGGCCCAAACTGACAGAGAGAGTCAGCGGCAAAGCTGGGAGCAAAGCCCCACAACAAAAATCCATGCAGCACTCAGCACCTCTTCCAGAAGGACACAGTGTTTCAGCCAGAGGGCTGGGTTCTAGCCACCCCTGCTCCTGTACAAGGGCAGCACAGAATGGCTACCTGGGTAGAGGCTGGCCAGATGCTGCTCCGCAGGGCTAGCCACCCAGAGGGACGAGAGTGGGTGAGGACTGAGCTATGGCCATGTTCCCTCCTCCACCCCTGCTCCTGGAAGCTGAGCAGCTCGTGATGGAGTGGGGAACATGGCTCTCTCTCTGGAGTTCCAGCTGCAGCATGCATGGCCTGGGGGCCCTTGGAAGGGATTCTGACTAACAAGGTCTCTCCAGCCCTCTCTCCCCCACAACCCTACACCATAGGGTCCAAGAATATATCCTCTCCCATTGTGCCCTAGGCTCCCACCAGGCTACCTCTGTCGCTGTCCAGGGCCAGTTCACAATCTGCACAAACAAAGCTGTGGCACCACCCAGGCAGGGAGGCAGGGAGAGATGTGTGGGGCTGGCTGGCAGAAGCAGGTGCTTCTGCTACCTACTGCTGTAGCTCTCTGGCCTGTAATTACTGAGGCAGGAAGGCATTGTGTTGACACACCCAGATGTCCCCTGCCACCCCACCCCACCAACACCAAATTCCCCTCAGACCACAGCTAGAAATGAGTTCTGCCTCTGTGGCATCCATCCTCTCACAATTACTACAGTCCCATCTCCCTATCATCTTTCCAACTGCTACTGTCTGCTCTGAGCCTATGGCACTTGGTCTCCTTTGTCCTGTCCTGTGTGAGCTATTTCCCAATCTGCTGCTGATAAAACACCTTTTCTGTGGCAGCTTCTGCCTCCCTGGAGTACTATCACCTTTGCTGCAAACATCACAAATGTTTCCTCTGTGTCACTTTGTAAAAAGGCTCTTTTCCTCTCTCTGCAAACTGTGGCAAATTCCAGCTTCCACTTTCTCATTTCATCATTGTCTTCAGCTATTGCAGTCACACTGCAGCCTGAGAAATGGGCTGCCCAGAAACCCTCTGTCTCTTCTCAGATGGGCTGTCCCCTTACTGAAGGCAGAAGCTTGAATGCACCATTGTATATGAATGCCTGGGAGGGAGATCACAGAACGCTTTGCTCTGCATTGGATCTTTCCAGTTTGGTTAGATCTCTGGCAATTGTATCCCATCTCTTGTTAACATCAATCTCCTTGCTCAGTTCCTTCTCAATCCTTACCCAAGCAAAATCTCCAGGGACTTCAGTGAGTTTTGCCTGAGTAAGGGCCTCAGGAAGAGTGACAAAGATTGCCCCAGGCAGTTAGGAAGCCAACTCCCAAGATAACCAGTACACTAGCCAGCGGATGTGATGAGAAAGGAGGCTGGGGCAGGGACCATTGCCTGCTATATAAATAGGGGTTCCTATTTTTAAAATTTTTTTTAATCAATAAACACCAATAAAACACCCCAATGTAAAAACTAAACTAAAATGAACCCTCAGAAAAGGTTACTTGTATCTGAGGGCTTGTTTACATGGATTAGTAATGTGAATTACAGGGCATGGTACTGGAACTATTTTTATAGTGGGGGATGCTGAAAGTCATAAATAAAACCCTGTAAATGCTGTATATGATGGAAGCATTTTGGTTGCTATTATTACTTTAAGAATGGGGTCCTGCTGAACCCCCACCACCCTTAGTTCCAGTGCCCATGCCACACGGGTGTGATTGTCCAAGCACACTAACATGTTGTGCATTAATTAGTTTGTGCAGACCCTGCTGGTGCGCACTAAAGGTTCCTTAGAGTGCTTTAAGATAATGCTGTTTGAAACAGTACTGTGTTAAAGTGCACTAGGAACAATACACAGAGATTACTCTTTTCAGTTCATAGTGCTGTAATGAGCAACTGTAAGGCCCAATCAATTTAGAGCCCAGGACTGTAGAGCTACCAGGCAGCTGATGTCTCCATGCTGCCACCCAAGAGCAGCTGTAAACAATTTGAGCTCCACTTTCCGTGATCCACTGTGGACACAGACCAGGGAAGTTCTGCCTTGACAGATAGCAGCCTCATGGCTCCTGATTGGCTCCTTGCTCTATATAAACTCCAGAGACCTTCCAGGAAGTGTCCAAGTGTGGCTCTCCTGTGGGTACCATGGCTGTTCCTACCCCTGAATTCCTGACTGTGACCTTGGCTTGATTTGGACTTTGTCTCCTGACATGGACTCTGGCTGTGGTATTGAGCCTGGCTGGAGCCTAACTATGAACCCCTCTGCTACTCCCAGCCTCAGGTTTGTCCCTGCTCTGACTCCTGGCTTGACTGCTCTTGTTAAAATCCCAGCAGTAATGTGTATAATATATGTGACTCATGGCTGTACATACAAAGACCTGAAACCTCCTAATTTTTGGATATCTACATAAAGCTCAAAAATTGCTGAAAATAAATCTCCCAAAATGAAATTAATAAACCCTGAAAACCACCTGTATTCGCTATATAAATCACCCTCCCTCCTCTAGGGGCATCCAGGAAGACGGGGGTAGCAGAGCTAACCCATGGAGAAGGGTGCTCATGAGCTGGCTAGCGGTGCTAAGACCCTGTATGCCCCATATGCAGTATCTCTATTTCCTCCTCACTGCAACCTTTCAGCTTCTGCACATACCTCTCCGGCTTCGTCCCCAGGCTACAGCTGAAAATACGTTTAGTTACTGACACTAGAGCTGGTTCCATCACTGGGTGTGAATGACTTAACTCCCCCTTCATTCTTTCTTCACAAATCCCTCCTGAACTGATCCCAGCTTCAACAATTGCATTTGTTAGTTGTGAGTAGAGCTGGGGGGTAATTTTCTGACAAAACAATTCCACTGGACAATGACAATTAATAGAACCCAAAATCTTCCATGGAAACATCTTGGTCTCGACAAACTTTTGGTGAATCAAAGGCAGGTTTTCAAAGGAACACTGTCACTTGCCTGGCTGCCTGGGACCCTACTCTCCAGAGTTTCTGTTGCTGAGCTGAGAGCCCCGACTCAAACCCAGACTCAGCTGTGCCTGCGTGGGTCAGCCCTGCTGTACCATTTGTTTGTTAGCAAAGTCAGCAGAGGCTGTTCTTTTTGGAGTGTTGCATTTGTATCTTGGATGAGGTACCTGTTCCCATATGCACCAGCTTTTGCCCTGTTCAGCCTACTCCTTTTCTTAGGAAACAGGAGCCAGCTGAGCTGGAATATCCTGTGAAATAAAGGTGCTTCTAAACACCAGCGTGCTGTGCAACCCCAGCTAATCATTAGTGCTCCCCAGGGGACACATTTAGCAAACAGTCTGTCTGCCGGCCAGACACGGCTTCCCTTTAGTGCAGCTTCAGGAATGCAAAAATTTTTCTAAAACGTTTTTTCTTGATGAGCAAAAGTTTTCATCCCCCCCCCCCCTCCCAATTAACTGTGCACTGGAGGTGGAACATGTTCTAGTTGGGAACAGTGAAGGAAGTGGCTCTGACCCACGCCAAACTCTCCAGCAGAGCACAATGCAACTTTAGTGATTTCCAAAGGGATGAGGAAAGCTCTGTGAACTTTGTGGGGGGTGGGTTTCTTGTGCTGGTCCTGGCCCTGCACACGCTGTGGCCGCCCAGGGTCAGACATTGAGTGTGACAGTCACACAGGGTGGCTCTGTCTCATATTCCTCCACACCCACCGGAGTCTCATGCACCCTGCTGAGCTGTTGGAAAGCAGCAGCCATTTCCCTGCATTGGGCCCTTTGGCCAATAGACACTGATGGGCAGCTGCTGTGCTGGGAGGCCAGGATCTCTGCTCACTGCTCCTCTGTTGTGTCACAGCCAGGAACAAGCAGCTGGGATTAGTAGTGACTGCAGAAGAAGGGGGTGAGGCAACAGGACAAGGTGAGAGGCCGGATTCTGGGCCCCAGCTCACCAGTCTCCCCACAGCACAATCCCCTCCCCAGTCCCAGTTATGCTCTCAGTATCCACCGCTTCCTAGCAGCCTCTTTCCACCAGCAGTGACAGCACTGTCTACCCCTCCTGGGGTTCCCTGTCACTCAAGAGTCTCAGCAGCCCCGGCACCCCTATACACCAACAGCCTCCAGAAATCCCCTAGCCTTCAGCACCCACTGCTCCTCCAGGATTTTGCTATAACCCAGGAACCTCACCTCCTATCCCCCAGCACTCTCTACCCCCTCAAGCTGCTTGTTCGCCAGGATCCCAGAACCCACCAACCACCCAGCTGCCTGCTAACCCCCATCCATAACACCCAGCCAGCTACCATGCCCCTGCCCCAGACAGACCTGTCGAGTGTTGTGTAGCTCCATGTCCCGACCCTGCTGCCGATCAGAGCAGTGCGTGTTTACCATAGCATTAAATTGATGGTGATATGCAAATTGTTCTCAAATTAGCTCATTAAATAATTTGCATGAACTATCCAACATGGAGCAGAACTAACCTTGGTGGCTCTGACTTCTGGGTGTGGAGGAAATCCAGTGGACTCAGGGCTGGCTCTACCATTTTTGCCACCCGAAGCAAAAAATAGAAACAAAACCAAAAAACAAAACAAACAAACATAGCCACTTGGACTGCCACCTGAACTGCCAAAGCAAAAAAAGAAAAAAAAAAAAAGCCACCCGGACTGTCCCTCCCCAAGAATGGACGAAATACTGCCCCTTAGCATGTGCCACCCCAGGCACGTTCTTCCTCCACTGGTGCCTGGAACTGGCCCTGCTTAGAGTGGAGCCTCTAATGAGTGCCCTTCTCTCTTCCCAGCCTGCCGGGCTGTTCCCCAAAAGCTCCCCTATCCTGATTCCCCCACCTCCCCAGGATGGTCTCTTGCCTGGGCTCTCCCTTCCCCACTTTTCCTCTCTGCATATCCTTCCCTTCAGTCACTGCCTATTCCTTTCCTCCTCTCCCCCCATCCACTCACCATAGACTTCACTCCTACTCCTTTCCCCATGTCACTGCTAGCATAGGCAATGCACCATTTAAATGTCGCTAGAGTTCTCTCTCCAGGAATGTGGACAGAGCAGTTCACTCCTCTCAGAGGCATTGCTTCCGGCTCCCTGCAGACCCAGGAAGGTCACACTGTATTGGTTTGCTCCCACTGAACATTTGGAAGGTTTTTTGCACAGCAATGAAGGTTGGACGTGTTTGGGATATCAGTAGATATCTTGACTCAGTCCTCCCTGAAGCAAAACAGCAATGCAGGAGTTTGTTTGAAACCTGCAGGCTGCTGTGTCTTTCTAATGTGGTGAAAGTCTCTTTAAATTCTACACGTAGCATGGACATCTATCCACCAGAGGCTGGACTCAAACAACCACCACATTTCTTCCAAGCCACTCACTGCAGCTGTCAGCAGAAGCTGATGACTTTTATTTCTGGCCCTAACCACTGAGGAGTAGCAGTTAGAGCTGGGCAGGAATCAGATTTTCCATTCCGAAAGCTGGCTAGATCATTTGGGTTCAATGGGTAGTGATCAATGGCTCGATGTCTAGTTGATAGTTGGTGTGAAACAGAGTTCCCCAGGAGTCTGTCCTGGGGCCGGTTTTGTTCAACATTTTCATTAATGATCTGGATGATGGGATGGACTGCCCACTCAGCAAGTTCACAGATGACACTACGCTGGGGGAGAGGTAGATACGCTGGAGGATAGGGATAGGGTCCAGAGTGACCTAGACAAATTAGAGGATAAAAGAAATCTGATGAGGTTCAACAAGGACAAATGCAGAGTTCTGCACTTAGGACGGAAGAATCCCATGCACTGCTACAGGCTGGGGACTGACTGGCTAAGTGGCAGTTCTGCAGAAAAGGACTTGGGGATTACAGTGAATGAGAAGCTGGATATGAGTCAACAGTGTGCCCTTGTTACCAAGAAGGCTAACGGCATATTGGGCTGCATTAACAGGAGCATTGCCAGAAGATTTAGGTAAGTGATTATTCCCTGCTATTGGCAATGGTGAGGCCACAACTGGAGTACTGCGTCCAGTTTGGGCCCTCCACTACAGAAGGGATGTGGACAAATTCGAGAGAGTCCAGCGGAGGGCAACGCAAATGATTAGGGGGCTGGAGCACATGACTTATGACTTATGAGGAGAGGCTGATGGAACTGGGCTTATTTGGTCTGCAGAAGAGAAGAGGGAGGGGGATTTGTTAGCAGCCTTCAACTACCTGAAGGGGGGGGTCCAAAGAGGATGGAGCTAGGCTGTTCTCAGTGGTGGCAGATGACAGAACAAGGAGCAATGGACTCAAGTTGCAGTGGAGGAGGTCTAGGTTGTATATTAGGAAAAACTCTCTCACTAGGAGGGTAGTGAAGCACTGGAATGTGTTACCTAGGGAGGTGGTGGAATCTCCATCCTTAGAGGTTTTTGACAAAGCCCTATCTGGGATGATTTAGTTGGGGTTGGTCCTGCTTTGAGAGGGGGTTGGAGTAGATTCCAAAACTAATTTTCTATGATTCTATGATACTCACTCCAGCAGTCACTGTCAAAATCAATCTGAGGCAAGATTCACTGCTAGCATAACAATGTGTAACTACAATAATGTTAGTGAGAAATGTGGCCCTTGGTTCAGAGCTGAATCAATGAGAAAAGATGAAAAGTTTCATCACCCTTTGCTGTTTCTCCTAGTCTTCATTCTCATGGGTTTGACGGTCTGTATTTTCCAAGTGATATTTCACATTTAAAGACTTAGTTTGTCATATTTCATGTGGGTAAAAGCAGGACATTGAATTCAACTCAATCCATGGTACAGAGAATTTGAAACAAATATGCGACAGGATGCTATAGGAAGAACAGAACCAATTATTCTCTTTAGTCAAAGAGGACAGAACAAGGAGCAATGGACTTGAGCTACAGCAGTGACAACTTACATGAAGTGTTACGAAAAACTTCCTAGCAAGTTTCTGCAGTAAAACAAATTGTCAGTGTAGGTTAAGGCCTAGCTGGAGAATGGGCAGCTCAAAAAGTAAAGCTGGTTGAAAAATGGAATTTTTCCCTATGGGAAACTTCAAAATGAACCAAAATGAAAATTTTGTTTTTAGTTTCTAAATGACATTTTGAAACTACATTAACATTTTCACTTTGAAGTCAAATGCTGTTTTGCGGTAGTTTTTAAACAAAAAAAATGTTTATTTTATTTTTATTTTTGAGTTCCCTCCCCTTCTTTTTCCCTGCTGGAAAAAATATTCAGAGCAGTAGGATAGTGTGAGAACGTAACAAAGCACCATTTTTCACCTTTAAAAGTAACGCTACCAATGACACTTTCTACACTTTTAAAAGTGAAAGCATTACTGTCTGTGAAGCAGCACTAATGCTTTGTTTCTGTTTTCCAATGGAAAAAAAGTCAGGAAATGGCAAAGGGGGAGAATTATAAATTTAAAAGTTTGAACAGTCAAAAAATTCTTTTATCAATATTTTAAAATCTTTTTTCTAAAAAAATTATTTAGAAAAACATTCAGAAAAATATATTTTTGTTAGAAATAAATTATTTCAGAAGTGTCATTTTTTTTAATCATACCTGGTGACGGAAAATTTTTCATCCACCTTATTGTCACAGTTTGAGGGTAACTGGCCATGTATCCCCACCCCACATGGCCCATTCCAGGAGTGTCTCATCAGATATCCGGTCTCCAGCCATCACCTGTCTCTGGACTGAGACCCTTGTCCCACTCCCTTTTGACTGGGGAGGTTTAAGGTTGTACAGCTCCCTACCTTACACTGTGATATCCCCAGCAAGCCACTCTACCTAACAGCCAGCACCTGTGTATTGCTCTCTCTCTCAAGAGCTATGGCCAGTATATTAACTGCAGTTACAAGTTCCCACACAGCCTTTGCCAAGCAAATACAGTTATTCTTAAGGTAAAAGCATGACAGAGACAATATATAAAAACAAAAAACAGATTTAAAAACACACACTAGACATACCAGGAGTCACCCACACATCTTATGGGGCCCTAAAAGGCCAAAGTCTTTTGAACTCTTCAGGGATTGAGGCCCTGGGACAGCAGCTCCTGTCCATTTGCTGAATCAGAAAGGAGGCCCTGAATAAGTTTAAATGCAGCCTTTTTATGCCATAAGCCCTTTCTTTGTCTGTTGGTCTCTGGAAAACCCAGTCTGCACCAGCGTGCACCAGCCTCCCCAGGGGGTAATATCATGGTTTCAGAGTAACTGCCCCTGTATTATCCCTCTGTGGTCCCTCAAGGACACCCATTGAAAGGTTTCCAGTTCCCAGCCATCACCTTTCTTGGGCAGAGACCCACATCTCACTCCCTTCTGACTGGGTGTTTTAAGGCTACACAGCTTCCTGATCTACACTCGATATTCCCATCATGCCATTCTGCCTAAAAGACCTGTGTCTTCACCTTGCTTTCTCTCTGAGGGCTATGAACAGCGTATTGCCAGTAGTTGCCAGTTACCATCCACTTCCTTCTAAGCAAGCACATTTATTCTGATGGTGAAGGTATTAGAGAGAAAATATAAACCATTTAAAAAACCTAGACTCATGCTAAAAAACTTACCAGAGGTCACCTCCAGCTTCTTCACAGGGCTCTGGCAGATGTCAGTCCATCACATCCCACAGCAGGGTTGTAACCCTCTGGCTACAACATTGTATCACTTTTAGATCAGGAAACAGAGTGAAGGTCCCGAGTCAATTTAAGCTCAGGCTATTTATCCAAAAGTCCTTTCGTTATCTGTTAGTCTCTGGAGAATCTAGTTTGAACCAGACTATGCAACTCCTCCCCAGGAGGTGGTACCTCGCTGACGGTGCTATAGCGGAGAGATTTGCCTTGATCATACCCTGCTGTTTTTACATCCTGGAAGAGCTGTGGTAACCCTCTCCCTTTGGAGTGCTCACATTCCCTGGTCCACGGTGATACATAAATCACTTGTACCATCCCCCCTCTACCTCACCTTCCCTTACTGGTGCACCTGGCCTCCAGCTACTTCTCCACCCAATTCTTCCTGTGACATATCACAGTACAATTCAGACTAGTGAGTAGCTGGGTGACACCTGCCCTCTAACCTGGGGTGTCCTGTATAATGCTTTGCAGCTGTAGCCTCCAGCCTGGACTGTTCACAAACAGCCTCCAGCATGCAAGTCACTCCAAGCTACATCTGTGTTTGCTGCAGCCAGCGAAGACCTTGGCCCTTACCAGCCTGGGTTATACTGCAGGATGACTCCAGCACACTCCCAGTCCTAGATTTTCCTCAGCCCTTTCCTGGACAACACAAGTTGATATAAAATCTGTTATTTCTTCAATAGAAATAATATGTACATAACTTACCACCCCAAATGGAGTTTCCTAGACACTTCAATTTAAACACTGTATTAGATAAAAATAGAAAACAGTTTATTAACTCCAAAGAGAGAGATTTTAAGTGAGTACAAGTAATGAGGCATAAAAGTCAGAAATGGCTGCACGAAAATAAAGTTAAAATGCTACTGGTGCTTAACTTAACAAATGATAACAGATTCAAGCAGGTTCCCACCGTATGCTTTTAATGGTCTTACTGATCAAACTTCTTAGGTCAAGAACCTCTTCTTCAGCCCCACAAATGCTTCTTTTTTTGCTTCTGGTGCCATGAATGTGATTGACAGGGAGAGTCGGGGGGTGGTCTTGGGATGTTTGCCCCCCCTATTGAAAAAACATTTCCAGCTGGGTACCAAGAGACAAGAAGTCTACAGGGAAGGATGGTCCCTGATGCTTTTCATCACCTGTTGGAGAGTCTTCTGTTCCCCTTCCTGCTTGATGACTCTGTTTACTGCTTAAGTGTGAATTAAGCCAAGCATGCATTTGCACTTGCTTGAGACAGATCTGTTTGCCAACCTCAGTCTGGAACATGTGTTTACAACACTATACAGTAGAATCTTATAACTTCACATACAGTGTTGCCAAACACTTTTTTATCAGGACACTAATCACCAGCAAATTATGAGTTTTCTAATGATACCTTCCGAGGTATACTAGGTACAAAGATTATTACAATAGTGTGTAGGGTGTGGACATGGGTATACATTCTGTCAGGTGCACGTGCACATACATACACACTCCTAAGCGTCTAAACCCTAAAATCTCATAGGCCCAGCTCTCCCCCAGTCCTGAGCTCATCAATCTTTCCCAGCCTATCCCGCCCCTTGGATTTTGCTTTTGTAAGATACTTTTTATACAATAAGAGATGTTGTTATTCATAATATTTGAATCCAGCTGACACTGGTATTGCCAATGGATAATCTTGCTTTGCTTTGTCCTTGCACAGTGCTACGATAAATATTAGGAAACTCATCAATGTTGGAATCTGTTCAGGAGAGAATTCAGCCACGGGGAAGGTTACAGGACATCTTAGTAAGGGGCTTCTCCTTTCCTTTAGAATGTGACTCTTTGAATGCATGTTATTATTTCTGCTTTTCTCCACTGGAGAAATTGCCAACTTCCCACTTACTCCTACCTGGCAAAATCTGGGTACCCACAGTGCTAGCTCTCCTGAGCTCTGCTAACAGCTCATTGCAGGGTCTAATGTATTGCTCAGACTCTGTCAAGAGGTTTGTTGTTTATGGGAACAGACACATTATTTGTGGGCCATAGTATATAATGGGACATATGGCTGTGTGCTACAGACTGACGATCTCATCACTGGGACACAAGTTGACCACAGCATGTGTCAAGCCTCCACATTTCTCCCTCTTGGAAAAAGGGGTTGATCAGTAAAGAAAGCTGAATCGTGGAGGTTAGTAAATTTAGGACTAAAGTGAGGATTGCTAAAAGTCAAGCTGAATTAGCTCTTACCAAGGAAAGGAAAATAAATAAGATATTTATAAGTTATATAAATAAAAGAGAATAAGGAAGGGTGAGGTTGAGCCACTATCATTAAAGATAATCTAAGTATGGCCCAAACCTAAATGAATAGTCTACCTCCATTTTCAGTAATGAGGCTAATATGGAACATATCATAGAATATCAGGGTTGGAAGGGACCTCAGGAGGTTATCTAGTCCAACCCCCTGCTCAAAGCAGTACCAAGCCCCAACTAAATCAACCCAGCCAGGGCTTTGTCAAGCCTGACTTTAAAAACCTCTAAGGAAGGAGGTTTTTATGCATATGCATGAAGGCAGGACAACTGATGGAAATGAGTGTCTATAAGGACATCTGAGGTGGAAGAAAAATGTAAAGACCTTAAACTGGGGAGGACTGGCTAATTTCCATCCCAGAATACTGAAAGAGCTGGCTCATGAGATTGCTAGTCTGGCAGGAAGGCTTTTTTAATAAACCTCTCTATTCAGGCGTAGTACCATATGACAGGAGCATAGCTAACAATTTACCAAGAGTCATGGTGAATTCTCCATCACTGACAAATTTTAAATCAAGACTGGATGTTTTTTTTTCTAAAAGCTCTGCTCTAGGATTTATTGTGGGGAACTTCTCTGGCCTGTGTTACACAGGAGATCAGACTGGATGATCGCAATGGTCCCTTCTGGCCCTGGAATCTATTACTAGAACATCATAGCTATATTTCAGAAAGAGAAAAAAGTGATCTGGGTGATTACAGATGTGCTAGTCTGACCCTGATAGTGTGCATGCCTTTAGAACAATGTGCAAAAAAAGAGTAAATAAATTCCTGGAGGTAAATGGTAAAGAAGATGTAACTCAAGCCCAACTAACCAGATTTTCTTCTTTGAGAGAATATCTAATTGTTTCAGATAAGGAAGTGCAATAGATCTAAAATATTTGGACTTCAGAAGAGCATTTGAAATGGTGCTGTAGT
Source organism: Gopherus flavomarginatus (assembly GCF_025201925.1). Taxonomy (NCBI): domain Eukaryota; kingdom Metazoa; phylum Chordata; order Testudines; family Testudinidae; genus Gopherus; species Gopherus flavomarginatus. The sequence continues at coordinate 28,643,728 of NC_066628.1, forward strand.
AGAAAGAGAGAGAGCCTGAAGCATGGACCTGGTGCAAGGCCTGAGACCTAAACCAAAGTCATCAAAAGTTATGCTCTGAGCAACTGCCAGGCCCTGTCAAAAGCAGACACTTCCTGGCAAGTCAGTGTCCAGTACACAAACTCGGCACCAGTATTGCTAGCATTGCTAAAACACACTGAATATGTAAACTCATTCCAGCAGGCTAGCACAAGAACACCCCAACCTAGCACACAATGATATGGTTTTATTGTCTCAAATATCAGACGTAAAAGTACAAAGCCAGGTGGTGAATAGGGATATTTTGTCTGAAACTTCAGGAAGAAAGTACAAGGGGAGGTACTAAACATTATGAAATGCATAAGGTGATATGTAAGTTGTTTATCCCAGATTGTTTGTCTCCATCTATAAATGTTCGGATACCTCACTTTAACCCTTTGGCCAGCCTAGGGGGCAGTGGAAAGTCCTGCCACTGACTGATCTTCGTCTATTGTCACAGGCATACACGTGCTACTGTAACTGTAGACATTGATCCCGGGAGCTAGGAGCATGCTTCGTTGGTAATAAACCTGACCAAGTTCCTTTGCTACTAAAATGGGTCTTGTGGACTTATTAGGCAGTTTGATCAATGTGTGCTATGCAGGCTATCTGGCCAGAGCCAGTGCAGCAAAAGAACGGCCATACTGGGTCAGACCAATGGTCTGTCTAGCCCAGTATCCTGTCTTCCCACAGTGGTCAATGCCGGGTGCCCAAGAGGGAATGAACAGAACAGGTAATTGTCATAAACAGACAGTTAAGGGTTAATTCCTCTTTTATCTGTAAAGAGTCAAGAAGTTCACATAGCCTAGCTGACACCTGACCAGAGGAACCAATAGGGGGACAAGATGTTTTAAAAGCGGGAGGAAGGAAATCAGTTTAGAAAAGTTTGTGCCAGAGTGAAGGATACAGGAATCAGCCATCTAACATTTCTTAAAAGTAGTAAGTGTTTAGAGAAGGAATGTATTAGATTATGTTTATTTTCTTTTGTGACTTTGTTTTGCATAAGAGGGTGAATCAAATTGGGTATCTTTGTGTAACTAAGGTTTTTGCCCAGAGGGACATCCTCTGTGTTTTGAATCTCTTGTCTGTGAGAGTAGCTTGCATGCTAATCTCATAGAGGTATTCCTTTCACCCTTTTCCTTTAATTAAAAGTCTTCTTTTAAAGAACCTGATTGATTTTTCCTTGTTTTAAGATCCAAGGTTTTTTTGGATCTGGGTTCACCAGGAATTGGTGGGAGGTGAATCAGTCTCAATCCTGCCAGGAAAAGGGGGATAAAGACTGGGGAAATATTTGGGGGGAAGACAGAGTTTTCAAATGACTCTCCCATAAAAGTTTGTTTAAACCATCTGATGGTGGCAGCAACCAGATCTAAGATGGTAAATAAGCTTAGGGGTTATCTTATGCAGGTCCCCACATCTGTACCCTAAAGTTCAGAGTGGGGGTGACACCTTGAAAGTAATCATCAAGCGATCCATTCCCTGTGGCCCATTCCCAGCTTCTGGCAAATGGAGGTTAGGGACATCATCCCTGTCCATCCTGGCTAATAGCCATTGATAGACCTATCCTCTATGAACTTATTTAGTTCTTTTTTGAACTCTATTATAGTCTTGGCCTTCACAACATCCTCTGGCAAGGTTGACTGTGCATTGTGTGAAAAAATACTTCCTTTCGTTTGTTTTAAATCTGCTGCCTATTAATTTCATTTGGTGACCCCTAGTTCTTGTGTTATAAGGAGAAAATAACATTTTCTTATTTACTTTCTCCACAACAGTCATGATTTTATAGACCCCTATCATATGCCCCCTTATTTGTCTCTTTTTCAAGCTGAAAAGTCCCAGTCTTATTAATTTTCCCTCATACGGAAGCCGTTCCATACCTCTAATCATTTTTGTTTCCCTTTTCTGAACCTTTTCCAATTCCAATATATCTTTTTGAGATGGGGTGACCATGGATTAATATAGGCAATATGGTATTTTCATTCTTATTATCTATCCCTTTCTTAATGATTCCCAAAATTCTGTTTACTGTTTTGACTGCCGCTGCACATTGAGTGGATGTTTTCAGAGAACTATCCACAATGACTCCAATATTTCTTTCTTGAGTGGTAACTGTAGTAAGAGGAGGCCCTGAGATATAACCCTTGGTATCAGAGTCCTGGTATGAGGCCTAAGGCCTGAACTAAAGTAAAGGTCAAGACTTTGCTAACATGAAGCAAAGTGAAGCTCTGAGCCAGAGGCAGGCCCTGCTCACAGAAGCTGGCAAGGAAAGGGCTGATGCTGCAAGAAGATGTACCTAAAAGGTACTGAACACTAGAGATCAGAACATTCACATACTTGCACATTCCACACAGATAACAAGGAACAGGCTGACCCATCCCAATAACAGGGCCAAAAGGGTAATATGATGGATAGAGTTGTTTTGTGCGAACCAACATGTACAAGGTGAGAGGCAGTACCTTACTATGTAGAGGGGTTGTACCTTGCTACGTAGAAGGGTTGCACCTCAATACGTCAGGAGTGATGTGTAACTTGTTTGTACCTGTGTATAAGAATGCATTCCTGGGGCGGTGTCTTTGTCCAGCTGAGGGGGCAGTGGAAAGTCCCACCAGTGACTGAGCTGAGTCCATTGTCAAGAGGCACTTTCTCGTAGTATGCCCTGAATTAGACTAAGAAATCTACAGGGAACTGTCATTGTGTCCATACGGCAATAAACCTGGCCGATGTGCCTTCGTACCTTACTAGACTCTGTGGTCATTGGGGGTTCTCTTCGGGTCTGCTGTGTCAGCTATCTTGGAAGAGCCGGGACAGCACACTGAGGGAACACACGCATGCAGCTGAGTCATATCAACATTGAACAGAGCAGAGCACCACACCGGTAGGCATCTGACAACAGTAACAGCTAATTTAGACCCCATCATTTTATATGTGTAGCTGGGATTATGTTTTCCTAATATACATTACTTTGTATTTTTCAACATTGAATTTCATCTGCCATTTTGTTGCCCAGTCACCCAGTTTTGAGAGATTCTTTGGTAGCTGTTCGCAGTCTGCTTGGGACTTAACTATCTTGAGTAGTTTTGTGTGATCTGAAAATTTTGCCACCTCACTGTTTACCCCTTTTTCCAGATCATTTATGAATATGTTGAATAGGACTGGGCCTAGTACAGACCTTTAGGGGACACCACTAGTTACTTGTCTCCATTCTGAAAACTGATCATTTATTCCTACCCTTTGTTTCCTATCTTTTAACCAGTTACCAGTCCATGAGAGGACCTTCTCTCTTATCCCATGACAGCCTACTTTTCTTAAGAACCTTTGGTGAGGGACCTTGTCAAAGGTTCTCAAAATCTAAGTAAGCTATATCCACTGGATCCCCCTTGTTCACATGCTTGTTGACCCCCTCAAAGACTTCTAGTAGATTGGTGAAGCATGATTTCCCTTTACAAAAACCATGTTGATTTTTCCCTAACAAATTATGTTCATCTATATGTCTGACAACCTTTTTCTTTTCTATAGTTTCAACCAGTTTGCTCGGTACTGAAGTCAGATTTACTGGCCTTTAATTGTCGGGATTGCCTCTGGAGACTTTTTTTTAAAAAATTGGCAACACATTAACTATCCTTCAGTCATCTGGTGCAGAAGTTGATTTAAATGATATGTTTCAGACTACAATGAGCAGTTCTGCAATTTCACATTTGAGTTCCTTCAGAACTCTTGGATGAATACTATCTGGTTCTGGTGACTTATTACTGTTTAATTTATCAGTTTGTTCCAAAACCTCCTCTAATGACACCTTAATCTGTGACAGCTCTTCAGATTTGTCACCTAAAAAGAAAGGCTCAGGTTTGGGAATCTTCCTCACATCCTCAGCCATGAAGACCAATGCAAATAATTCATTTAGTTTCTCTGAAATGGCCTTATCGTCCTTGAGTGCTCCTTTATCATCTCAATTGTCCAGTGGCCCAACTGGTTGTTTAGCTGGCTTCCTGGTTCTGCAGTACTTAAAATTGTTTTTGCTATTAATTTTGAGTCTTTGGCTAGTTGTTCTTCAAATTCTTTTTTGGACTTCCTAATTATACTTTTACACTTCATTTGCCAGAGTTTATGATCCTTTCTATTTTCCTCACTAGTGTTTAACTTCCACTGTTAAACTGTTCCACTGTTCACGCAGAAAAAACACACAGACACACACAGCTGAACAGTTGACAACAGTTGCCACACAGGAAATTATTAGTTAAATTAGGAAAGATGGAGGTCAGTGCATGCATTATAAGATAGAGAAAGCAGTGGGTTGTGCTGAAACATGAATTAATGTCCTGGAGGGTGGTTACCAGTGTAGTTCCTCAAGAATTCGTCTTGGGACCAATCTTATTCAAAATGTTCATTGATGACTTTTGCACAAGAAGTAGGAGTGAGCTAATGAAATTTGCTGATGATATGTCAACTATGGTTGGGAGGTATTTTCAATATAGAGAAGGATCAGAATACTATACAGGAAGATCTGAATAACCTTAAAGAATGGATTGATTGAAATGGGACCAAATTCAATGATCCAAAGTGCAAGGTCTAATAATAAAAGTGTCTGCTACAAGCTGGGGGTTCACCAGCTGGAAGCAACAGGGGAAAGAGACTAGGGTGTGGGGGTCGATCACAGGATGACTAAGGGTACGTCTACATTACCCGCCATATCAGAGGGTAGTGATCAATCTATCGGGCATCTTTTATTGTGTCTATTGTAGATGCGATAAAATCGATCCCCGATTGCTCTGCTATTGACTCCAGAACTCCACCGTGGCGAGAGGTGGAAGTGGCAGCGGTCAACTCACCGCCGTCCTCACTGCCAAGTAAATCGACCTAAGATACGCCGATTGCTATTCACATAGCTGAAGTTGCATATCTTAGGTCGACCCCCTCCCCTAGTGTAGACCTAGCCTTAGAGCCATCAGTGTGATGTGACTCAAAAAAAAAGGCAAATGTTATCCTAGGATGTATCAGGTGAGGAATTTCCAGTAGAAGTAGACTAGCGTTAATGCAATTGTACAAGGCATTTGTAAGATTTCATTTGGAATACTGTGAACAATTCTGGTCACCCTTGTTCAAGAAAGATTAAATTAAAGTGGAGCAGGTGCAGAGAAGATCTACTAAAATGATCAGGGGAATGGAGGGCCTAGCTTATGTGAGGAGACTGGAAAAGCCTGGCTTGTTTAACCTAGAAAAAGAAAGCTGAGAGAGGATCTGATTGTCTCTGTAAATACAGCAGTGGGGTAAACACCAGAGAGAGTGAAGAGCTATTTCAACTAAAGAATAATGTTAGCACAAGAACAAATGGATATAGATTGGCCATCAGAACATGTCATTTTGAAAAATTTGAAATATTTCATTTAGATTTTAACCTTTTTAATTATAAAAAAAGATATAAAATATAATTACTTTTGTTTCAAAAAGTTATTTCAAAATGAAAGATTGAAACATTCTGTACGTAAAATGTTGAAATGGGATGCTCCGACATCTCCAAAATGTTTCACTTCAAATTTGTTCCAAATGAAAATTTCATGAAAATTGACATGCTCCCATGGAACATTTTGGTTTGGACAAATCAGCATTTTCTAATGGAGAAATATTCCACTGCTCTAGTGAGCACCAGTTCTAGTCAAGAAAATCCCTCCATCCACATATCTGCCTAAATCCTCACCGTTAGCCCCACAGGGTAACCCCAGCTACTCAGACAGAGCCACTGAATATTTCCCAAATAGGATGAAATGGATCAGTCCCATGGGATGTGCTTCTTCCAAATGTAGGCCCAACCCCAACACTGGCCAAGATTCCAAGTGGCTTGCAGCTGAACCTCCTCTCTATGGAATATTCTATATCCTTCTCCCACTTCATAAACCAGTGCTCAAAACTGGTGTTTGCCCTTTAAACTCTAGTCATCTACTCTGGCCATTCTCCCTGATTTGCATTGCAGGGAGCTCTTCTAACCCACTGGAACTGGTGGTCTAAGACAGTAATTCTGTGTCTAAGGGGTCCCCAAAAGACTTAGACTGAAACTAACTGAACAGAATTCAACTATATATGGACAATAGATTTCCAAAGGGGTCTGAACCTCCATTTAAAATTTTTTAGGGGTCTGCAAATGAAAAAAGGTTGTGAACCACTGGTTTAAGCTACAACCCTGGATCTGCTCCTTCCCCTTTGTGTCTGCATCTCATACCCTTTAATACCTTGATCCTTACAACACTTCTGTGAAGCAGAGCACTGCTATGATCCATTGTATATCATGCCCAGAGAGACTAAGGCCAGCTCCTCAAAGGGATTTAGGCACCTAAGTATCTTTGGGGATCTGGGCCTTTAGTGACTTCCCAAGGTCAACCAGAAAGTTTGTGGAGGAGCAGGGAAGTGAGGCTGGGTCTCCTGAGTCACACAGCAGCACTCTAACCACTGGACCAACATTGCTGTCCTAAGTAGATAGTTGCTCCATACTTTTACAGCAAACTTCAGGTCAATTTCCTCCCCAGCGTCAGTCCACCAGAGTCAGTGAGTTTCACACCAGGCATGAATGGAGCGACCCTCTGCAGTTTGTTTGTGTGGGTCTTTATTATACAGAGCTCAAGAAACAGAATCATAAATCACACAGGCCCCCAAATTCTCCAGGCACATTCTCTGGGTACGAAAAGGAAAAGGCAGTACGTTGCAGTCATTAGTGGAATTCCCTTTTGAATTACCATTTGGGATTGCAGTTAACTGATTATCTCTCTTCTGTGCTGACCCTGCACCTCCACTTTGCTGTCTAGACTTAGGAAGATAAGTAGTACCCTGAGTGCTCAACAATGCAATGCGCCTTCAGCCTGGGGCAGTTAAAGTGCCAGAAGAGTTGAGTTTTGTTCTTAAGAAAACAATCAGGCAGCAGCCAAGACAAAAAAAAGGCAAATACAGTACAGTACTGTGTTAAACATAAACTACTATAAAACTAAAGGGAAAGTTTTAAGAAAGTTTTGACAAGGTAATGAACTGTTTCTGTGCTTGTTTCATTTAAATTAAGATAGTTAAAAGCAATATTTTTCTTCTGCATAGTAAAGTTTCAAAGATGTATTAAGTCAATGTTCAGTTGTAAACTTTTGAAAGAACAACCATAATGTTTTGTTCTGAGTTACGCACATTTCACAGTTCTGAACAACCTCCATTCCTGAGGTGTTGTCGCTCTGAGGTTCAACTGTATGTGTCATCGCTGTAATGCGCTTAGAGTTTGACTTGGCTGGCTGGCATTTGTTTTGCAATTTCCTACCATTGTGGAAACATTATGACCTCCCTCCACGGTTGCTAAATAAATAAACCAAAGGAAATCCACGCTTGGTGCGATTTTTATGGCACTGTTTATTTTCCACGTATCACATGGGGCGAACTGCCTGCCCACTACTCAAGATTCTATTAAAGGCACATGGGTTTGCTCCTGAGATGAAAATAAATATCTGGGGTATGATAGAAGACACTTTAAAAAATTCTCTGCTCACTGTAGCTCGGGTGTCCCAACTCCCTCTGCCAGCACTTATCAGTCCCCAACTTCCCCTCAGTGAATAATAATAATAAATGATGACACTGATGCCTTGGGTTAGCTCAAGCCACCTGAGATCTGATCTTCCTTTATGGGACAGTGACCTCTCTGCTTTGCCCCACTACTGTTGATACAAAGAGAAAGACTTGTATCCTCAAGAAACCAACCTTATCCAGGAGCCAGTCCAACCCTATGGAAATCATTGCCAGAGGAAACTGAGCTCCACCCTCAAATCCTCAGTTTAGCTTTCCAGTAAGAAGTCCTTTAACCACATTAGCAGCCTCACAATTTCATAGATAGATAGATAGATAGATAGATGGGGTGTATAGGGACAGATAGATAGATAAATATAGATATTGCACATATGATGTATACACAGTGAAAGCTCTTAACTACACTGCGGATTGCTATTATTGATTCCACTTAGGGTCATGAGGAATTTTAAAAAAAGACTGTAGCTTCAGTTAACATTCCATTTATTTCTCCTGTGAGCCCAATGACCTCATGCGTCAACTAGAACATTATAGGGTTTCACTGGAGCCTGAATGCTGATTTCAAGAATGCAAAATCCTGTGTGCTCCTCATTCATCTGTCAGGCTGACTGCAGTGGGAGAGGTCAGCCTCTTCTGGGAGACTGTAGGTGATCAGAGCATGCGTAGTTCATGGGGGTCTTCTGCCAGTGGCCTGGAAGCTGTGGGAGATTCATTTGCAGAGTCAGTGTAAATGCTGACAAGGGCGTCTATGGGATAGAAAATCAATAGTTCATTTGCGTGGTGTTCTCAGCTAGCTGGCATTTGTTTTAGATCAGCCCTCATGGCTGACTTCACATTGGATTATTGTACTCAACTGGGATGCATGGACCACTGTAAGTAAGAAGCAGTGCTGGCCTTCTTGAGTGACATTCAGTGAACAAAGAGCATGGGGCCACCGTGATTCTGGAATTCGGAGCCTGGATATGAGCAATGGCTAGTGATTGGGTCTGGCTGGGAGGGACTCTGACAGCTCATCTGCCATCACCATTTCCTGAAGTTCCAGCCCAACAGCAGATCCAGGGACACCTCTGGACTTCGCCAGGACTCTGTTCAGTCCCATGATACCCTCATCCTTGTTATCCAGGTGGAATGATGAAAAAATATCGCCTTCCCCATCAATAACTCCCACACACCCTTTTGCTAGAGAGGCCCATGCTAACTTTTTGAAACACAGTCCTCCCTCAGGTGGGAGCTTGCACCTCAGCAGCTGAGTGAAGAGTCCTGGGAGTTGCCAGATCAGACGCTGATGTTGCTGAATTCAGAAACGTGATCCAGGGCAGCATTCTGATATTTCTGCCCCTGAATTTAGGATTTTCTGCCGCAAAACTAGCTTACAACAGCACCGTGGGCAAAACTGGGCTTCTTCCCGCTAATTTATCCTCCATAGGAAGGGACATTTTCCCACTAAAATGGTCCATTTTCCAACACGAGGAAACTGCAGTGTTGCCAAAATTCATGAGCCTCATGGTTGTTAGTATTTGCTGGAGAGCCACGGCTTCTGGAGTCAGGATATTGAATGAGGATCTCAGCTTTCTTTCTTTCTTTCTTGAAGTAAATATCCGGCCTTGAAGATTGCAGAGAAAAGCTTAAAAAAGTTACCTGAGAGTGACCGAAAGGTTCAAAAGGCAAAGAAAAAGAGCCCAGTGTTTATTATTTTTAAAAATTCACATTTTGTAGCCAAACTCATGATTTTGGAACCGGGACTCGTGATTTTGAACATTTGTAATTGGTGATATCAGAATGGGTTTTCTTTCTTGAGATGTGAACCATGTCAGAACAAAAATGGTTTTTCTGGTTTTTTAGCCTTCATTATTTTGCAGGTCTCACCAGCAAGGAGAATTTTGTCTCTGAACTCAGCTAATGCCTATACTTGGGGCCTGTCTGCTTTTGTCAGGTGGGACCAGCAGCTCACTCAGACCAGGCTCCTGCAGACGCCATCAGACGGAATTCATACTCTGTTATCTAAAGGGCTCACCCAGAGCTCAGGAACACTATTCACCTCCAGTAGTGAGAGATCACAAAGACAGAAGCCTGGTGTAAAGCCATAACACTGCACAGGGCTTGTACAGATAACTGCCCAAAATGGCACTCACCTGCAGCTGGGGCTGCTGAACTACAGTAACGACTTCCCCAAACAACACAGATACAGCAGCTCCTGAGCCAAGGGTCTTTCTCAGCCTTTAAAAATCACCTCCTTGCTCATGATGGTCAAATGATCAGACATCCTCCAGCCAAAGCTTTGCATGCCCAGCAAAGAAAGCTATAAGCAGCACTCTAACTCCTGTCTGCTTTCCCCATGAGGTGGCAGGAGCTCAGCTCCATGGAGAGACCTCTGGTGTCAAGTGATGCTCTCTTCTAGGAGAGGGTAACCCCAGTGGCTATGCTTCTTTCCCCAGTTCTCCAGGTCTCCTACTCCTGCTCCCTCTCCTGAGACCCTCGCTTCAAGCCCCAGGTGGACACTGTCTTTTCCCCATCCACTGGCCCTTCTGCGTTCCTTTTTATGTCAGTTGTAAGAGTTTAATTTCCATACACATCACTCACTCACTCATGCCCGTCACCCCAATCGGGATATGGGCCGCCAACAACAGATCTCCAGAGTCCTCTATCCTGGGCCATTCGTTCTAACTGGTTCCAGGTATAGCCCATTTTTTTGCTATCAGCCTGAAGGTCATGTTGGCAGGTGTTTCTTGGACGGCCTCTTTTCCGCTTGCCTTGGGGGTTCCATCGCAATGCCTGTCTGGTGATGTTAGTTGGCTGCTTGCATAGTGTATGTCCTATCCAACCCCACTTTCTCCTTCTAATTTCTTCCTCTGCTGGGAGTTGACAGGTCCTCTCCAAGAGGTGGATGTTACTGATGGTGTCTGGCCAGCGGATCTGGAGCATTGTATTATTAATTATTATTATTTACGGGATAGTACCTAGAGGCCTCAGTCAGGGATCTGGGCCCTGTTGTGCAAAACACGGCACACACATATAATGAAATGACAATCCCTGCTCCACTGAACTTACCTTCTCAGACCCTTGGTGCACCCAGGCACCATCATGTATGACGAGAGACAAACAGAGCAGGAGATGGAGTAACAGAGAGACAGCTACGACAAGTGAAAGACTTGTAGAGGGGTAATTGCTATTTTTGCATAAATTATACAGATAAAAAATGCAAGCATAGACTATTTGTCTGAAAAACATCCTGGCTTTTACTGGCAGTGCAGAGATGGAGGTGAGAGTGCTGGGCTGCGTGAGCTTGGGTCCGAGGAGCAGATAGAAATCCTGCTGAAGTTGGTATCTCCCTTCCTTAGGAGTGGGAGACAATCTCTAGGCCCAGACCTTGCTTATTGCCCAGCCAGAAAAGCTCTGATTCATTTAAATGGCTGAGCTGCAAGGTAGTTTTGACAACGTCAGTTTCCCATTTGGTGTCAGTTACACCTGCCCATTATCCACAGTACAATGGACTTTTCCACAAGTTAATCTGATGAAAAAAATACCATGCAACAAACAATGTTAAATTGATGGAAATGATTATGCCTAAGAATGGTCATAAACTCAAACACTTGTACAGTTCTAAATATAAATAAAACCCTGTCCCTGCCTTTGATTTTCACATACTCTGCATTTGACGTGCAAACTTTGTGAACTAAAGGTTGAGATGTCAGAACTTTAGTTATGCCAAAGCATGCATTTTTCAACCCACTCTTTTTCCCCACTAGCTGGATTTTCTGCTAAAATGGCCAGCAGTGAAACAGTTAACAGTGTTACCACTTAGGGTATGTTTACACTGCAATTGGATGTATGATTGCAGCTTTTTAGGCAGATCCAAACTAGCTTGCTAAAAATAGAAGTGCATACTCAAATGCCTAGCCTATGCAACCACTCATGCCACTGTGACTTCACTGCTACTTGTAGCTTGCCAACTAGCTCAAAGCTAGCTCAGTTCTATGTACATGTGCTGAAATCACACCTCCCAATGTACCCTTTGATTATCATTAGGTTTCAGAGGTAACAATCCATATGAAAGGAAAGCGTCAGTTCAGCATTCTGAGTCAGTGTTTCAGGCTGTCTGCAGATTCAGGAAGACTATGTTGCATTGGTTTTTGCTTGATTTACGTTTTTAAGGTTTCCTTACAATCCATGAAAGCTAACACAGGTTTTTATTTTAAATTAAAACTTCTACCACATCCCCTGATAAAAAGTATACTTGAGAAACAAAATGTGTGTAGATTATCATTGTGACATAGCTAGAAATAGTTACAACAAAACCTGCAAAACACTTTATTATGTAAAAATTGATTAATCATATCCTCTGTACTGGTAAGATGTAGAAATATAGTTACATTATTTTATATGAAATTAGATGTTATTAAAGCAATGAATGTCAAAAAATGAGTGGAATTTAAATGCATCTAATGCGTAGCATTTTCAGCAAAATCACTTAAATGTTTCAAAAAGTCACCCTGGGCCTCTTTAGCAAAGCGGTGTGAATCTGGGGACAGAACATGTTGATTTTCAAGGGCATAAGCCCTCACTTAACTGCATTTTTCAGAGCAACTCTAATTACAGTCACAACTTGTAGCTCCATAGATTCATAGATTCATAGACTCTAGGACTGGAAGGGACCTCGAGAGGTCATCGAGTCCAGTCCCCTGCCCTCATGGCAGGGCCAAATATTGTCTAGACCATCCCTAATAGACATTTAACTAACCTACTCTTGAATATCTCCAGAGATGGAGATTCCACAACTTCCCTAGGCAATCTATTCCAGTGTTTAACTACCCTGACAGTTAGAAACTTTTTCCTAATATCCAACCTAAATCTCCCTTGCTGCAGTTTAAGCCCATTGCTTCTTGTTCTATCATTGGAGGCTAAGGTGAACAAGTTTTCTCCCTCCTCCTGATGACACCCTTTTAGATACCTGAAAACTGCTATCATGTCCCCTTTCAGTCTTCTCTTTTCCATATTAAACAAACCCAATTCCTTCAGCATGGTCTCAAGACCTTTAATCATTCTTGTTGCTCTTCTCTGGACCCTCTCCAATTTCTCCACATCTTTCTTGAAATGCGGTGCCCAGAACTGGACACAATACTCCAGCTGAGGCCTGACCAGCGCAGAGTAAAGCGGAAGAATGACTTCTCATGTCTTGTTTACAACACACCTGTTAATGCATCCCAGAATCACGTTTACTTTTTTTGCAACAGTATCACACTGTTGACTCATATTAAGCTTGTGGTCTACTATGACCCCTAGATCTCTTTCTGCCATACTCCTTCCTAGACAGTCTCTTCCCATTCTGTACGTGTGAAACTGATTGTTCCTTCCTAAGTGGAGCACTTTGCATTTATCTTTATTGAACTTCATCCTGTTTACCTCAGACCATTTCTCCAATTTGTCCAGATCATTTTGAATTTTGACCCTGTCCTCCAAAGCAGTTGCAATCCCTCCCAGTTTGGTATCGTCCACAAACTTAATAAGCGTACTTTCTATGCCAACATCTAAATCGTTGATGAAGATATTGAACAGAACCGGTCCCAAAACAGAACCCTGCGGAACCCCACTTGTTATACCTTTCCAGCAGGATTGGGAGCCATTAACAACTACTCTCTGAGTACGGTTACCCAGCCAGTTATGCACCCACCTTATAGTAGCCCCATCTAAATTGTACTTTCCTAGTTTATCTATCAGAATATCATGCGAGACCGTATCAAATGCCTTACTAAAGTCTAGGTATATCACATCCACCGCTTCTCCCTTATCCACAAGGCTTGTTATCCTATCAAAGAATGCTATCAGATTAGTTTGACATGATTTGTTCTTTACAAATCCATGCTGGCTATTCCCTATCACCTTACCACCTTCCAAGTGTTTGCAGATGATTTCTTTAATTACCTGCTCCATTATCTTCCCTGGCACAGAAGTTAAACTAACTGGTCTGTAGTTTCCTGGGTTGTTTTTATTTCCCTTTTTATAGATGGGCACTATATTTGCGCCCTTCCAGTCTTCTGGAATCTCCTCCGTCTCCCATGATTTCCCAAAGATAATAGCTAGAGGCTCAGATACCTCTTCTATTAACTCCTTGAGTATTCTAGGATGCATTTCATCAGGCCCTGGGGACTTGCAGGCATCTAACTTTTCTAAGTGATTTTTTACTTGCTCTTTTTTTATTTTCTCTTCTAAACCTACCCTCTTCCCGTAAGCATTCACTATATTAGACATTCCTTCAGACTTCTCAGTGAAGACTGAAACAAAGAAGTCATTAAGCATCTCTGCCATTTCCAAGTCTCCCGTTACTGTTTCCCCCTCCTCACTGAGCAGTGGGCCTACCCTGTCCTTGGTCTTACTCTTGCTTCTAATGTATTGATAAAAAGTCTTCTTGTTTCCCTTTATTCCCATAGCTAGTTTGAGCTCATTTTGTGCCTTTGCCTTTCTAATCTTGCCTCTGCATTCCTGTTTTATTTACCTATATTCATCCTTTGTAATCTGACCTAGTTTCCATTTTTTATATGATGCTTTTTTATTTTGTAGGTCACGCAAGATCTCGTGGTTAAGCCAAGGTGGTCTTTTGCCACATTTTCTATCTTTCCTAACCATCGGAATAGCTTGCTTTTGGGCCCTTAATAATGTCCCTTTGAAAAACTGCCAACTCTCCTCAGTTGTTTTTCCCCTCAGTCTTGATTCCCATGGGATCTTACCTATCAGCTCTCTGAGCTTACCAAAATCTGCCTTCCTGAAATCCATTGTCTCTATTCTGCTGTACTCCCTTCTACCCTTCCTTAGAATTGCAAACTCTATGATTTCATGATCACTTTCACCCAAGCTTCCTTCTACTTTCAAATTCTCAACAAGTTCCTCCCTATTTGTTAAAATCAAATCTAGAACAGCTTCCCCCCTAGTAGCTTTTTCAGCTTTCTGAAATAAAAAGTTGTCTGCAATGCAGTCCAGGAACTTATTGGAGAGTCTGTGCCCCGCACTGTTATTTTCCCAACATATATCTGGATAGTTGAAGTCCCCCATTACCACCAAATCTTGGGCTTTGGATGATTCTGTTAGTTGTTTGAAAAAAGCCTCATCCACCTCTTCCACCTGATTAGGTGGCCTGTAGTAGACTCCCAGCACGACATCACCTGTGTTTTTTACCCCTTTTAGCCTAACCCAGAGACTCTCAACACTTACGTCTCCTATGTCCATCTCCACCTCAGTCCAAGTGTGTACATTTTTAATATATAAGGCAACACCTCCTCCCTTTTTCCCCTGTCTATCCTTCCTGAGCAAACTATACCCATCCACACCAACGTTCCAGTTGTGTGTATTATCCCACCAAGTTTCAGTAATGCCAACAATGTCATAGTTGTATTTATTTATTAGCACTTCCAGTTCTTCCTGCTTATTACCCATACTTCTTGCATTTGTATATAGGCATCTAAGATACTGGTTTGATCTTGCCTCCCAGGTTTGCCCTGACCCTCCTTTCTCTCTGCCATTATAGCCCATGCTCCCTCCTGTTTCCAACCCATCTCCCAGGTCTTGTTCCCCACTTACCTGTGGGGTTTGCTCACCTGTCCCCAACGAACCTAGTTTAAAGTCCTCCTTACTAGGTTAGCCAGTCTGTACGCAAATAAGGCCTTTCCCCTCTTCGAAAGGTGAATGCCATCTGTGCCTAGCAGTCCTTCCTCGAATAGCATCCCGTGGTCAAAGAAGCCAAAGCCCTCCTGGCGACACCATCTTCGCAGCCAGGCATTCACCTCCACAATGCATCTGTCTCCATGATATGAAGAAAGACATTTTTTGGTGATGGAACAACTTTACCAGAGGTGCAATATTTATCACACCAAGTTAGAGCGTCCCACTTTCTTGGTCAGACTTGTTTACTCCATGGTAGGATGTATTAAGCTTTCAGAGAGCTCGAAGTTGGACTCAAAGTTGGAGCTCAAAGCCTCTTTGGAAGCTGGTCTCTGATCTAATTGTCATTCCAGGCCAAGGCGGTCAAAGGAAAAATAGACACAGTTTGTTTACTGGCAAATGTGACATGGCTTTAAATAGCAGTGAAGACCAATGAGGGGAGGCTGTAGAAGCTGCTACTGGAATTTCCCCCAGTGTTTAAAAACAAAAGCCCAGAGCCACAGAAAAGATGTTTTTCCATTCTGTAAATGTCCCTAAATGTATCCAGTGTCAAGCAATGCAGCCGCCAGCCTGCTTGCATTACATCCAAAGAGGGACAAAGCTGAGTTCTGGCTGAAAGCCAGATAGCCCCTCAAGAGCTGTGGGATGCCACAAACGTTGCTCAGAGACAGCTGGTGCCCTTGGCCCAGTTACTTCACCAGGTCAGGATACTTATTCTGACTAGTCAAGAAGGCCAAAGGAACAAGCAATGGGCTCACACAGCAGGAGGGAACACTCAGGTTACCCACTGGGTAAAACTTTCTGGGCCAGGTTCATCTCTGGTGACTTAGGCTAGTGACACAAGGAGTGCTCTTTGCCTTAGATCTCTGAACAAAGTTTTGGCAGAGACAAGCCAAGTAAGAGAGTCATGGGGGATGACATTTACCTCTACGCACAAATTCCCACTCAAGCCCTATTTTTAACCCTCTCAGGGGAAGGGAGGGTAGGATCCAGCTAGTCACTTCCTCCAAATGTTCTGGTCTTCACAGTTATACATTTTGCACCCCAGGGACCAAACCTGCTCCATGTCAAGGTATCTCACTGAACAGATAGAGAAATAGTATGGGTTCATGTAATTAAACTCTGATAACCATGCCCATGTCCCAGTGGTCAGAGTTAAGGTTACCTTTAGAGCTGGTCAGAATTGTAACTTCCCTGTAGGTTCGGTCTTGCGGAACAATCTCAAAAGATGTCTAGGCTGTGACAATGGTGAGGACAATAAAATGTGCTGCTCCATTACCCTATATGGGAGTTTTTATAATCCCAGCCCACAAACACAGCCTGTGCCTTTTTCTTTCTTTGTTCTTTAAGGAATGCCCTTTTTATCCCCAGCAAAACTCCTTTGTCTGCCCTGGGCTCCAGAACTTGGCCAAACCAGTCTGAGAGGATGGGATGGTGGGCGGGGCTGGGGATAGATTTACCGGCATCTGTTTTCTGTCGGTGAAGTGTTCAGCGGCACTGGAACATTTTTAATAGTGGGGGTGCTGAAAGCCATCCCCTTACCCCTATCCACTGCCTCCTTCGAGCTGGGTGGGCCCCGCGCGCCCGGGGCTGGCAGCCAGGAGGCCGGGCATGCGGCAGCACCCCCGCACCCATAGTTCCCACGCCTATGGAAGTGTTGGTAACTGGGAAGCTGGCAGAGCGGTCTGCCTGTTTTCCTGTTTATGTGCCACCCGTCCTTAGAGCCACAGGGCACGTCTACACTGAAAAAAAAAAAAAGGTGACGGTGAGTCTCAGAGCCTGGGTCAACTGACCCACCCCCTTCACCAGGTTTCAGAGCCCAAGCTCCAGCCTGAGCAGGAATGTGGACATGGCTATTTTTAGCCCTGTAGCATGAGCCTGAGTCAGATGACTCAGGCTCTTAGACTTATTGCCGCAGAGTTTGGGGGTTTTTTTCCATGTAGACGTAACCATAGAGCCATAGAGTTCAAGGCCAGAGACACTATTAGATCACCTACTCTGACATCCTCCTGGGTATCACGGGTCACCCACACTAAACCCATCCCCCAAAATGAGACTAAAGTATCACATCCCACAGAAGACGTCTTAGCGGGCTAGTTCAACCCCCAGTGTGTCTGAACTTCAGGCCAATGAAGCCACCAGACCTGGTTCTGACACATGAAGATGGAAGCCCTGAAGAATGCTGCAGAGTCCAACTGGATAGGGAAACGCTCACATAGCTTCGCTCCCCTGTAACGAAAATAAAACTGTGTCAAAAGGCACTGAAAAGGGGGGATTTTTGATCATCTGTGTTTTTTGCTGTGAGCTTTCACAGATGTTAAGGTCACAAGGGACCATTACAGTTATGACTTCCTGGATCATGCAGACTAGAGAATTGCACCTAATAAACATGAAAGGGCCAGGAGGCAATATTCCTGACCTTTGCAATGGCTTTGGACCCAGGTCCAGTCTCACCTAAAGCAAGGCTCAGACCCCAGGCCATTTCTTCTTTGCTTCTAGTGCAAACCTGTCAATTACATTTGAATTTGGGATGCACACGCGATTGCTGCCAATGACAGGAAGTAATAAACATAAATTCATTTAGTCTCAACCCCAAAGACTACTCTCCCCAGGAAGTAAATAGCACTTCCCAGAAATTTCACAAGTGTGACTGGGGTCCCCAAATATGGCCCCTTTTTCTGAGACCTACCAAAGGTTTTCAGCCTAACAGCAAAATTCACCACTGAACCATTCTGGCTCTCTACATCTCTCTGGGCTTGTATGTGGCTTCATCACTGTAACATCTGCAGAGCTCCCTGGTTTTAATGACTTTATGCTCACAACGCCCCTCTAAGGTAGGAGATTATTATTATTACTGAGGCAAAGAGAGGTTAAGTGGCTTGGCCATGGTCACACAGTGAGTCTGTCGCAGAGCCAAAACTGGAACCCAGCTCTCCTGAGGGCCAGCCCAGTACCTCACCCATAAAAGCAGCCTTGTCACAAGGCAGAGAGAGCCAAATATTGGATCTGAGCTGTTCTGTGAAGCTCCAAGTCAACTTTGGGCAGTGTGGACACTCCGTAGCTGGCCCTCAGCTGCCTATCAGTTGCCCAGGTTCTCCAACACTGATATCCCCTCATTCGTTCAAATGTTACGCCTTCATGAACAATCCAAACTGTCTCCTGTCTCTTGCAGGTGATGTGAAAGCTAGAATTAGCTGGGAAGATCTGGAATTTCCCTGCTACCCACTGCTGGAAGCAGGTGGCAGCGCCTGAGCGGCACTTCATCTCTGCGCAGACAGAGCCAGTAGGCAGCATTGTAATTTCCCTGTAGGTTCGGTTTTGCAGAACCTCCCCCTTCCTCCCCCCAGAAAGATGTTATGGGCTGGGAAAAGGATGAGGACAATAAAACGTGTTGCTCAATTATCCCATATGGGAGTTTATATAATTCCAGCCCACAAGCACAGAGCACACAGCCTCCCGTGTCCCATAGATTAACACAGTGTGCATTGTGCTTATGGCAGAGGAGATTAGGGAAGCAGGGGATGGCAGGGCCAGCTTTTATTTAATAGAATGGCTGTTCTTTCTGATCTTCTGCAGGTTCTTTGGATTTTTAGTGAGCAGGCAAAAGGGATCAGCAAGGTTTTTAACAGCTTGTAGATGGGACTTCTGATAAATAAAGATGAGCTGAAACAAGCAGCTATTCTCTGTGAAACAAAGCAGGTGATAGTCTGAGGTCATTTGGCTGGGGGGCATGGGGCAGGGAGGAGAGTGACAGGAAGAATTACATGGAAATGGTGGGAATATAATATTGCCAACCACAATAAGCAAGCGAAAGAATGTTAAAGAGCAACAGTAAATGAGGTTAAAATGTAAAAGCAAAAGAGTTATCAACCCTCATGCTTCACGGAAAGCATCCAGCACTTACCGCTTGCAGTCAGGAGGTACCATCTCCCTGGACATGCTGCTGCTTGACTGGCCAGTATGGGAAGTTCTCGCATTGTGTGTGTGTGTGTGTGTGTGTGTGTGTGTGTGTGTGTGTGTGTGTGTGTGTGTGTGTGTGTGTGTGTGTGTGTGTGTGTGTGTGTGTGTTCCCGACTCATGAACTGGGAAGGATCGGTAAGCCCAGTGATTTCCAGCCTGCTGGGGGTGGATTTCTCAATGGCAGTGCTGCACAAATGCCATTTTTCACTGAGTATATATATCGGGGTAGATCCTCAACTGGTACAAATCAGCATAGCTTCACTGGCATCAGTGCTATGGTGATTTGCACCAGGCACACACCAGTAAACAACCTTATATACCATGTAAGCTGATTGCGGGCCTTGAGGGCTTGAAAACCTTCTAATTATTTTTAGATTTTTGCTCTACATGGGTTTTATCTGTGTGCTGTGTTTCCTGGAATCCTCGGGGGGTTGTGACCCTAGAAGGAGGGGCAGCTCTCAAGGATGACAACAATGTGTTATTGCTTTTTTGGATTTCAACCCAGGGGAAACAAGGAAGTGGCAAGGGCTGTATCCTCACTAAGCAAAGACTCAGGCTGCAATCATGAGCCCCCCCCCCCCACGGGGTTCTCCGGGGGATAGAGTGCCGCCAGGGACATGATGCTCGCTTGGATGGGAGCAGGAGCTGGTTCAAATAGCAGCAAGGAGAGGAAAGAGTGGCAGGGCATTGTGTCTCAGGCCTGCATGGCCCTTTAGACAGAGTCTGGAAGTGAATAAAGGGAGAAGACTGGGATCATGCCAGGAAAGAGGATGAATCTAGCATCATTTATCACTGAAAGAGCCAGAGGTCCTGCTACTCTTCGCAGGCTTGTGGCAAGAGAGAAGTCAGTGTCGACAGAAATCTCTTTGAGGGAAGAATGAACGAAGAGGCCCATTTAATAAGATGGCAGCTGAAAACAAATACTCGACTGGTCACTGCTCACGCACACCCACACATGCACATCCACACACATGGAGGTACTAGAAATGCGACCTGGTCCACGGACAATTTGCAAACCTTAAAACAGTGCTTATGTTAGGCTAGTTCTTGCATGATTTCAGCAGCTGCTCTCAGGAGGCACTAGCAGAGCAACTCTCCTGCTGTCCATCCCAAACAGCATGAGCCCCGAACTATTTTTATCAACAAAGAGGAGAAAAATCCTTTCAGCTCCCTGTGTCTTGGACGATTATGTCTTGGTTAAACGTTGCAATAGCCAAAGTCACGTTGCCAAGTTTCTCAGCACCCACAATGCTATACCCTCCCCCCAAACTTGCTGCTATTCCCACACTCCATCACCCATTCCCGACTGTACTCCACCATCTCAGAATAATGGAAAAACAGGTGAGTGTGAGTCTCTCATCTGAGCCCCACTGCATTCAGATACCTCCAACTTGAATGCTGGGAGCCGCTTTTCCCAGCATCTGACACAAATCACTTGTGCTTCAGATGAATTCCAACTCTGGTCTGACATTTTTAAAGGAGATTTCTCTGAAAGAATAAAGGTTTGCTGTGAATGAAGCTGGGGGCTAGGAAGATTAGCAGAAGGGCCTGAGATGGCAATGTGTGGCAGGTGGAATAATAACGATTAGCGCACAGATCTCAAAGCGCTTTACCAAGGAGGGTCTTACAGGTAGGGAAAGAGGCACTGAGAGGGGAAGTGACATGCCCAAGAAGCAAACGCAGGAATAGAACTCAGGTGTCCATTGCCTTGCGCTGTATTGATTGTACCAGGATATTGGAAGGTGCATATATACTTTATTTCCTGTTGATTCCCTGAGCCACGATGGAGCATTTCACCTAGAAGCAAAACTGTCCACCAACGGCACTGCTCATATGGAGACCTGATTCCCAGGCACCTTTGTCTGCTGGACTTGTGAGGAGCTTGGGCAATGTTTCCGTCTTTTTGACAGATCACAGGAACCAGAGGTGGGAAAGATTTGGTTGGCCATCAGATTCCTCTCACATCCAACCCAGTCTGGACAGGGTTATTCTACTCTTTATAGAACCCTGACATGCAAAGCTCAGCAATGCTTTGCCACGTACAGAAGCAAACACCCCACATCTCGCTGATGCCGTCAACTGGTTGCAATGTTTCCTGCATTCGTTGCAATGAGTACCAACCTCAGGGCACTGTTACAAACCAGGGCACAAACCCCAGGCTGGCTGTGAATTCTGTAGTGTTCACCAACCAGGTATCAAGTGCAAAATCTTCAGGACCTGTAACAGCCTTAACATGAAGTCATCAACACTCCCCTGGGGCACTCTGGTCTAGCTTGCCAACCAAAGAAGTGTACATTTGTGATAGATGGTTCCTTGCACCAAGAACCACAACAATATTCGGATTACTTCCAACACTAAAAGACCAGTCACCTACCTCAGGTCAATTGTACCTTAGATCTCAGGACAAAGAGAATACTTGTAGACAATCTCATAATTAAGGTTAAGATTTTGTCATGATTATTTTTAATAAGTGATGAACAGTTCATGGGCAATAAACAAAAAAACAGCTGGTGACCCCATTTGTGATGTTATTACAAATAACTGGGGGGGCGGGGCTAGGTGTGGGGGAGGAATGGCAGCCGGAGTCACATGGGGAGACTGACAGACTGAGCCCCCCCTCCCCACCATGAGCTGGCTGCAGCAGCAGGGCAGGGCACACAGTTCGGCTCCAACCCCAGCCACAGGTGCACAGCCCTGGCCAAGGGCGCACGGCCGTGGGAAGTTGCAAGGAAGGTGCACAGCCCCCACTGCAGCCCTGACTGTGTGAGCAGGGGTATACGGCCCCAGCTGCATCCCAGCTACAAGGTGCAGGGTGGGGCGCATGGTTCTCATTCCAGCCATAGGGCAGGTCAGTAGAGCCCCAGCTTCAGCCGCTGACAGCTGAAGCTGAAGAAGTTACAGAGGTCCAGTAAAGTCACGGAATCCGTGATTGCCGTGACCTCCATTGTTGGTGGGGCACCAGTTCCCTCCTCCCTCTCAGTTCCCAGACACAGTCTACTGGAAAATAACAGTTTGGAGTCCAATTTGCAGGCAATTCAATAGGTTTATTGAGGCTAAACAAGCAAGCATATTTTGAAGCCCTTCATATCAGTCAGGTTATTTTTATATATCGATAGAGGTTAACCATGTTCTGAAGCCCTTTACGTCAGACAGGCTATCTCTATATGCCAATAGAGAGTTTTCCTCTTCCCTTCTTCCACAAATAGTGTTATTTGTTTTACAAAACAAAATGCAAAAAATGGTAAAATAAAAAAAAATCAACAATGTAAAAAAATAAATAATAACTGTGAATATAAATAAAATTATGTTTTATAATCCCAGACAGAGGTGTAACAATTCCCGCTAAATCACAGATTTACCTACAATAAACTATAGGAAGATTTTTGAAATAGGAAAAGGAACCCAGAGAGTTATTTACAAGGTTAAAGGAGGTAAACACAGACACACAAATGAGTTACAATCTTAAATTTCAAAATGTAACAAAAGTGTTTATAATCAGCACACTCTATATGTCCTTTGGGGGTAACCCAGGCTGAGCAGCTGGGGATCTCTGGCTTATGCCTCGAAACACTTCACCCTCCACTTTGCACAGAGATACTGATTTCCTTTTCTTCGGGGATGGGTTTGTATCCCTCTTCAGCCATGTGCTCTGAGTTGCAAATTCAGCTGATGGAAGGAGTCCACTTACATGACTCATCTGCAAGGGGAGGAGAGCAGGACAACAAAAGTTGTTTGTCCTCTTGTTAATGGTACATAAGGAAAGACCTGTGGTAACATCCCTCAATAATCAGTCTGGTATTGATAGACCTGTCCTCTTGGAAGAATGTAACAGATTCTCGTTACTTGTTAACGTCTCTCTCCTGTTTGGTGATTAACACAGTCACGGAGGCTCACAATGCAACTGCTCATATGTTGCCTTACAATATGAAATGCAGATGTGATAAGTGAGATTAATGCTCATAACAGCTCGAAAATAATCAATAAAGTCTAACCACTAAACGCATTCTGATATCCATTTTAAGAATACTACGTTTAGCTGAGACCTGGGGACCTTGGCATGAGCTGGGACCTGGTCTGCCAGTGTCAGACTGGTGATGAGGGAACCCAAAAGGGTTCAGAGCCTGGGTCACTGCAGAGGTTTGGAGCTGTGTTTGAAGTTTTTCTGATGGTCCTTAGACCTGGAAGCTTTGAGGAATAGTCTCTTTCAAAGTTGCAGAATTAAGGACTTCAGCTGGGTCAGAAATAAACATTTGGATGGCGTCTTGCTACTTCTGTTTCTAGACCCCTCTGAAGTTCTAGGGGCAGCTACAAGGTGGTAGGTTCTATGTCCTTTTACAGGGAGGCAGATCTTTTCTGTACAGCCACCGTGTTACAAGGATGGAACCCTGCACAAACCTACTACATTCTGCATGTCCATAATGTGGAAGTTTTGGCTACGTGAAATGCACAGGAGTCTGGGTAGTAGAACACAGGGTCAGAGCCAGAGTCAGAGGGTTGTGTTCCGTTACTGTTTGAATTATTAGTCAAGCCAAACTGCAGGAAGGGGCAAAGTTTGAAAGACTAGGGGTAAGTTGGAGAATGAATGGACATTACTGAAGCAGGGTGGGACACTCCCTCTCACAGGAACATGAACAGAAAAGAGAGGACCCTGGAGAGATTTCACACCACAGTTGGTTTAAGTGTGAGTTTGAGGAAGGGAAGGATGGAATGAGCAGCTGTTTCTTGTGGATGTTAGCTCAGCCATGTGGATCAGAAAGGAGAATCGTGCCCAAACTGAGAATGAAAATGCAACGCCTGCTATAGTGACGGGAGAGGAGAGGCCGAAAATCCAATCTCACAAGGGCTCGTCTATATTCCGCTAATGCAAAAGGAAGAGTTTCTGAGGTGTTCTCCACAGCAGGCTCTCTGGCCAGTACACTGCCATAAGTCATGTGTAGGTGCTAATCCTTGCCAGCTCCATTAGCCCTGACCCGCTTTCTGACAGTTACTTGCTCCAACCCCACCTGGTCACCTCTCCTGGAGAACAGCAGGTGCTGTCTCTGCAGCACAGAATGAGTGTCCAATACCCACCTCTTGCACTGTTCCAGGCCCATCGGCCCTGCAAAGGCCCTGGGTGATCGCGCTGAGTCAGGCCCAGCTCCTTTCTCCTCTTAATGAAGCTGACATTTTGTTACCACTTTCCTTTGGCTTTGTCCCAAGAGTCGAGTCGCCAGCTCAGACTGCTGGTAGCCCTGTATGACTCAGCGAATTCACCCCGGGGTGCCTAATTAGAGCAGAGCTGCAGAAGGCACTCGCTTGGCTGCCTTTGCTGGCAGGGATCTTACAAATAGCGGAACAGGCTTCCAAACAAGGAGCCTGCCAGACTGTTCCCATTGTCCTGCAGATGTGGGAGCACTGGCTATGTTATCATGCATCGGATGAAGTGGGCTGTAGCCCACGAAAGCTCATGCTCAAATAAATTTGTTAGTCTCTAATGTGCCACAAGTACTCCTGTTCTTTTTGCGAATACAGACTAACATGGCTGCTACTCTGAAACCTGCCTATGTTAATATCCCCAGCACCCACCTCTGCGTCCCTTTAGAATCACACAGCCCTGGCAACTCTTCACTGCTCAGGGGCTGGTTACTCAGGCTGGGGACAATACACAGGGTCTGATTCTCCTGCCTTGCACCCTGTGTGTCACTGACAGCCATGCAAAATGAGGTGTGAAACGCCCCCTGATCAGCATGGGGACAGCAGAGAATCCAGCTTTCTCGATCCAGCCTGACCCAGGGTCTGTGGGGTGTGTCTGGCTAGAGAGGTGCTTCAGAAACAAGATGCTCAGTGCCTGGCTCCTCCTGCAGTGGCCACAGCAACCAGACAGGGAATCCTTGGGAAGCCAGTAGTATGTCTCTTTTGCTCCACACTCTGTGTAGGGGGCATGTTGGGAGTGGAGCTCTGTCAGAGCATCTAGCCTACAGAGTGTCTGGCTGCAGGTTGGGTAACTTAGAGCAGCCCCAACACTCCCTTAAGATACACCAGTTGCCACAAGGCAGCCCGTGACTGGGGGACAGAAAGATGGCTTTGAGCCACCTTCCCACCCCTCTCTCCTCACCCGTGCTGAATGAAAATTCGCCAGACCTGAGGCAGGAGCCCATTGTGTTTGGCCAGGAAGAAGGCTGGGGAAATACCTCACCACCAGTGCAGCAGGCTTTATGCCCCACTAAACTCCCATAGCAGGGACCAGGATATAGCCTTCTATCTTTCACCGGGAGAGAATAGATTTTTCCTCCTTACTGCTTTATTGAGCCTCCTCAGGTCTCTGCAGAAATGAGCAGCCCCAGTTTTCCTCTCAACAGACGCTGTAGCAGCTGCCCTCCCTGTTGTCCCAATATCACTCAACTGCACCATTCTCCTCCCAAGTGCTTCTTTGCTTTAAGAAGCAACAGGATTGGGCCCCGCCTGGCCATGCCAAGCCATAAGGGTACAGATCCCGCTTTCAGCAGCACTGGTTCTCTGAGGAGGAAGCCATGTTTGCAGAACAATATCTCGACTCCCTTGTGCATTTCTGAGCCCCCTCTCAATGGCTGTGGGCCGGGCGGCAAGGCTGTGTGTGGTAGCTCCATTATTAATGATGCCCCTTGCCTTTGTCACTGGTACAGTGCTTGAACTGACTCTCGGGCCGTTGGGGCTAGTGTGTGGGGACTGGGTGGCAGCGATGGCCTGTGATATGCAGGAGGTCAGACTAGACCATCTAGTGGTCCCTGCTGGCTTGCCCATCTACACAGCACCTCTCCCCCTGCATCCAATGCCTGGGGCTCACGGGGCTCAGCTGCAGGGTTAATAGAGCAGTGTAGACATCTGGGCTCAGGCTGGAACCCATGCTCTGAAACCTGGTGATGGAGGAGGGTCTTGGATACTGGAGTCCAGCTCGAGTAGGAACGACTACATCACTGTTTTTAGCCCACAGAGCAAGACCTGTGAGCACCAGTCAGTTGACCCGGGCTCTGAGACTCGCTGCTGTGTGGATTGTTTGCTATGTAGAACATTCTCTAGGGCTCTGCGATCTGTCCCCTTGGGCTACTGAACCTTGCCCTTGGCTAGGGCTCAGCTCATTCTGCCTCGTTACAAATCACAGTCCCCTTGGCCCATGATTTCATGTACACTGCATACAGCATTGCAGATTGACATGGCGTGTCTGGCCCTTTCAGGGGAGCTGGGCCCAACCTATCTGTCATGGATCAGCTCCCTCCCAGCTGAGACGCAGTGATGATGAAAGCCAGCAAGCGGCTCAGTTGGGGTAGAGAGGCGCCAGGAGCAGGAAAGCTCTGGGATGGGCAGAGTTACAGGGAGCAGGCTGGCTCCTGTGGGAGGCCCTGGAGTAGGATGACTCTCCGGCAAATAGCCTGTAGAGCGGAGACCTATAGGGAATGGACAGCACCTGCAGGGGACCAGGGTTCAGGGGAGAGGGACAGCCGTTGTGCTGCACTAGCTTTATGTGGGAGAACTAACCCCGAAGCCCTGAGTAAAGGGCCTAAAACAGACACAGGGCAAGGTGTTGCTACTTCCTGGGGACAGCCCAGCCACATATCCATGCTCCAAGCCTGGCCATCAGTGCCGTGTTGAAACACAGAGCCCAGGGCACAGCCTTCTAGCCCTCTCCCCCAGACTCCTTTGATTCGACAGACACGTTCCCAGTGTCTTTTTTTCGTACATTTCTTTCAGATGTTTCCAGGCCCTGGGCATGGGCCATTTGTCCTTTATTTTTAATTTCCACACCTGCCATGTTTCTGGCTAGTGAATTCGGTGTTCTGAAGAAACCTGGTTTTATAGCGCTTCCCTTTTCCATGTGGGTGCATTTCCTGCTCCTTGCACCTGTTTGCACTGCTTCCCGGGGGGCGTTTTATCTTTTCACAGTAGCCACCTCCATTCTGGAGTCAGCTCAGACACTCGCGCCAACATTTTCTGAATGTCCTTGTTTAAAACACCAGCTACCAGACGATCTAATGTACATCCTTCCTTACTGACAGTGGTCACAATGCTCTGCTTGCTCCTGTACAACCGGCAATCCATTGACACAGCGTATTTCTTTCCAGAATGAAATGATCATCAGACTGGTTGGGGTCTATCTCTTTCCTTGGCAAAGGCAGTTGATTTACAAACTTTCCCAGTTTTGCTCCTCAATACAGTATCAGTGATCTGCCCTGCACTTTGCCATGGCCTGTGAAGGGTCAAACTACAGCATGTTCTTTTCCCCTTATTTATGCTGCTGTCATAAACAGATAAGTAAAAGTTAACAGAACAAAAGTGCTTCATATCTCTTTTGCCTGGAAAGGGTTAACAAGAACAGTGAGCCTGGCTGTCACCTGACCAGAGGACCAATCAGAGGACAGGATCCTTTCAAATCTTGAGGGAGGGAAGTTTTGTGTGTGCTGTTAGTTTTTGGTTGTTCACTCTGGGGGCTCAGAGGGACCAGACATGCAACCAGGTTTCTCTCCAATCTCTCCGATACAGGTTCTTATAGATCCAGAATAGTGAGTACTAGGTGATAAGGTGAGTTAGGCTTATGTTTGTTTTCTTTATTTGCAAATGTGTATTTGACTGGAAGGAGTTCAAATTTATATTTTGCTGAAAGGATTTTAATTTGTACTTGTATACTGAGGCTGGGAAGGTATTCCCAGTGTCTATAGCTGAAAGACCCTATAACATATTCCATCTTAAATTTACAAAGATAATTTTTACTGTTTTTTCTTTCTTTAGTTAAAAGCTTTTCTTGTTTAAGAACCTGGTTGTTTTTTTATTCTGGTGAGACCCCAGGGGACTGGGTCTGGATTCACCAGGGAATTGGTGGGGAGAAAGGAGGGAAGGGGGAGAAAGAGGCTAATTTCTCTCCGTGTTAGGATTACTGTCTCTCTCAGGGAGAATCTGGGAAGGGGAGAGAGAAGGAGGGGGGAAGGTGCATTTTCCTCTCTGTTTTAAGATTCAAGGAGTTTGAATCACAGTGATCTTCCAGGGTAACCCAGGGAGCGGAAGCCTGGGAGAGGCAACGGTGAGGGAAAGGGTTTACTTTCCTTGTGTTAAGATCCAGAGGGACTGGGTCTTGGGGGTCCCCGGGCAAGGTTTTGGGGGGACCAGAGTGTACCAGGCACTGGAATTCCTGGTTGGTGGCAGCGCTACAAGTACTAAGCTGGTAAATGAGCTTAGAGGAATTCATACTGGTACCCCATCTTTTGGACACTAAGGTTCAGAGTGGGGAATTATACCATGACAGCTGCTTTAAAGAGAGTTGACCTCTGACACCTTGTCATGTGACAATGTTTACGAATCACAGAAAGACTCACTTTCTTCTAACACTGAACTAGGAACTTTGGGCCCAATTCAATGCCCACTGAAATCAATAGGAGACCTTCCACTGACCTCAAGAGGCATCAGATCAGGCCCTTTATTGGAAAAAGGGAAACAGCATTATCCATATAGCTCTTTGCTGCTCTCACTGCTTCATTCTCTCTGCCTAGATCCTGCCCAGCCTCTTCTTGTCTGGCTGCCTGCTAAATTTTAAAGAACCAGAATACATAGCCTCCCAAACCCCTTCACTTATTGGTTATCCCTTAATAACCACACAGGAAAGGCCAATAATCCGAGCACATTTCATAGGGGAACACTTTTCAAAATGTCTGATGGCTTCAGTCCAGGTTAGAAAGCAGCAGCCATTTGAAATAAGCTTTTCATTGTTCCAGATGAGTGCAGGAATAAATAAATAAATAAAAAGAATGCCAAAAAGGAGAAGTGGTCTATCCTGTAAGGCCAAAACCGAATAACTGCATCTCAGTAACTGAGTAACAAGGAAACACAGGGAATTTTCCTCCAGAGAAGGATGTACAGCTCAGAAGGAACGAAGTGGGATCACAACCACTCTCTCTCCTTAGGGCTTGGTCTTTGGTCTCTTTGTTCTGAGTTTCCAGCTGACAGACACAGAGATCTTGGGAAGCCTCTTTGAGCAGCAGCAAAATCTCTCACTCAGGGTTAAGGAGGCCTGGGAGAGTCCACATCAAGCCAGGCACATTAGCGCCTGCAGTGATCCAGCAGCTCCTGTCAAATGGCCGGCAGACTGGATTCAGGTGGGTTGGTTTTGCCCGAGTGGATCATATGATTTTAATATCACACACTTCAGTTTAACAATTGTGTGCGGAATGGTGTCTGGGTGGGAGCCTGGCACAGCCTTGACTGAGTTACAGGGCTAGGGTTGCCACTTTCTACTAGCACAAAACTGAACACCCTTGCCCCGCCCTCTGCCCTGCTCCTTCTCTGAGGCCCCGCCCCATGCTCACCTCACACCCCCCCACTGTAACTCGCTCTCCCCACTCTCACTCAGTCATTTTCACAGGACTGGCTCATGGGGTTCGGCTGTAGGAGGGGTAAGGGCTCCAGCTAGGGGTGCAGGCAGCTCCTATGCAGAGGCGCAGCCACGTGGCTCTGTGCACTGCCGCATCTGCAGGCACCACCCCTGCAGCTCCCATTGGCCAGGAACCATGGCCAATGGAGCTGTGGAGCTGGTGCTTGGGGCAGGGGCAGCGCGCGGTGCCCCCGGCTGCCCTTATGCCTAGGAGCTGGAGAGAGGAAATGCTGCTGCTTCTCGGGAGCCAGGCAGTGCCAAAGCAGGCAGGGAGCCAGCCTGCCTTAGCTCCACTGTGCTGCCAAATGGACTTTTAATGACCCAGTCAGCGGTGATGACCGGAGCCACTAGGGTCCCTTTTTGACTGGGAGTTCCGGTCAAAAACTGGACACCTGGCAACACTATTGCGGGATGGTGTCCCAGAATTGGCACAGGTGGAGCACTGAAGGAATGACTAGAACAAGTGGGTGAAACTGAGCAAAGGGGAAATTAGGCTGAATGGACATTGCAAAGTAATGAATTGTAGTTTTTCTGACATTGGGTGTTTCTGTCCTTTGAGCTGAACTCCTACCTGCCAACGTGGCCAAACGTGGCCTGCGATTTGGAATGCCCAGCCTGAGACTCCTTGGGCCTGATTCTCCATTGACCTGCCCCTTAGAAGGGCCTTTCTGGCAGCCAGGTGTGGGTGGGCCA
Source organism: Gopherus flavomarginatus (assembly GCF_025201925.1). NCBI lineage: Eukaryota > Metazoa > Chordata > Testudines > Testudinidae > Gopherus > Gopherus flavomarginatus. The sequence goes on from NC_066628.1 coordinate 28,673,981, forward strand.
CTACTACAGGCTCCAGTGGAGGATTAGGCCCCATGTCCAGAATTGTCGCCTTGCAATTATTTTGTGATTCTCATGATCCTTGGCATTTAAAGCCTCAGTTCCTGGAGGTGAGCAATGATCTCAACATCTCACTTTTTTTTTTCAAGAAAATGCAACTTCTCATCCTCCTGATTGCTGGAGCCTGAAATAAAAACCTGAAATTGGGACCCAAGTACTCCGTAAAGGCTCGGGATCCAGAAGGCAAGGAAAACAAGCCCAACATATATATATATATTTTAATTTCTCATTATTCTCAAGCCAAACTCATGATTTCAGGGCAAGGCAGGGCACTGCCTCATGATTTCTGAACACTTGGAACTGGTGATGCTGCATGCCCCACCATGACCGCTGCACCCTCCTACATCCCAGGAGACAAAGTACACAGCATGGGGCCAAGGCCCAGAGAATAGAACAGGCCCCGGGAACAGAACAGGCTCTGTAGGAGACTTTAGCTAGGGGATTCCTTTCCAGAAGAGATCAGTGAGCAAATACTCTTTCCTCACGATGCCTGCCCGTGGAGTCATGCTCTTGGCTGGGAGTTTCTGATGCTTCCTGAGATCCCACACACAATAGCTGCTGTGGAAAACTCCTTAGGAGGAACGATGGAGGATTTCAGGTTGTATAGGTTAAAATTCTTCTCCTGCCCCATTTACTACCATGCTTCCACCTTTAGAGGCCACCTCTGAGTGACAAGTGCCCTTTCACCTCAAATTGCCCACACAGGCATTGAACTGTGTGCTGAGGCCGGCCATGCTGGCAATGGGGCTGGATGGTGTGAATATTTGTCCTGTCTGTCCCATTGCCTGAACCCAGTGGCTTTCCCTTGGGCTTTCCCTTGGTGATGGGTCTGTGAGGGCCCACAAACTCTTTCTGTGCTGTTGTTACCTGCTAACGGGACTCATGAAAAGGGATGTTTTAAAAAGAAGTAAAGAAGGTGACCAAGGCCAGGTTTACACCACGACTTTAGGTTGAAGTTAGCAGTGTTACCTCGATTTAACCCTGCACTTGTCCACACAACGAAGCCCTTTTTTTCAACTTAAAGGGCTCTTCAAATCGATTTCTTTACTCCACCTCCGATGAGGGGATTAGTGCTGAAATCGGCCTTGCCGGGTCGAATTTGGGATAGTGTGGACGTAATTTGATGGTATTGGCCTCCAGGAGCTATCCCAGAGTGCTCCATTGTGACCGCTCTGGACAGCACTCTCAACTCAGATGCACTGGCCAGGTAGACAGGAAAAGGCCCACGAACTTTTGAATTTCATTTCCTGTTTGGCCAGCATGTTTGCAGAGCTCATGCAGAGCTCATCAGCATGATGTGCACATTGCTGGGGCACATTGCCCAGCCTGTACTTTGTGAGAAGACTATGACCATGTCCCTCTCATCACTGCACTGCCGTCGCCTCCTCGCCTGGTTTTGCGCCAAACAATTGTCTGCCGTTGCTCTGATGGAGGGAGGGGTGACTGACAACATGGCTTACAGGGAATTAAAATCAATAAAAGGGGTGGCTTTGCATCAAGAAGAAACACAAACAACTGTCACACAGAATGGCCCCCTCAAGGATTGAACTCAAAACCCTGGGTTTAGCAGGCCGTTGGTTTCACAAAACAAATCGGGTCAATTTCTTGTTTTGATCCATCTTTTACATCTTAGGCTGGCAGGAGATGGTGCAGTACAACTGCTAGCCATCCTCATCTTCCAGGTGCACGGCAGAAGATGCTACATTACGATTGCTAGCCATCATCATCTCCTGGCTGCTCGCCGGAAGATGGTGCAGTAGGACTGCTAGCCATCATCATGTCCTGGGTGCTTGGCAGAAGATGGGAATGATCTGGCTGAGTCACTCCCATGTCTGCCCAGGCACCCCTGACCGATCTCACCGAGGTCGGCTAAAAGAGCACCCAGGAATATGACGATGATGGTTACCAATCGTAATGCACCGTCTGCTACCAAAAAGTAATGAGCTCCTGCTGTGTAGCAATGCAGTCCCATGTCTGCCAGCACCCAGGAGACGTACAGTGACAGTGAGCTGAGCAGGCTCCATGCTTGCCTGTGGTATGGTATCTGTCAGGTAACCCAGGAAAAAAGGTGCAAAAGAATTGTCTGCAGTTGCTTTCACGGAGGGAAGGAGGGAGAGGGGGCCTGATGACATGTACCCTGGACCACTCGTGACACTGTTTTCGCCCCATCAGGCATTGGGATCTCAACCCAGACTCCCAATGGGCAGCGGAGACTGTGGGAACTGTGGGATAGCTACTCACAGCTACCCACAGCGCAACGCTCCGGAAGTCGACGCTAGCCTCGGTTCTGTGGACACAGTCCGCCGACTTAATGCACTTAAAGCATTATGTGTGGGGACACACACAATCGACTGTATAAAAATGATTTCTAAAAAACCAACTTCTATAAATTCAACCTAATTTCGTAGTGTAGACACACCCTGAGAAGTCTCGCCATGCCAAGAGGAAGCAGGGAGGAGGTCAGGGCAGCCTGCAGAAAATCTCTGCTATCGTTTCACAGGAGGCAAAGCATCTGGCAGTTCCCCCAGAGTTTGTAAGATGCACATGCAGCAAACGGCATGGAACTCAATTATTGTACAAACTGGTGGCCATCTCAGAGCTCCCGCAGAGCTCATGATGCTCAGCTGGAAGGGTGGGGCTGGAGCTGAACAAAGCTGGGCAGGAAGGTGGCTGCAGGAGCTGAGGTGGGCACTAAGGGGGGGGATGGAGCTGGGCAGGCCTGGGCAGGAAGGGTGGTGCTGGGCTGATGCAAAGATTATGAGTCTCTCTTTTCATCCCAAAATTTGTAACAAAAAGTCAAACACTATTCATTTTTTCTCCTCTTTCAGACATGCTGGGAATCCAATTAGGGAGCAGAAACTCAATCACATGATTCAAACAATGACTATTCAAAACAAGCCATTGATGAATGTTACTAGGCTGAAAATTGTTTGTCAGGAGTATTTGGGGAGCACAAGCAAGAAAACACCCAGAGAGTCAGGTTGTGTCTGCAAGTGAGTAGGAAGCTTAGAAAAGGGGATAAATTCCTTGGGTAAATTCCTCCTCATGCAGCAGGCCAACAATGGGGCTGTGCTCTACTGAGTAGGGATGATCAGGGTGCACAGGGCTCAGGCTGGCTTTCTGCACAGGGATGAATATCACCTGTAATCAATATTGCTTGTAATGAAGGGCCAGATCCTCAGGTTGGGTAACTTGGCATAGTTCCATTGACAACTTACACCAGCTGAATACCAGGGTTGTGGAGGATTCTCCATCACTGGCAATTTTTTCAACCAAGATTAGAAGTTTCTAAAAGACCTGCTTATTTTGGAGAAGTTCTATAGCCTGTGGTATGCAGGAGGTCAGACTAGATGATGGTCTCTAGTAGCCTAGAGGTCTCTAGTAGACTGTGGTCACAGACTAGACCGGTGGTCCCTTCTGGTCTTGGAATCTGTGGATCCATGAATCTGGACCAAATAGCGCAACAAGCTCCATTGATAACACCAGATCTCAGTGTATACCATGTGAAGGTGCTCAGATCCTACTGTGATACGAGGGGGGCGGGGGGGGGGGGGAGAAAGAGATGTGCATGGGGAGGGATAGATAGATAAATAGATAGATAAATAGATGTTTATGGGGATGCATAGATAGGTAGATAGACAGAAAGATCTCAAGTTCTGGCCCCCTGAGAAGAGAGCAGATATGGAGAATACCTTTACATCAGGAGATAATACCAATAACCCTAACTAATTCAACTACTTCTCTTCATTTCTGAATGAATTTCCCAAAGGAACACCCATTTTCAACAGAACACTGCCACTGTACCGATGGAAGATGAATATCACAGTTCACAACAGCTGGATGACTCAGCCATTTTTCTGCAAATGAACCCTGACTTTAGGAGAGGGACTCCTCGAGTGACAGGTCATCTTTGTATTCAGTTGGTTCTGTATTATACAACATGTTTGTAATTACTGAAGTTGCTTTTAAACTTCATTTAGGGGCCAGGGGAACAATTTTTGATTTATGAAATAATATCTTTCTCCTTTTGCGGGGTAAATATTTGGTACACACAAGGATTGACTCTAATACATATCTTGCTGCAGGGGAAGTTCTGTAATAATGTTGCTGTGTTAGCAATAAGAGACAGTAACTTTGTTATAAACTAGGGGAATTCAAGCACTGTACAGTGTTACTACACTAAATCTTGAAGCGTAAGGACAAGTAAAACAACCACCATTTATTACGGCTGGAGTGCCGGCAACAGCTAGCTTTATGGTCACCCCCATGTTTGTAGCCTCGCACCTGTTTCCAATCGCACATAACTTTCCTTTTTCAGACTGAAATTTTCTAGGCCTAGTCATTTTTTTTTAATGTTTGGGCCTAAATTATTCATTGTATTCACAGATCTGCTGCTTCCAAAGAAACAGAATACCTCAGCTTAACTATTCTACCTCAGATCACCACTCCTCTTAACACACAGCACTTAGATATGTTTATAGTGAAATCACGCAGAGGTTTCTTTCATACCGCATGGAGATTCAAAGCGATAGCAAGTAGAAATATTGGGAACAAATGGTCACATGTAAAATAAAATGATAACATGCACTCTGGATCTTAGACTTAATTAGCAAGCCATTTTCATTTCTAATAAAGTGTTGCTCACCAGCACTTCACAGCCAGGCTGGCTGTGACCCTCTTTTCATGAGACAAGCCATGCTGTCATCTTGCCTCCTGGGTGTGTTTTTTGCATTCTCTGTGTGACATAACATGGTAAAGTCCAGACTAGTGAGTAGCTGTGTGATCCCCCTGGCCCTCTTACATGGGGTGCCCTGTACAATGCTTTGTTGCTGTAGCTTGGACTGCTCACAAACAGCCTTCAGCATGCAAGTCACTCCCAGCTATGTCTTTGGATATGCTGACAATGGGTGGTTAGCTCTTACCATCCTGGATTATGCTGCAGAGTGACCCCAACACCCACCATTCCCCGACCTGGATTTCCCCCCAGAAATGCAAATCCTGTACTTCCCAGCCCTCTCCTGGACAGTATGAATATATTAAGTCCATAATTCCTTTATGGGAATAACATGCACACAACTTGTTATGCCAAATAGAGCTACCCAGTCACTTCAACTTGAATACACTGGATTAGATAAAAGTATACGACAAGCTCATTAACTACAAAGAGAGAGATTTTAAGTGAGTAGAAATATTGAGGCATAAAAGTCAGAAAGGTTTACAAGAAAAATAGAGAGAAGGTATTTACTAATGCCTATCTTAACAAACTCTATTGGATCCAAGAAAAGTTTCTCACCATCTGCTTCAGCAGATTACTGACCAAACCCTCAGACCCTTCCCCAGAGTCCAACCATTGCTTCCATTGTCTCTTTGGTTGCAGTGAATGTGATAGGCAAGGGGTGTGTGTGACTTGGGGGTGTTTGTCCTTCCTTTTTGTAGTTTCAGTCCCCCTCTGGAAAGACATTTCCAGCTGAGAATCAGGCCAAAGGGTCAATGTGGAAGGATATTCCCTGCTGGTTTCTTCACATGTTTGAACTTCCTTTGTCTTTTCTTCTTTCTTGATGACTCCACTTACTGCTGAAATGCAAGTTAAGCAGAACTCACATTCTTTTGCGTAGGTGTTTGCCAACCTCAGTTTGGACCAGGCTGTGGGGTTTGGAACATGTGTTAACAACACCATACAGGGATATCCTATAACTTCATATGCAATGCTGTCATACATATTATACCAGGACAATAATGACCAGCAAATAATGAATTTTCAAATGATACCTTACAAGGCATACTTTAGACAAAGTTTATTATAATAGTGGGTAGGAAGTGAATGCAGGGGTGTATTCTGTCACACCCTGATATACACAACTAATTTGTTGGCCTTAGTCATAAACAGGACATTTCCCTACAGATTGCTTTTCCTGTGGGTTTTCTCTCTTGTAGAGTTCACAATTATTCAACTGGTATCTAGCTCAGTATGCAAATAGCTGTCCATTGTGTGGCATACAATACACAGTACTCTCATGGTCAGATAGAGAGATGAGTGTCTGTTAACTCCTGTCTGAAAGGAACTTCTCTGAGGTATGCCACCTCCTGGTGACCTGCCTGAACTTCCAGACCTTAAGAATATAATTTTTAGAACAGATACATGATTCCTTAAATATTATCTGCATGTACATTTCACAATAACTAAGATGACTAGTGGCTCTTGGCAGTCACCAGAGATCTCACTATTAGGCATATATCTGATGTAGGGGATTCTTGTAAAAGTGTGGTATCCTCTGCCATTTAGCACCAAGGACTCGCACATGGGCTCAGTTCCTACCTCCATCAAAGACTTCCTGTGTGACCTTGGGGAAGTCACTTAGCCTCCTTATGCCTCAGTTCTCATCCATAAGTGGGGATAACAGTGCTGTCAGGCCATCTAACAGGGTCAAAGAGCACAGAGACCAGAAAACAGACACATACCTCTGATAGACCCCTTTTGCAAATACTTAAAAGACAATGCAGAACACAGCTGCTAAGTCCATCCCTGACCTCCTCCAGGTTAGGGGGGGGGGTTTGTACAAAATGGTATGGCCAGGTTCAAGAGGCCCAGGGCAGAGAAAGTAATTTTGAGGGCAATAGAAAGGGCAACCCTTGAAGAGCAGGAGGGAGGCAGAGGCTGCAGGGGTGTGGACTGTCTCCCAAGACCCAGACATGGGTGTGTCTGGAGAAGCTGTGTCTACCTGAATTAGGTCAGACAGCTCTGCAATTAAATGGTTTGTTGCATTACTGCCCCTTTGCTTCTGGTGTGCCATGTTCCCATTGCTGATATTAAACAATACTCTGTTTTGAACAGACTGTTGCTGTGTTTGCAGCTTCCAACAGGAAGTCATGCAGGGCAGGCAAATCCAGTTGGGGCCTGCTGAGCTGTCGCACAGGAGACTGTAGCCTTATATCCCAGTCCAAGAGTGGGAGAATCACAAGTCCCACCTCGGCGAGGTGAAGCCTAGGGACCTAAACCTGGAGGGAGTGGGGTGCACTTCAGCAGACTAGCATAGGGGCTCAGATGCAGAGCTAGCCTGGAACTGCGACATCCTGCACCTCTTCTTTCTTTCTAAATCTCTGAGGTTTTTGTAATCATCAGAAAAGGAAACAAATGATTCAGATATTATCATAGATTCAATGAGGGTTTCATCTCAGGATGTGCAAAGCTGAAGGGCTACAGAACGGAGACATTTTTTCTTCCTGCTTTGCTTGTATTATAATAATGGCACTTGGCTCTTTAATAATGACTTTGATCTGAGAGTCCCAAAGCACTTTACAGACATTACGGGGCCACTGGAGGGACTCTGTAGTTAAGGTTATAAGACACATTCCATTATAAGTCTGATTTTAATCCCCCATCCTGTTAACTTTCTGAAGACAGCTCCTTCCTGCATCATAGCTCCCATTGCTGGTCTCTGCCCAGAGAACGTTTTGGGGATGTGTAAAGAACTGAGTTTAATTGGACAGGCTTTTTTGACTTATGGAGCTTTGACAACATATTGGGATTGAAAATTGTTCTAGTTGTTGTTGGGTTTTTTTAGCTTATTTTTCAAAAAGTGATTTGACAGAAAGACTTCAAACCTGTGGCCATTAATCCTCATTAAGAACCAGGGCATAAGACTAGTTTTGGCATGTTGGGATGGATAAGCTTTCAGTTATTAGAGAATGTCTGCCCACTAGGTTGTAACAGGCCAGAGAGATGGACAGGAATAGCTGAGAAAACAATTCACAGAGAATAGTATAGTCAGTGAATTTTGTCCTGATCCTGATTCAGCCACGAACGTTCTCGGACCCCATCAAGTTCCAAAGCCTGGAAAGGCTGGCAGCACTCCACCCGCAGGAGTAGGCACTCGATAAAATTACTCTTGCAGATGGTGAGCTCAGTGGTGTCTCCTGTCCTGTGGGACTGGGCTCAGCCCATTGGCTCTCACTGCTCACAGGGACCTGCCAGTGGGTCAGCTGGCATGATCATCTGAGTGCAAGCAGAGCCCTTCTCCTGCAACGCCCCACCCTGCCCCTTTCTTGACCCTGGCACCACCAGAAGTGGGGGTTCAGGATCTCAGCCCTTCCCCGAGGATTTCCCTCCCCCACCAACCACCTCAAGATCTGCCCTTTCCCCTGGGATTCACCTTTCCCCCCGTCACCTCAGGATCCACCCAACCCAAGCATGTGGGGACAAAATTAGAAAGACCAAGGCACAAAATGAGATTAAACTAGCTAAGGACATGATAACAAGAAAACATTTTTTCAAATACATTAGAAACAAGAGGAAGACCAAGGACAGGGCCAAAGAGTTAAATTCCTTTTTTGTTTCAGCTTTCACCAGAAAGGTTAGCAGTGATTGGATGACTAACATAATGAGAACAAACATGTACATGGATAGGATCTGAGGCTAAAATAGGGAAAGAACAAGTTAAGAATTACTTAGACAAGTTAGATGTCTTCAAGTCGGCAGGGTCTGACAAAATACATCCTAAAATACTTAAGGAAGTGGCTGAAGAGATCTCTGAGCCAATGGTGAGTATCTTTGAGATACTCAAAGAGATCCCAGAAGTCTGAAAAAGGGCAAATATAGCACCTATTTATAACAAGGGGAATAAGAACAATGCAGGGAATTATAGACCAGTCAGTTTAACTTTGTTATCCTGACAGATAATGGAGGAAATAATCAAACTATCAATTTGCGAACACTTAGAAGATAATAAGGTGATAAGTAACAGTCAACATGGATTTGTCAAGAACAAATCATGTCAAACCAAACTAATATCTTTCTTTGACACAGTAACTACAAGCATTGTGGATAGGGTGAAGAGTGCAGTAGATGTGATATATCTCAACTTTAGTAAGGCTTTCAGTACAGTCTCACATGATCTTCTAAAGTTTGCAGATGATATCAAGCTGGGAGGGGTTGCTAGGGCTTTGGAGGACAGGATTTGATTTCAAAATGATCTTGACAAACTGGAGAAATGGTCTGAAGTAAATAGGATGAAATTCAGTAAGCACAAATGCAAAGTACTCCACTTAGGAAGGAACAATCAATAGCACAAATACAAAATGGTGCATGATTCCCTAGGAAGAAGTATTGTGGAAAAGAATCTGGGAGTCAAACTCAGTATGGGTCAACAATGTAACACTGTTGGAAGAAAAGCAAATGTCATTCTGGGATGTTGTGAGGAGTTGTACTTATCTTCTGCAGTTCCCTACAGGAGGCTCTGTAGTCCTGTTACACCCTGCCCCTGGAAGCAGCAAAGTGACAGAAAGGAGCAGTGATGGTGGGTCCTCCAGGCCTGTTTAGAGAGGCCTCATGGAAGCAACCAATCAGAGCCAAGCAGTTCAGTTAAAAGAAACTGCAAGAGTGTAGCAGCTCAGTTCTAGTCTGGGACTAGAGGGGTGCTGTGCTGTGCTGTGCTGTGGCCACAGGACCTTGAAGGATAGCCAGAGTTTGGTTCTGGTTATGTTTTGCTTAACTAGGCTTGCAGGGAGAGAGGGGTTCGAAGAACCTTAATCCTCAGATAAGGGGTGAAGCTAAAAAAGGCCAGGTGAGAAGAGGCCCAGGAAAGTAGCAGCAATGAATTGAAGTGAGCAGTGCATGATTTCTGTATATAGGGTCCCTGGGTTAGATCCTGGAGTAGTGGGTGGGCTTGGGTTTTCTCCCCCCAGCCACAGTAGCATAAACTCCAAGAAGGGAACAGGACTTATTTGAGAACCCGAACAAAGGGCTGAATTTAAAGGGCCCAGGGACAGATTGAAGACCATGATGAGGGCAGGAAGACTGCTCATTTATTGGACTGTTTACTACCTAGGGAGAGGTTCATTTGGACTTTGTAATTTGGCTGGAGGGCCAACCACAGGAGACCCAGCAAGGTCAGCCAGCAGCCTGTGGGGGCACCACGGGTGAGAAAAGGACTGCAGTACCACACACAGCTGCTAGGAGTGCCTCCCCAACCCCCATTGCAGATGTATTAGCAGGGAAGTTCTAAGCAAGACAGGAGAAATAATTCCTCTCTACTCAGCACTGATAAGGCCTCAGCTGGAGTACTGTGTCCAGTTCTGGGCACCACGCTAGGGGAAAGATGTGGAGAAAGTCCAGAGAAGATAAACAAAAAATTATGTAAGGTCTAGAAAACATAACCTGTGAGGAAAGATTAATAAAACCTATTGTTGTTGTTGTTTCTAGTCTGGAGAAAAGATGACTGAGAGGGGACATGATCATAGTTTTCTCTCTACAGGGGACTGGACTAGATGACCTATTGAGGTCCCTTCCAGCCCTACATTTCTATGATTCCATGATTCCCCTGGTACTGTCCTCCGCATCTCCTCAGGAACCCCCCTTACCTCCAATCACTTCAGGAGCTGCCCCTTCCCTGGGACTCTCCTTCACCCCCCATCACCTCAGGATCCCCTGGGACACTTGTCCTGTCCCGGTGAACCTCATCCCAATCCCCAAAACAGGGACTTCCCCTCCTTGCCAGCCCCATCTCCTGCTCTCTGGACCCCTCAGGATCTCCACTCAGACAGGTCTTTCCGGCTCTGTGGATGACATGGCACCTCTTCCCCTGTAGCCTGCTTCAGATGTGGCTCCCGAGCATCTGATGGAGCATCCTGCAGTGGGCACTTTTCATACTTCACCTTTCCCAGGAAGCACTGCTCAGGAGCCAGGAATCCAGCATGCAGGCAGGGCCCTCCCCTTGTGACTTCCAACTCCCGTTCCCCCATCCTGGCCCTGGCACGACCTGACGCAGGGCTTTGCCTGCTGAGGTGTGTGCAGGGGAGGGGGCTCAGAAAATGACAAAGCAGAGTTAGATTTTTTGGAGGGGTGTCCCTTCTATCCCTAGCCACCCCTTACACAGGATAAAGAGTCAAGGAACTTGTGAATCATTATCCTCTACCATGGACGCACTGGCCCCCACATAGCTTCGTTTTGCCTATCATGCACACAGACCACCTTGGTTTTCTGACACCCAGAGCCAGACGAAGAAAGAGGGCTGGAAACCGAAGCCTTGGTGGCAGAAAATGGAGGCTGAAACAGGCTGAAATATACAGCATTTCTCTACCCCTATGCTGAGGTTGCATCATGGACCAAGTAAACCTTCCATCACCACAGGGGAGGTGAGCAGATCAGCCCCATCCTCCACTCTCTATGCTGGCTTTCCACAGAACATCAAGTCACTCTCCAGGTCTCAGGCTCCATCAGATGTGCAGTGTCCAAGGAGTAGAGCTCATGTAAGGTAGGGACTAATGCTCTGGGAAGAGAGCTGTGACTGGCAGCTTTGCTCCATTGACTAAGTGGAACTTTCTTCCACAAGGGTAAAGTTCATCTGTGTTTGGGCACAGAACTTTCTCGGGGCACTGCTCTGCGACTGTGGAACTAAGAACCACCCAAACATCATCTTGTTCTGCTCCAAGTCCCAGGTGCACTTCTCTGACCTGCTTTCTCTGATATAAACACAGAGCAGCAGAGACATACAGACAAAAGCCTACCAAAACAAGCCCTCCCCTGCACACACAATTCTCCCCTTGGGGAAAGGGTGAGAGACAGGGTGAACCACAGGGGACAGATGCTAGTCACATTGCTTAATGCTCTAGTGGAAGATGCTTAGATACTGTGATGTTTAGGGTGAGAGATTTATCATAGAATCATAGAATATCAGGGTTGGAAGGGATCTCAGAAGATCATCTAGTCCAACACCCTGCTCAAAGCAGGACCAATTCCGAACTAAATCATCCCAGCCAGGGCTTTGTCAAGCCTGACCTTAAAAACCTCTAAGGAAGGAGATTCCACCACCTCCCTAGGTAACCCATTCCAATGCTTCACCACCCTCCTAGTGAAAAAGTTTTTCCTAATATCCAACCTAAACCTCCCCCACTACAACTTGAGACCATTACTCCTTGTTCTGTCATCAGGTACCACTGAGAACAGTCTAGATCCATCCTCTTTGGAACCTCCTTTCAGGTTTTGAAAGCAGTTATCAAATCCCCTCTCATTCTTCTCTTCTGCAGACTAAACAACTCCAGTTCCCTCAGCCTCTCCACATAAATCATGTGCTCCAGCCCCCTGATCATTTTTGTTGCTCTCCGCTGGACTCTTTCCAATTTTTCCACATCCTTCTTGTAGTGTGGGGCCCAAAACTAGACATAGTACTCCAGATGAGGCCTCACCAATGTCTAATATCGGGGAATGATCACGTTCCTCGATCTGCTGGCAATACCCCTACTAATACAGCTTAAAATGCCATTAAAATGCCATTAAAATGCCAACAAGGGCACACTGTCGACACATATCCAGCTTCTCGTCCACTGTAACCCCTAGGTCCTTTTCTGCAGAACTGCTTCCTAGCTGCAGAACTGCTTCCTGAAATCTACTTTGGAACCACAAGACATCATCTGAGGGCAGCTCGAGATTCTGGGCAAGAGATCCTGGCAAAACTCCCAGTGATGTCACTAGTGCCAGGATTTCATCCTGTTTCTATGGCAGAGTCATTCACTCATTTCCGACACAACCAGATCATCAGTCAAGTGTGGTTGGACACTGGTGGAGTCAGGGAGAGGCCTCTGCATGATGAGCAATGGAAGTTCCTGTTCACTCCGTCTGCTCATTTTTAAAATCCTGCTCAGTGGCCCATGCGGGGCTCCAGGTGTCCCCTGATGAAACTCTGAGAGCTTGGGTGCTGGAGAAGAGCTCTGCATCAGAGGCAGGGCTAGCAGTGAGCACAGAGGGTCTCAGCAGGCTCTGTGGTTCAGCATTGGGAAGCTGGCCAGACTGGGCACACTTAGTTCCCTTCTTGTTGCCCTAGTCTGATATGCACTTAAATCAGTCCCCAGCACAGGGTTAGGCACCAAGTGTGGCCCATGTCTCTGGCAGGTAGCAAAGGTCATCTGAGTCAGCTAGCCATTAGGCTACACTGGCTCCCTCCTTAACCTAGGCCTTAAATGGTTAAAGTCACAACTCTCTGCAAACTGTTGGAATTCTTGTGAATTGCACTGAGGACCACTGGCTGGCGCCAGTTCCTCAGGCATTCATGTGCAAAGGTGTGGTTGCACTCTCCAATCTCAGTGGGAATATTTATGTTTCCCAGCGTATTCCTCTAGCTCAGGGTAATGACAGACACTGGTCTCCATTGTGAAGAGGTCTGAGTTCCCCTTCCTCCAGGAGCTGGGAAGGATCATGGGCTCCTTTGCTGTAGGGGAATAGACACATATGTGGCAGGCCATGACAGCAAACCCCGGGCCTCGTGTATGCCCTTCCCAGCTCCCATGTGTCATAAATGAATTATTGTTGCCATTTCCGATCTCAGCGAGTGCAGAGCCACAAGCCTTTGCAGATCAGATCGGCCAAAAGTGATTATCTGGAACTGGGTCACTTGTGAAGGACAGAATCATTTTCCCTTTGGCAAATCAGCAGTGAGAGTGGCCAGCAGTCTGGATACCTGAGGATCTTGCTGCAACTGCTAGTTCATAGAAACTGGAAACGCCCTGTGCTTCAAATGAGCTATTGTTTTGCCCTGCCAGAAATAATCTACTTAAGGAATCAGTGCTGGCATGTCCTGTCCTGGTCTATGCTTAACTACAAGCTCTTATATCTACAGGTGCAACATCATTCTATGCATCCCCATGTTCACAGCTGCCTCTCTTAGTCCTGGGCTCCGACTACGCCACAGCTTTTCTTTCCTACTGTGCAGGGGTGGAAGAGACTCACAGCTGGACCTGACTGCATACACCCCTTTGCCATCCCTGTATAGTTTATTTCCATGGAAACATAAGAAACGTTTGCCTTGGAATGGAGCAGTAAGCAGAGAAAGAGTGTGCCTACCCCGGAGAGAGCCCCGGCTCCCCCAGAGCCCTGTTCAACTTATGGTGGATGGCAAAAGCAGAAACGGCCTCTAAGCACACAGCACATCCATTTTCCTATCATGGAGACAAGGCTGCAAACAACCGGCTAATGCCACTAACACACCACACTCCAGGAATTTGAACTAAAAGGGGAGAGTGGGTGGGCTGAGACAGAATGGGACTCAGCAGGGCTTTGATTTTTATAAGGTTTCATATAAACTATCTCTCCTAGCACACAAGTGCTTTTCTGCAAAGAATCAATCCCCCTCTCCTTGAGGGTTAATGCAAGAGAAATAGTCAATGCTCCCTCAACCCTCGAAAAGCTGCTAGCTGCATCAATTTAATTGAGCACACTCCCGTTTGTCCTGATCACACATGACACATCCACACTTCGTGTTTGATCAGTTTGAAGCATGGACCATATCTCCAGACCCGGAACCTTTGTGTGTTATATGGATCGTTAATGAAACTGTCTATGAGGCCTGATTTTCAAAGGCTTCCCTGTGCAGCCTCAATGTGGTGATTTTGTATGGAATACATGATAATTGAAGTAGAAGCCACATATTGTGCTTTAATTTCTTTTAACAGGACAGGGATGTTCATTAAAAACAGCATTTGCCAAGTGAATTGTATCTTGTGCCCTCTGTGCAGCATGTGTATTGCCATTAATGACACAGGTCTAAATTATTACTGCAATATTGATGGAGGAAAAACACCCTCAGTGCATTCTGAGGCTCCAGTGAGACAATTAGCAGCTCCTAAGTACAGATTTCAAAGTGGCCAGAAAGCTGGAGTCAATAGATTTACATTTGGGGAAAAACCAAACCAAACCAAATTCTGTTTAAGATTGTCTCCCGTGGCTCCTGTTACAAAATGCTCTTTATAGCAGGTTTGCATCCAGGAGTCACTGACTCCCAGGATCCCTGGAGTTGGACAGGAGCTCTCGTGGGGCATGCTGCACTGCAGACACGATTTTATTGCTAGCCTGGTTCCATTATTTCTGGTCCCCTAGTGAGTAGTGGCCGGCCTACGCTGTGAAGACCCTCAAGCAAAACCTAGCACAGCTGAATAATGCCAGAGGAAACATCACAATGAGGGTAACGTGAGCTTATCTTGAAGGCACAACCAGGGAACCGATATTAGGCAGAAATGCGAGGGGCGGCCTGCAGTCATGGTGCGATCAGGTCGCCAGTCACTTTCCCTAGAAGCTCTAGACACTGATGCTGGAAATGCCACTTACCAGACTGGCGCATGCCAGATCTGTGAGGTTTATGTTGCTTTTGGCCATTTGGTACCTTTGCTTTGAATCACTGCAGGGTTTCTCCAGCTGTATCCCAGCACAACCCCATGAAGGCACAGAGAGAGTCAGGCCCCCGTCTCATCTACCCCCGTCTATGAGTAATGCCATTGATTTCAAATGAGTTCCTCCGATTGATGCCAGTGCAGCTGAAATCCCCAGGGTAAGTAGTGTCTGGCTGCGTATGGGTGTGAAAGCAGTCCCTGTGGATGTGCAAGGAGCCTTTCCCCACTTGTGCAAGGGATCCAGGCAAAATCCCACTGACATGACTAGTGAAACCTGCACCTGGCAGCGTGTGCTCTGTCTGTGACTCCCTCAATTAAGTAACCAACTGGCTTCCGACTCATCGCAGTAAGGGACCGGTGCCCTCTATGGAGCCTCCAAGCTGAAGCTGTGCTGGACAATCTGTATCCTGTAGCTGATTTACCCAAGAGAGGTCAGTCAGTTCTCTCCAGTGAGAGAGGATTAATGCATGGTGTAGCACATTCCACCTATGGGGAAGAGAAAGAGAGAATGAAATATCCTCTGGTGAAGAGGGAGAACGAATTCCCCTCTTTTGTTATCCAGTTTAATAGGGATTTGGAATTCTCTGTGCAAGTTTTTATGAGGCTATTAGCAAATCCCATTTTTTTTACTGTTTTTATTTGTTTAACACATTTCAGGGAATCCATAAAATTTGTGAGCAATAAAGTATCTTGATGGGATGAATTAACAGTGTGGATTTAACAGAATATCATGGCATTGGATTTCTAAGTGTGAAAACTCTCATTCTCTTCTGATTTACACTAGTATAATTGCACTGACTCCATGGAGTTATGCCCGTTTTACATTAGAGGATGTGAGATCAGAATCTGGCTGAAACAATGGAATTCAATCCAAAGTAGAATTGCGTGAACAACTGATTTTTTCAATTCGGTAGCCAAACACAAAAAAAATCTGTGGGGAAAAATTGATTTCAGGTAGAAGAAAACATTTCATGTCCCTTTCAGGTTTGTTTTTTTTGTTTGTTTCTTTTGTGTTTTTTGCCGGTTTGTTTGTTCTAGTTAAATCTAGCTAAATTTGAAAAAGAAATGTCATTTTGAAAAGTCGAAACATTTTGTTTCAAAAAAGTCAAAACAAAATGTTTCAGCTTTTTCAGAATTTTTTCCTAGTCTATTTTGGCCAAAACGATTCACCAAATTCGAGCTAAATTTATGAACAGTTTTGATCAAACCTAAACTGCATTTTTTTGGCAAGTAAACTATTCACTGAAAAAAATTCCCTCAGCTCTAATCCAAAGGCCTCGCCATGGTACCAAGTTTCAAAGTTAGAAAACGATCTAGCAGAAAGCATAATATGTTGTGGGTACATTTAATTAAACACATGAAATCTTAGCTTCCTGAGTCAGCATTTCTCAGGGAATTAATTCACAGACCAATCATAAATGTGAAATCACACTGGGTTCGTCAGGGAAGAAAGATGTAAACTGAGTGACGTCTCTTCCACAGAGGGACAGATGAGGTGCAAGTTTAGAGTCTATTTTCCTAGCCTGGAGCTTGTGGGCAGGGGTGCACCCACGTAATTCTAATTGCCATTAATGGGGGCTATCTGCATAACACCACAGTGCCCTTAATGGGCGAATAACCCCCTAGCATTGGCTGGAAGGAACTGGGCTGCTATTTGTCCTCTGTTCCCCTGTCCTGTGCAACAAAGTTCACACCCTACACCCCAGCCTGCCTTTCTGGAGCATTTATTTGCTTATTGTTTTGAAAACACTCTCCTCTGAGAGTGACTGAATTTCTCCCTTTAATGCAGTTTATTCAAACTCCAGGATGCCTATCTGTGGCCAGAGGGCCAACCCTGACCTGAATCCATCTAGAGGAGAAACTGCTGAATAAACCCCAGCCCAAGATTCTTAAAAGCCTTCAGAATCCTGCCTTCCTCTCTGATTCCCTCTTCACCTGACCTCCTGAAGGGATCACAGCATGTGGTTGCCCTGGTGCCTCTGGAGTTTGCTTTTATGCTTTCCTGTTTTAACCAGCAGCCTTTTCCCAGGCTGCATTCCCTTTAATCTCAATGGTTTCAGGCCCTTCCTCTGATCTCATTTACACTGATGTAAATCAGGAGCACTGCACAGAAGCCAGCTGAGTTATTCTGGTGGAAATGAGAGGCGAATGTGAAATGGCTTTACAGGCAAAGCCTGCTGCCTCCAACAGTGTTGCGGCCCATAGGAAAGTAAGCTCTGAAATATATTGTAGACCTGTATGTCCCACTGATGTAGGGTTGCAACTTTCTAATTGCACAAAACCAAACATTCTTGCCCCGCCCCTTCTCTGAGGCCCTGCCCCCACTCACTCCAGCCCCCCTCTCTCTGTCACTTTCTCTCCCCTACCCTCACTCACTTTCACTGAGCTGGGACAGGAGATTGGGGTGCAGGAGGGAGTGAGGGCTCCATCTGGGGGTGCAGGCCCTGGGGCGGGGCCAGATTTGAGGGGTTCAGTGTGTGGCAGGGAGCTCCAGGCTGGAACAGGAGGTTGGGGTGTGGGAGGGAGGTGATGGCTCCAGCTAGGGATGTGGGCTGAAGATGAGGGGCTTGGGGTGCAGGAGGCTCTGGGCTGGGGTCAAGGGGTTTGGAGTGCACGAGGAGGCTCAGGGCTGGGGCAGGGGGCTGAGGTGCAGGAGGGCTGTGGAGTGCAGGCTCTGGGAAGAGCTCAGGGTTGGGGCAGGGGGTTGGAGTAGTGTAGGGGGTGCGGAGTGCAGGATCTGGAAGGGAGTTTGGGTATGGGAAGGGTCTTGGGGGTGCAGGCTCTGGGAGGGAGTTTGGGTGTGGTTGGGGGGGTTGGATGGGGATGTGGGGTCTGGGAGGGAGTTAGGGTACGGGAGGGAGTTCCAACTTGGGGCAGCATTTACCTCGGGCAGCTCCTGGATGGCGATGGCAGGGCTAAGGCAGTCTCCTGGCTCCACACCACTCCCAGAAGCATGTCTGGCCCCAAGGCAGAGGCATGGCCAGGTGGCTCTGCACGGTGTGCACTGCCTACACCCACAGACACCACCCCCTCATTAGTTCCGGGCTTTGTCTTTTCATAGTGAGGACACAGCCTTTGCAGCTTCCTTGTTTCCTCTAGGCTTTGTTGCTAAAAGTCAGCATGTGTAAACGCTTTTTGTTGGTACTTTGTCATCACTTTTGCTGACAAAATACTTCCAGCCCCGTGAGTGGCATTAACTTTGTTGGCAAGAGAGCGCTTCTGTCGACAAAGCCGCGTTCACACTGCCACTTGCATCAGCAAAACTTTTGTCTTTCGTGGGAGGGCTTTTTAAAGTACCCATGAAAGACAATTTTTTGTTGACAACCTCACAGTGTAGACAAGCCCCTGAAGAACTCTGTGCAGCTTGAAAGTTCATCTCTCTCACTAACAGAAGTTGGTCCAGCAAAAGATATTACCTCCCCCACCTTATCTCTCTAACATCCCTGTAATGCTTTTTACTCTTAAATTACAATACATATTCTCATCCGTAACTCCACCTCGAAGTCCCAAGGTCATCCCTATCCTGCTCCCTACTGTGCAGCGCCATTGGCCACCACTTCCCTTCCCTCCAGGGGGCATAAATGCTGATGGCACATGTTGTGTTTGCAGAAGGGACATTTATAAAGGCAGGGGCTCTTGCAGAGCCCATGTGTGAGCTGAGGGGAGCCCTGAGCCTTGAAGCAAGCTGAGAAGCTTCCATGTGCATGCAGAGGCTGGAAAGCACTGGTAATTGGAGCACCCAGCTGCACCCAGATACAGCTTGACACAGGGCAGTTGGGGCGCCAGTGAAATCAAAATACCACCGCGCTGGGGCTGCCCCTGCTAGGAGGTTGTGCTGTCGAAGTGGTGACTCTCACGAGCTATCCCATATTTCCGTGGAGGCAGAGACCTAAGGGGATGAGTTATAGCAATGATAATGTAGCTCAGAGGCTATGCACAGGTACCGTCCTTTGGGGAACCTTGAGCATAAACAAGGGTAAGACAATGACTTGTAGTGCTGATTACTCTCTCTCTCTGTTCCCCTCTTCCATGCTTTGAAGAGCTATTAGCTTTCCTGCCTCTCATGAGCCTGGTAGGCATTTAGGAACTGAGCTCCCCAAGCCCTGCTGTTCTAATTGACAATGAGAATTTAATGAGTTACGGCATTTAATAAAGGAGCAGAGTTTCTATACAGCTGGGTTGTGTTTGTTGCTGTTTTAAAGGAAGCCTTAGAGACGTCTTTCCTCCTATACATGTACTGAGAAAAAAGCCACTGAAGCAGAGATTGGCAACCTTTGGCACTCGGCTCCCCAGGGTAAGCCCCTGGTGGGTCAGGTCGGTTTGTTTACGTGCCGTGTCTGCAGGTTCAGCCGATAGCAGCTCCCATTGGCAGTGGTTCGCCGCTCCAGGCCAATGGGGTCAGCGGGAAGTCGTGACCAGCACATTCCTCGGCCCGCGCTGCTTTCTGCAGCCCTCATTGGCCTGCAGTGATGAACCCCAGCCAGTGGGAGCCACAATTGGCCAACCCTGCGGACATGGCAGGTAAACAAACCTGCCCAGCCCAGCAGGGTGCTTACACTGGTGAGCCGCGTGCCAAAGGTTGCCAATCCTTGCACTAAAGCATCCATACAAGTCATTGGCATCCCCAAGGTAGGGTCATGGGCAGAAGAACCATAAGAGGCAACTGGAAGCACTGAGGATGCCGTGCCTAATCACAGCGGGTCAAGCTACAGCCTCACAAGAGCAAAAAATCAAACAGTTTTCCTGAAAATGCTTTCAAATCAAGTGAAACCAATGGGAGCCAGGCCCTGCCCTGCATAGGCACTTTTGAAAATCTCAGTGGGTGTCCATCTGCGTCTTGAGGCACCTTTGGAAATCTGACCCAGTGTTAGTAGCTGAAACATGTTAAACATCACATGCTTTTCGTCAGAGAAATCCATGGCCCTTCTCTCTGAGTTCGATGAGTATTGCTGATTTTATTTAATGAAGAGTTAATTCATCACCATGGCTCCTCTCCACGATAAATCACAGTGATCTTGGAGAGTTTGCTACACCATGAAGGCAATAGTTAGCCTGGATATTCACTGGGCCCACTAGGCTGCACATAGCAATCTGCACCTTTGCTATAAACCCCGTGACTGCAAACTGGTAGCAGCTGTTTGAGGCTCTGGTAGGATCCATCTGCCCTTTCAACTTCCCTAGACTGAGAGAGAAACTGCCTCAGACTTACGTTTCCCTGCACCATTCCCTCCTACACCACTGGCTGGACTGATGAGACTTCCCCTAATTACTAGAGCCTGTCCCCGCTGTCAAGGAACAGCTGGGAGCTGTCAGAACTCCTGAAATCCAGGCTCCAGGTGAGGATTCCTCAGGTGAAGGATGACAGCTACCAGTCGCTGTCGCAGGCCAGTAGGAACGGCTGACATTCATTCTGAGGAGGGCACTGAGGAATGGGAAGGAACACAGCAGAGAATGCTGGTGAGGGGAAAGCATGTGTAGCGTGGCCAACCTCAAGCATTCCAAAATCAAGAGACAGGCCCCAAAATTCATGAGATGTTTCTACAAATAATAAATCTGGGGATTGCTTTTATTTTCCTTCTTCTCTCTGAGCCATGAGGGAGCACCAGGGTCATGTTTCCAAGCTTTTATCTGCATCAGGACAGCTAGAAAGTTACTTTTGCTTTAAGGAGATAGCTGAGATCTTCCTCTGATCTCTTGATTCCAGCATCTGGGGCTTTAAGAGATACACTAAAAATGTCAAGGCTGGTTGTGACAAAATAGAGAGCAGGCACTGCACTGTGTACACAGGACTCTACCTACCATAGGATGATAGACTCATAGACATGTAGGGCTGGACGGGAGCTCAGGAGGTCAGTTAGTCCATCACCTGGCACTCTCTAGCCTGTTCTTAAAATACGTCCAATAATGGGGATTCCACAACCTCTCGAGGTCACCTGTTCCAGTGCTGAACCATTAGGAATATTAGTTTTTCCTAATATCTAACCGAAATCTCTCCTCTGCAATCTCAGCCCATTACTTTGTGTCCTGCCTTCAGTGGACATGGAGAACAATCACTCCTCATCCTCTCTGTAACAACTCCTTGATAGATTTCAAGACTGTCATGTCCCACCTCAGCCGTCTCTTCTCCACGTTAAATGTAGCCAGTTCTTTCGACACACCATGCCGGGCGTAAACATGTACTCATCCTTTCTAGTGCCCAGTTACAAAAACAGTCAGGCTGGGTTACGAGCCAGCATCTCCACCTAAACTGAAAGTCTCGGTCTGGGATACTGCCTTTGTAGAGGTGCATGGCAGTGATGAGAGAATAGGAGATTTCTGTTCCTCTGAACAGTGGTGATCTCAGCCTGGATTGCTCCATTTGCCCCAAAGAATGTCGTTAATAGTTTCAGTAGAACCTGAGTCATCGTTTCTGAAAACCAAGGTCTGGTTTGTACTTTATCACGATGAGAGAAATGAGTTGGAAGGTAATTGGATCCTGTTGCTTCCTAAACAGCTAAATATTTACATATAGGCTGGCCTATTAATCATGGTCCCATATGGCAGGAAAGCTTGCCTTAGCACTTTGGGGAAAACTGCTGCTTGAGTGTGTGTTTGTCTGACAAATGTCTCCCTGACAGCTTCACTTTAATCACAATCAGCTGCAACACCATAATTACAGATTTAGGGAGGTTTGCAGCCTCCAAGTGATTGATTGTTTGATATACACGATTTAGAAGATAGATGTTCTTATTTAAATCAACTACTTAGCTAGGAAACTGGCTACGCAGAAAACAGAGTGAAAACAACGTGTGACATACAAGGCAAACATTTGCAGTCAGGCGTGACATTCCAGTTAATTCTGCCCTTTGTAGGATGGCTGGCACCTTTAGGAATGGTTCTTGAGCAGCTAAAATGCAGGAACCCAGACCTAGTCAGTACATGATCAGACCATTGGCCTATCAAGTCCAGTGTGCTGGTGACTTGGGCTATGTCTACACTTGCAGATGTAGAGCGCCGGGAGTTAAACCAGCTCTTGGAGACAGCAGCAGGGAAAGTGCTGCTGTGTGTTCACACTTGCTCCTTGTGACTGTGGAGCATTAGCAGCTCTTGCAATGCCACAGACAGCAGTGCATTGTGGGAGATATCCCAGTGTGCAAGTGGCTGCAGCGTGCTTTGGGAAGGGTTTGCAATGCCTCACGGGGCAGGCACAGCATCACATGATGCAGGTTTTCCAATCACATTGTTCCATGGGCATCCTACTAGATTTCCAGCTGCTTTTCAAATGCGGGGGTGGGGAGTGTGACAGGGAGTGTGTTGTGTGTATGTAGAGGGAGAGTGTGTCAGCATGCTATCTTGTAAGTTCAGACAGTGGCAGGGGGAAGGGGGAAACCTGACATCAGCCTCCACCCTCCACCTCTCTCTTTCTCTCTCTTTCTCTCTCTCTCTCACACACACACACACACACACACACACACACACACACACACACACACACACGCCTGCCTCTGCAGCAGGAGTATTCCACAGTAATGGTTTGCAGATAAGCAGCCGGCTGTCAGAAATGGAGCTTTGAAAGGGGATATCCGCATGCCTGCACCCGAATTCAAAACAATGACCAGAGTGACCACCTGACTTCGGGGATTATGGGATGTTTCTGTAGGCCAATCACACCACAGTAGTGCAACACATCATCCACACTGATACCCCGGCACTCCAGTCTGGGCACTTGTGGAGGTGGATTACCAGGAGCGCACCAGCTGCAGAGTCCAGGCGCTCTTAGTGCCTCCCCAGTGTGGACACCTCAGGAGTTAGGGTCCCTGGGGCTGATTTAATGTGCTCTAACATGCTAGTATAGACAAGGTCTTGATCATCCATAATACACCTAAGAAAAGTGCCTGACCCCACTACTTTCCTTCCTGACCTCTTCTCTACATTTTCAGTTGCTGAAGGATGAGATTTAATAATCTATAGCAAAGTGCCCTAATCTGTATCTGTGGCTGGTTGTGCATTCCCAATCCCACTGTGATACTGGACCCCATATTATTCATAGTGATATTATTATTATATGATTATAGCATAATTATGATGCATTTTGTGCAAGATGGGTCATGTCAGATGTCATTGGAAAGCTTATGATTTGCTGAATATGACTATCCTATTTGTATGCATGTACCATTTTTGTATGTGAAGTTATAAATACTGACTGTGTATCTGGATTTCAACTGCAGTCACACCTGGGTAACGCCCACTAGATGTTTTCAGTCTAGATAGCTGGTTGGGAAGGGCCTATTCAGGGAAATGAGCCATTAGGGCGAACCTGTCACACCCATTTTCAATACAGCAGTAGCAACAGATTCTGTTAACTCCAGCACTAGATACTATGACTCCCTATGACTGTAAATCCCACAGGGTAACTGTGTGAAGCACCATTTCCTTTTATTTTCTCTACATTTACCGGCCATTAATTTTACAGAATGACACCACTCAAAGTCTGTGTGACATTTCACTCCATATTCTTTATGAAAATATGCTGATGATATGAATATGACATAACTGAGATGTACTTCATGCGAGATGGGTCTTGTAGGGTATCATTGGAAAGGTTATGATTTGCTGAATGTGGTTATCCAATTTGTATGCCTGTATCATTTCTGTATCTGAAGTGAGGAATATTGACTCTGTATCTGTATTTCAACTATGCTGCTTTGGATGACGCCCACTGCTAACACTTCAGGTATAACAATGGAAAATCCAGACAGGGCAGATGGACCATCAGCGAGAACAATGGACTGTGAAAAGGGTTGGCCTTCCTGCAGACACTCCATACTGCCACTGACTCATGGAAGCTGTGATGCTACAGAGTCAGGTGGTCCTGTCACCTGATACTAAACATTACCAGGGGTGTCTTGTAACTTTCCACTGGAAGGGATGGGGGTCAAGTTTGGGAAACAAAGGTTTCCCGCCGTATGCAAATCCTATTTAAGGGTGGGGAGGAAGGCAAACGAGACTCCTTCTCTCCGTGGCAGGACTGCTTAAGAACAAAGACTGCTAAAGCCGCCTAAAGGGAAGGCAGGGGAAGTCCAGACTGAGAGAGGGGTGCAGTCTGAAAAGGAATACAGCTGGAACGCTGAACCACAGAAACTTTGCAACCTGTCCAAAATGACATTTAGGGCAAGAAATTCCATTTTGTATCCTGTTTCTTAAGTATATTGAGCCTATTTTGCATATTTTGCTTTATTTGGTCAGTAATCTGCTTTGTTCTGTCTATCTCCTATCTTCACTTAAAATTCACCTTTTGTAGTTAATAAAATTTGTTTTGTTTATTTTTAAACCCAGTTTCTGTAATTTCTAACTGGGGGTTGGGACAAGAAGTTGTGCATAGCTCCCTCCACGTTAAGGGAGGGGGCCGAATTTTATAAAACCTTTGGGTTTGTCCCCCTTAAAAGGAGTTGGCACTGGAGTGTTGGGGTGAGCCCCCAAGGCTGAATCTTTCCAGAGTGGATCTCTGTCTCTCTGTGCAGCTGGTTGTGCCCTGCCTGTGTGCTTGGCTGGAAGAGACTTGTGAGCCTAACCCAGCAGGGCGAGGTAAAGGGGATCCAGGCTGGCAGAATAGGCTGACTCAGTTAAACCCCAGCACATCAGGTGACACCCCAAGGGGCCCAAACCCATCACACTCTGACTCTTCTATGTTGGGGCTGAGTGATTTTTACTACTCCTTCCACAATCCTGGCTAATGTGTTCGAGTCGCCTTCTCCTCTTGTCCAGGCTACCTTAGCTTCACTTTTGCACCATGCACCAGAGCAGCTCTCACTAATTTCTGCTGTAAGACTCCTCATAGACTTCTCATTCTAGCTCTGTGTATTGTGATTGATCAAACTCTAATGAGCAGGGGTCAAACTGTGTGCCTTGTGCACAGCCCTGCTAGGGGCTGGACCAGGGCTGAGCCACCCTGCTACAGAGGGAGCTCTGGTCCTGAAAGGATTATGCTCAAGGGGCAATCTCTCACCTGAAGTGTCAGGGAGCACATGGGGCATGTACAGGCTGTGTTATCCCTTGGCATGGTGTAGCATGCTCCCCTTCTCCATGGGCAGTCAGACCCATGGGTGGAGGCGGGGATGTGAGTGCATAGATCCACTTTCTTGTGCCCCCTTTGGGGTGCCTCATGTCCACAACCATTGCAGAAGGGAACAGTGTCTGGGCTGCCCCAATGTAGAGACTGAACCTGATGCTGATCTTTGCATGTGGGACCCAGAGGGAAAAGGTCCTTTGAAGATCTCCCCTCCCACCATGAACACACACACACACACACACACACTCCATCCCTAGCACAGGGTGCAAAGTTCTTCCCAGATTGTCTGCCTTCTCCAGGGCACAGGATACCAATCGGACCCGCAGCGGGCACCCTCAGTCTGTTCTTCCCCTACTTCCAACACTTGGATCTTGCACTGCTGCTGCCCCAGCTGGGCCTGGCAAGGGGTGACAATCCACATGCTGCCACTCCCTCCTCCAGACAGCTGGAAGTGGTGCTAGGGTGAGCAATCTCAGGAGGGGTTTAGGGCAGGGTACTAAAAATGAAATGCAGGGTTGGGGGGGAGCTAAGGGATGAAATTTGTTTGGGGGGTGTAAAACAGAAACATCTGGGGCAGGGGATATTGGACAGGAGGTGCTACAACGAAATGCCTGGGGAAGCTGTCTGGGGTAGGAGTGAAATTTGTGTGAAAGGCCCTGAAGGGAGAGAGTGTGTGTGTGAGAGAGAAATGGGTGTATGTGGGTGAGGAGGTGTGCAAGAAAACGAGAGTGAAAAGCAAAGGACTGGAGGGATAAAATTCAATGCTGGGGTCCTGTTCTGTCTCCATTACCCCTCCTCGGGCTTCATATATTTATACTAATTTACACAAATATCAACACATTTGCATCTCCTCCAGCAGTTGAGGTGGTTCTGTTGGCCACTCTGCACAGCCCAGGGCTCACCAGGAGCCATTGAATACGTTTGGCTATACGGGGGCTATGTCTCTGGGGGAGATAGGCTGGGGCAAGGCCAGTTTTTGTTTTTAGAGGGGTGGGTTCTTAGAGTTAAAACATTTTAGTTGGCATCTTCCTCCTGCCTCTAGAGCAGCTCTGTTGTGTGGAAGTCAGACAATGTTGATTTGGGACTATAGCATCTCTTACAAGCTAATCAGGAGTGGGCTTGCCCAGTATGTGGATGGGAGACCTGCCATGAAACACCAGGCACCTATGATCCAGTATTGAGAAGCTCTGAGCACTGGGAAATTCAGCAGCACTGTGTTGCAGGCAGCTATGGGTCGGGCTGACTTTTCTCTGGTAGCTGCATCAGAGGAATGCAAACAAACCCTACCCTCCTTGAGGATTATGAAGGGTAGGAGGGGATTGAGGTTTCCTCTTGGTCCTGAATGCTGAGCAGCTCATGTCCTGAACTGTAAGGGTTAAGCCTGGGGGACTTGGCTTGCCAAGTCAGCACTGAGTGAAGGCTGTAATGTGCTGTTTCTACCACTGGAATAGGAGTGCCAGAGCCTGTGTCCCTGGTAGATGCGCTAAGGGGCACATTTGCTCCAGACAGTTCGGTGACTGTGGCTGGCTGATCCTAGGGAGAGTCAACCTGAGGCCTACCAGTGAGAGGAGGGGGGTCCTCTTCCCTGGCAGCTGCTGCAGGAAACCCATGCAAAGGAGATCGCTACCCCACACTGAGCAGCCAGCATGATGTTCGGCTCTTTGCCCTCCCCTTCACAGTCCTGCCCAACTTAAGCTTTTTGGGGCAGCAACCATCATCTGTGTGTGTGTGTATGTACATGTACAGTGCCCAGGGCATGAGATGGTTCCCTAAGTGCTGCTGTAATACAAAGCAATAGTAAGGACAACAGAACAGCTTCCTACCCCCCCCTCTGGGCTCCCTGCCCCTTCCCCACTATACAACTGACAGCTGCCATAGGGGCAGGGCTCAGGAGCAGATTTTCAAACACTCACTACTAGGGCTGGTTGGAGAACAACAATCAGGGGCATCATTTGCCATGGGACAAGGAAGACAGTGCCCTGCCCTAACTTTGGTGTCCCCCCACCCCACCCCCAGCCAGGCTTTTCATAGGTCTATATGCACCATTACGTCTTCCACTTCCCCCCGGCCCAAGACTTTGCAGGGTATTTTATAATCACATCTCATATTCTATGTGCTGACGCACCTTTGCCCTCTCCAACCTAAACAGCTCTGAAATGACATCCCTGACAGCACCATTGCATGAAAAATTCAAGGTTTCTACATTTGTTTTTCGTTCTGATGCAGAATGAAAACAGGATCTTTTGAAATTCTTTGCAAAAAAACACATGAGAGAGAGAGAGAGACCCCAGGCTGGCCCATAGCCTGATCAAGCAGACCCAGGGTCAACTTCCTGCCCCAAATGCTCTATTTGCTTTGACCAGAAGGGCCATCCTGGACCTGAGGAAATATTCATCTAAACCGAAATGGTTCTGTGGTTTCAATGATACGGCATTTTTCGATAGAACAGTTATGTTGAAAATGTTTCAACCAGCTCCATTCATCTTTGTTCTTGTGAAAATCTGGCCCTTATTTTAGTGTGTCAGTGGGAGCTGTTCTGTTTTGAACCTGGCATCTTTTCCCCATTCTCCTTCAAGTACCTTCTTAGAACACAGGGTTACACTGTATGAGAGAAGGACTGCACGGTGGTTATGTTTTTCAATACTTGGAAACCACGAATTCATATAATCGGAAGGTTTTCTCCATGACGCAGTTACTTGCTGTTAATCCCTAACTTTCATATTTAATACATTGCACTTTAATTACTCTGAAGCTAAGCTTCTTCATGCACATAAAGCCAGGAAGCTGAAGATGAATTACTTAGGCTTACATTCACGTATGCGTGACTGTGTTTTAGCGTACACATCCTTGATATGTAATCCCCCTATTATTAGAATTCAGATCTCTTAAAATGACACTGCCAACTTAGTCCCTTTAAAAAACAGAATTTAGAAAGTTTCCAGCCCTGCCCTGAGCCCCCTACCAATCACTGCGGTTTGACAACACATCTTATTTTATCAATGTTTTTCTCTCCTCTGTTGTTGTTGAAAAGACCCAAACAACAGAAGACTGATTAACCTGCTATATGGGGAGCCAATTAAATGGACTCTATGCAAGCTGCTGTCAAATGCACTATGGCAACAAGTGGAAAAATGGAGGGTTTCATTTTTCTCATATCTCTCAATTACGGTTATCTAGGTATGTGACGTTCCCCTCTGGTCTTGTCTCGACGGATGATCTGCTAGGTCCCTCCAATCCTTGACTCTGAAAGCCAGCCTTACCCTGCTCTGCTGTGAGAACCCCCACTCCTGGGCTGTTCACGCACAGCCTCTGACATGTAAGCTGCTCCGTGGATCGTGCAACCGAATGACACTAGCCAATATCTCCAGTCCCAGACACAATCCGGGGAACATCCATCTTGCAGTATCCAGTTATGCCCGCTGGACACTGCTAGCTTATATGAGTTCATCAGTTTAACAAAGAAATTGATATGTACCAGGCTTGTTATCCCAAAGGTGAGTCTCTGACACACTTCAAACCAAAAGCACTGCTTCAGGTAGAACAAACAAACAGATTTACTAATTATAGAAATAGATTTAAGTGATTATAAGTCAAAACACAAAAAGTCAGATTTGGTCAAATGAAATAAAAGCAAAACGCATTCTAAGCTGACCTTAACACTTCCAGTGCTCTTACAAACTTAGATGCTTCTCACCACAGGCTGGCTGGTTGCTCTTCAGCCAGCCTCTCCCTTTTGATCAGCACTTCAGTCGTTTGGTGTGGTGTCTGTAGATGGGAAAAAAGAGAGAGAGAGAATAGAAAACGTCTCTCCTTTTTATCATGTTCTTTCTTCCCTCTTGGCTTTGCCCCTCACTCCCGAGTCAGGTGAGCATTACCTCATTGTAGTCTCATACTGACCAAAGGAAGGGAGATGACTCACTCAGATTCTTTTTTGCTGCCTAGGCCAGTGTTCTTTGTTCCTGTGAGGCTGGGTTGGGTTTGTTTCATACCTGTCCTGATGAGGTGGGAACTGCCTCTCTGCTCTTGGGAGAGTTTTTGGCTGGGCTCATTTTAAGGCATGAGGATACATTTTCAGCCTCATAAGTATATACATGAAATTATAACCTCTAATATTACTGTAACAATTACTATAACATCACTATAACAACAATGCTCAGTGCATCATGAGCTTTCCAAAGATACCCGACATGACAAACTTTGCATTGAATACCACAAAATCATTTTACAAGGATGAACATGGGGGTGCTGGGTGTTCCCCCAACATACAGAGTGTCACAAGGTAGCAGGGTATTTATCCCCCTCCCCCAAAATCATTATGAGGATGTGAAACAAGAGCAAATTCTAATGCCTGTGAAATCCTCTGGCCAACCCTCCTAAATTCATGCTTTTGGCCTTGATGATTTTTCTTTGAATGCACTAATTTCCATCTCATGTATAGGTTGGGCTGGGAGGACACATAGACCCTGAGCCTAGTCCATGGATCTCACTGGGCCTTGGGTCAGGCGATGAAACCTGGGAAGCAGGTAAGCAGATGTAAACCCTGTGACCGATGCTCTGGACACATAGATTATTCAAAGACTATTGTATCGACTTTATAAACATTATAGGCTGGATAGCTACTGTATTCCTGACTCCTGGTATGACAGCATGCATAGACGCCTTGGGATTAAGAGCTGTTTTCTGAGCGTGGCTTTTGTTCTGAATAAATAGTACGGTGCTTTGTGAGAGCTGGCTGGTCACTGGTTAGCCCTCATTCCCCCTGAGAGAATGGGGCTGCAGGGGCTGGACTAAGGTTAGACCCGGTGAGAGGAAGGGAATTGCAGCCTAAGTTCTTGGTCTGGAGAAAGGGGACTGTGGGATCTTGCCTCAAGAAAGGTGATGGCTAAAAGCCTGACACCTAAGCTGGGTGCCCTCAAGAGGGTCGGAGATAGAGTTACCTCAGGAACGAGCTCTATGGCCCAGACTTTCAAAGGTATTTAGGCTCCTAACTTCCATTGGAATCAATGGGAGTTAGGTGCCTAAATGCCTCCGAAGATTTAGGTCTACGTGACTAAAGCCACCTGAGACGAGACTTTCCCCACCTGGCTTTCAGGTTTGCTGAGCTCAGACAGGTGCTGCAGAGAACTCTATACCATAAAGGATTCATTGCTGGCGAAGAATGATCTGGTGGTGGCTGCATACATTTCCTTCTGACTGAGAGCCAAGCATTAATATCTTTCTATACATGCCAGATGCTGACATAGGTTAAAGCATCCTCTCCAGCAGCATGTTCTCTGCAGGACTAATTAAAAACCCAGGCATTTTTAGCATCTCTCATCAACAAATCCATTGCTTACCTGTTTTAATTTTGTTGATGAAGTGCAAAGACTTCTGAAATTTACCTTGTGGGATGCTAAATATGAAAGACAATTAGCAGCCAGTATTTATATTCTGGATGGGCCATTTGGGAAATTTTCCTAAAATACAATGGAAAGATAGAGGAAAAGGACTAACATTCTGTGTGCATGGCCCTCCTCTGGTAGCTGAAGGTGAATTTTAATTAAACTGAATAGAGACAGGAATTGATTTACAGGAGCAAATGAGAAACACGGATACAGAACCTGCCCCTCTTTGCATGGGGCAGGGCAGAAGGGGCCAACAGGTTTTATCCTCTAAAGGCACTGACCATCCCCTTGCTAAGGACAGGTATTGTGCAATTGGAATTGGACCAGGAGCTTTTGGGGCCTGATCCAATTTTGCACCCATTGAGTTCAACAGGCCTCCGATCAGGCCCTTTATTTCATTATGCTGCTAGTGTTTAAAGCTGGGATTTTCAAAGGCACCTAAGGGAATTGGGTCCCCTATTCAGTTGGAGGCCAGGATCTGGGTTAGGCTCCTTTGAAAATGTTGCTGATTGTCTCAGAGGTGCCTAAATGGGAGTGCGGGAGTGTGGCCTCCCTGCACTCCCTGGTGGCGCACTATGTTGCAGGGGGGCAGCAACTCCACCTCTGTGTCCCTCTAGTCCCAACACTAGCCCTGTGACAGGCCAGCCTCCCTGCAGGGAGCCCAGTCAAGCAGCAGTCTCTAGTCTAACGAACATAATGCAAGAGGGTCGTCCACCCCTCCTGGGCTACCCTACCACCCTGCTCACCTGTAGAGTGCTGACCCTCAGGATTTCCCTCCTGGAGTGCTTCCCCTGCTCTGGATCCTTATTCCCACTCTGTCTCCAGGCCAGATGCCTAAGGTGTGACTTTTTCCCAAGCCTGCCACAGGCGCCTCCCTCTCCCCTGCCCTTTCCCTTCAGGGCCCCTCACGAGAGACAGCCTCCCTCATGCCGTTCTCCAGCACTATCCCAACTCTTTATAGAAACCACCAACTCTTCCCCAAATTGATCTGATCATTGAACTGAGCCACTGGTCCTCAGCCAATCAGGTTCAGCTGGGGAGAGCAGAGCTGGGTTGGGGGGGTAGCTGCAATTGAGCCCAACTCCTCCTAAGGTTGCTGTGAAGCTTTTGAACTGGACATTGTCAGGTACTTTCAGGGTGGAGGCACCTGCTGTGTTGCCGTGGATAAATTGGGGAGGGTTCAGAGAAGAGCCACAAGAATGATTAAAGGATTAGAAAACCTGCCTTATCGCGACAGACTCAATCTAGTTAGGGTAACAAAGACAAAGCAAATCCACTAAAATCTAAGATCACTAGAAACCCGGGACCATATTTCTAAATGTATCTGGATGCTTTTATTGCAGGGCTCAGTATTGCACTCAGAATACATTGCATCTGAATTTCTGTGGCTGCAAACATTAGGATGCAGCTGTCTAGCTACTGCCTTAGGAAGACACTTAAATCTATTAGCCAATGTATATGTTGTACATTGCCACACCATGTTCATATATGTTACACAGTGTGTCATATGTGAATGTTAGGGCAAAGCTTACACTTGCTCACTTATGCTAAGGTATAAACAGGGCCAGCTCTAGGCACCAGCATTCCAAGCATGTGCTTGGGGCGGCACTTCTCAAGGGGCGGCACTCCGGCCCTTTGGGGAAGGCTCTTTTCAAGGGGCGGCACTCCATTTTTGGGGGCTGGGGTTTCGCTTGGAGTGGCAAAAAACCTGGAGCCGGCCCTGGGTATAAATCCCACAATACCTCGTAAAGCGCAACTTAGCATTTGGCATAGCCAGGTAGGACACCTGTCAGAGTTAAGATACACAAATGTTCTGTCCTGGTACAAACCTTTACACCTATTACTGCCTGGAATATGGTATTGAAAACAAGAGATACTGAAAGGTACACAGCTAGTATGGACTGGTGGGTGAGAAATTGGTGACTTATGGAAAACTCTCTAACTTGTAAACTGGTCTAGTATAAATAAAAGTGGGGGGGCATATTTTGGGAGCACACCTTCTGTGAGAGGTGAACTAAGAACCTGCTTCCTGGAAGGACTGGTAACATATTAACTCTTTCTTTACTGTATTCTGCCAATTTGTCTTTAGACGACAAATTGGCTAAGCTTGGTTATTTGGTCACTTGAACATCAAGCAATTGGCTATACATTTAGTAATCAACCTGAAGATTTGTGTCTTCTGAAGTTGTC
The DNA here is from genome assembly GCF_025201925.1 of Gopherus flavomarginatus. Lineage (NCBI taxonomy): Eukaryota > Metazoa > Chordata > Testudines > Testudinidae > Gopherus > Gopherus flavomarginatus. The sequence continues at coordinate 28,706,813 of NC_066628.1, forward strand.
AGCACACAGAGTACCGACTCAGATGCCGGTACCCCCTCCACATGAATTATTTCAAGAACGTAGCTTCTGTTTTGGCTGAAGCAATAGAGAAAAATTTTAAAAAGCACCTTGCTCTATTGCTTGCTGCTCAGATTATACAGAGCATCACAGCTTTAAGTTGGAAACAGCCCATTATGTTTTATGGTCACAGAAACGAAAGCTGAGATATAAAATTTATTGCCACATGAAAATGAACTGCAGGGGAGAATATTCAGCATAAGATTTCTCTCTGCAATATCCAATTGATTTCTCTTTCTCTCTGTGATAGCCTCACCCACCTCTTTTGCATCCTATTTGTTTGGAAAGGAAGTGCTGAGCATCTCTGAATGAAATATTAGCATTTTCATTGTATCAAAACAATTTAATCTGCTAGAAAAAGAAACCAAGGCAAGCAAAGGAGAAATTGATCAACGGAGAGAACAGTAATGTTGTGAAGAGGGAAATCTTATCTGAGCAGATGGGAAATATAGGCTGTTGCTATTTATTATGTGCCAGATATAGTGCTTGGCAAACATAGGTTAAGACAGGTCTATATCCCAAAGGAGTTATAGTCTGTAGGTCTGGTCCTATGTCCATTTAAGTCATTGGAAATATGTATATGTGGAAAGTTAATCAAGTACATAAGTGCCTGCAGGACTGTAGCCCAAATGAGTGACCTACAGCCAAAGAGTTGGGGAAGGAAGCAAATAACATCAGGGAAGGAAAAAGGAAAGCAAAGAATAGGTGATTCTTAAACACTATATGGTAGTATCACCCTATAGACACTTATGCTTGGAGGAGTTGGCCTGAAATGGCCTGGGGCAGGGCACTGGGCCTGTCTGGGACAGAAGAGCTCAGCCACAGGTAATTTTACATGGAATATGCCTGCCACCTAACCACACAAGCAAGGCTGGGCACGGTGAAGCTGCCACACAGCACCTAGCCCTCTGCTGCTTCACCCAAAGACAAGAGCAACATTCGGGGTCACTGCATTTGGGTGGGAATTCTCAAGGAGCCTGTGGGAGTTAGGTGACCAAATCTCATCAAGTTGAGCGGGGGTTGGCTGTCAAACCCCCATTTATGCATAGGCCCCCTAAGTTTGCTTCCCCTCTTGCTGGGACACTTGGCCAACAGCATCAGCCTGCAGGAAAGCCGTAGCTAGGATGATGATGAGATGGGGACCCTGGCTGCTGAGTTAACCCTTTCCTCTCAGGGCAGGGAGTATCGTTTTATTAAAAAACAGCAAAGCAGCTCTGTTGAAACTGGACATCCCCATTCCAATCTGAGAGCTTGCATGTTTTCAAACAAAAACTTGTGATGAGATGGAGGAATGTGAAAGGCTTTGGGGCCTTGTGCATGGGGAGCTCACACAGTTCTGGACACTCATCTATAGCTTCTTGGAACCTTTTGAGCTTACAAAATAAGGCCAGGAATTTCAGGAGTTCTGCTTGCCCTTCACAAGATTTCCAGTGCTCCTGGGAACCAGGAAGCACATGGGTAGCTGCGAGAATGAAAATGCAATTTAGAATTTTAAAAAATAATGCAATATCAGCTCCTGCCCAAAGATTCCAGCTAGTGCTAGAGATAGGCAGGTATCTTCAGAGGCATAATTTAGGATTTCTCAATGGCACAGAGGTACTTTCCACCAGAAAGACATTTATGCTAGATTGGGGTGGACAAACTTTTTAGCCTGAGGACCACATCGGGGTTCCAAAACTGTATGGAGGGCTGTGTAGGGAAGGCTGTGCTCCACAGACAGCCTGGCCCCTGCCTCCTATCCATCTCCTCTCACTTCCTGCTCCCTGACTGCCCCCCTCAGAATTCCCAACCCATTCAACCCCCCTGCTCCCTGTCCCCTGAGTGTTCCCCAGGATATCCTGCTCCTTATTCAACCCTCCCTCCCCCACTCCCTTATCATGCTACTCAAGAGCACCAGGACTGGCAGCTGCTCCGCCTGGCTGGAACCAGCCACACCACCAGGAGCGGCGCCAGGATTTCTGGCGCCATTGGCAGAATTCAGGGGGCATCATTTTGTGTGCTCCCGTGGGGCACTCGGGAGCGTCCGGTTCCACTCCCATTGTGCCGCCGAAGAAGGACCCTCCACCGAAATGCCGCAGGCGACAGCAGCAGTCATTGAGCTGCTCAGTTGCCTGCTGCTGTTTTCTGCTGCACGTAGGCAGAAGGTCCTTCTTCGGCAGCAGGACGGGAGTGGAACTGGAAGTTCCTGCGCACCACGTGGAGAGCGCACAAAATGCCACCCCTGAATCCTGGCGCCCTAGGTAACTGCCTAGGATCGTCGAATGGAAGCGCCAGCCTGCACACCGCCGTGCAGTTTAGAGCACTGGGGCAGGCCAGTGGCTCTCACAGCAGTGCGGCCTGGCAGGAGCTCGCAGCCCCGCGACCCAGAGCACTGGCAGCATGGTGAGCTGAGGCTGCAGTGGAGGGAGGACAGTAGGGGAGGGGCCAAGGGTTAGCCTTCCCAGCTGGGAGCTCAAGGGCCGGGCAGGACATTTTCGTGGGCCAGATGTGGCTCATGGGCCTAAGAAAGAATAAAAGTAAAGTATCCATGAGAGAGTCCAGCATGTGTATCTCTTTGCACAGTCTGCACTAAACCAAATGCCAGGAGGCAGCTAAGTCCAGAGACAAGAAACAAAGGCACAACAGCTACATACCGCACATGATGAGATTAGGGTTCTCGCTTATTCAGCCTTATAAAAAAACTGAACCTACATTTGAAAAACAAAGGCCAAACTAATCACGCTGTGCAGTCCTCACCCAGCCATCTCTAAGAGCATTACTGTATCATCTGATGAAGACCCCAAATCAGGGGCAGAGTTGGGGATAAACCCCATAATATTTTCCTCCCAGTCCCATACTCTAACCATGAGACCTCACTCCCTTTACCCATTTAAAATGAAGCGAGGCGCACCAATAACAAACCTAATGAAAAATTCTACAATGCATCTCTAGCCATAACAAACTTCTCTCCTCTCCTTGAGAATGGCACAATTCTGGCCTCTTGGTCAGCAATAAAGGGCTCCTTGTGACTTTCAGCTTTTTTTCAGATAATTGAATGAAATCAGCAGAACATCCAAAAGAGAAAAGCAGGCCAGCAACCTTGGAAGATAAAGGAAAGAGCAGTGAGGAAGGCCAGAGGAAAAGTAGGCTCACTATCAGAAAAGCTGGAAAAGAACTTGAACAAGAGTTCTGTTCAAAGACGCAGCCTAGCTTGATGTTGTGCCTGGGAGAACACGTGCTATTGGAAATTGGATCCCTTTGTTGATTGTTTTCCTTGACCGTAGCCAGAGAACAAAGTGTGTGTGTCGGGGGTAAGCAAAATCAAATTGCAAAGAAATTTGTGGGGTGGCAATAATGGAAACCATGGTTCTGTAAACTGAGGGAATGGGTGTCCCTGTGTGTAGAGGGGTGTGTGAGACTGTGTTTGGGTGTTTGACTGTATCTGTGTGTGACTGTTCGTACTTTCTATGTAACTGTGTTAGTGTGTGTGTGCGCGCGCATGTGTGTCTGCAGCAGCTGTTGATGTCAGATCATTGCCAGTTTTCTTGCTGTTTTCATGCTGTCGTCTTCTAACGGGCTTTGCCACCAGGCAAATGCACATTTTTTCCCTGGCCTATCCTCAATGCACCACCCTTGGCAGGAGCAGACTCACTTTTTAATCATCTTCCTTCTTGCCATTAAGGAGTGGTTAGAAATGATGGATCGTCCACCAAAGGAACTGCTGTTGCTGGGATGTCCTTCAGCTTCATGCCTCGTAGCACACCTGCTACTCACTGGGCATCCTGCTGTAGATGGCAAGAACACGCCCAACATCTGCTAAGATGGTTTGCAATGTAAATGTCTTAGTGCCATTATTCAATGTCAGGAACATCCCTAGTGTGGAAAAACTGCAGGATACAGCAGTCTATTCGGGGAATATGATTGGGTCATCACAGTGGGGGGCAGGCGGGCAGGACGCCTGGCTTCTCACAGCCATTTGTCTGAGTAGTTCTCTTACAAAAGCATTGCATTGTCCCACAGTATTGTCACTGCACTGAGGCCCTGCGGCTGCCCCCTCACTCATGCTGCCTAGCACCTTACTCCACCAGTGGCTCCATCTGCAACTCACTGAGTAAGGCCTGACTCATCACAGCAAAGGGGGGCAGATCTGGCCCTCTGTTAGGGTTCTGTAGCTGGCCAAAATTCTGCAGCCCTTGTTCAGAGTCTCAAAGGAATTTGAGGACTGTCGGCCCATGGGAAAATAACTCAGGGAATGTTATGTTCCTGGCTTCCTCCCTATTTGGATTGGGGAGTGGTAGCTTTTCCCCATTCAGAAGAGCCACCCCCTAAGCCTGCAGCTCCCCATAGAACCCATGGTCTGTGCTCTGCCATCCAGCCTCATGGACTTCGGCCCACCCCAGCCAGTGCAGCTGCTTCTGGGGTAGTGGCTCCAGGGCCTGGCGGGGTGCAGGTGACAGCACAGCCCCTCGGGGGCTCCTTGGGTCAGAGCAAGCTGAGACAGTCCTGGCCTGCTGGTCTGGGGATGAGGGGAGAATCCACAGGCACTCAGCTGGCTCCGCCCCTGTACAGAGCTGGAGCCCACAAAGGGCGCGTGGAAAGACCTGTTTGGGGTGGGAGGAAGGGGAAGCTTTCTGCAGACGGAGCTCCCGCTAAGAGCCCTGGGCACCCAAGCAGATTGCTGGCTGCCCACTTCATCCTCTGGACTGCCACAGCCTGATACAGAGGGGAAACACACCCCGCGCTGCCTCCTGGAGACACTCACCCCCCATGCTGCCACCTGGAGACACACACACCCCACACTGCTACCTGGAGACACACAGACCCTGTGCTGCCGCCTGGAGACACTCACCCCCCATGCTGCCTGCCGAGAGACACACACCCCACACTACAGCCTGGAGACACACTCACGCCCTGCGCTACAGCCTGGAGACACACACAAGGCCCACACTACAGCCTGGAGACACAGACACCCGGCACTGCCTGCTGAGACCCCACCCCCCTGCACTACAGCCTAGAGACACACCCACCCACCCCAAACTGCCTCCTGGAGACACCTACCCACCCCACACTGCCACCTGGAAACAAACACACACACACACACACACACACACCTGGAGACACACACATGCCTCGTGTTGCCACCTGGAGAGATACACACCCCGCACTACAGCATGGAGACATGTACACGGCCCACACTGCTGCCTGGGGACACCCCCTCCGACACATTGCCACCTGGAGACACACACACACCCACACACCCACACTGCTTCCTGGAGATACACATGCCGCACATTGCCGCCTGAAGACACACACATCCTGCACTGCTGCTTGGAGACAAGCTCCTCCTACCCCCCCCCACATGCCCCGCTCTGCCACTTGGAGACACCCCTTGCCCCCCTGTCATAACCTTAGTCCCAGATTTGGACCTTAGCGTCCAAAATATGGGGGTTAGCATGAAAACCTCCAAGCTTAGTTACCTGCTTGGACCTGGTACCTGCTGCCACCACCCAAAAATTTAGAGTGTTTTGGGGCACTCTGGTCCCCCTGAAAAACCTTCCCTGGGGACCCCAAGACCCAAATCCCTTGAGTCTCACAACAAAGGGAAATAATCCTTTTTCCCTTCCCCCCTCCAGGTGCTCCTGGAGAGATACACAGACACAAGCTCTGTGAAACTACACAGAGAGACTCCCCCTCTCTGTTCCCAATCCTGGAAACAAAAGTACTTTCCTATTCCCCCAGAGGGAATGCACAATCAGGCTAGCAATCCAACACACAGATCTCCCCGATTTCTTCCTCCCACCAATTCCCTGGTGAGTACAGACTCAATTTCCCTGAAGTAAAGAAAAACTTCAACCGGTCTTACAAGAAAGCTTTATATAAAAAGAAAGAAAAATACAAACAAATGTTCTCTCTGTATTAAGATGATACAACACAGGGTCAATTGCTTAAAAGAATATTGAATAAACAGCCTTATTCAAAAAGAATACAAATCAAAGCACTCCAGCACTTATATTCATGCAAATACCAAAGAAAAGAAACCATATAACTTACTATCTGATCTCTTTGTCCTTACACTTAGAAACAGAAGACTAGAAAGTAGAACTACTTCTCCAAAGCTCCGAGAAAGCAGGCAGGCAGAAAACAAAGACTCAGACACACAATTCCCTCCACCCAAAGTTGAAAAAATCCGGTTTCCTGATTGGTCCTCTGGTCAGGTGCTTCAGGTGAAAGAGACATTAACCCTTAGCTATCTGTTTATGACACCCCCTCTCCCACCCGCCCCTGCACTACCATTGAAGACACACATACCCCCACCCTGCATTGCCTCCTGAAGACTCACACACACAAACCACACTGCCCCCTGGAGACACACACACACACACACACACCCTGCACTGCCACCTGGAGCCAAATACACGCACCCTGCACTGCCTCCTGGAGACACACATACACCCGCAGTGCCACTTAGAGACACATGTCCCATGCTGCTGCCTGGAGACACACATATACGCATCATGTTCTCTCCTAGACACACACATATACTCTCCCTCTTGGAGACTTTACTTTCTGCCCACTCTTGATCTTGTTTCCCTACATGTAAAATAAATGTCAGGTCGCCGTCTGTCTGTGGCAGGGCCGCAACGGGGGCGTGGGGGGAGGGAAGAACCTGCAGAGCTGAAGGTGCTCAGCACTACATAGGACTTTCTATCCTTGGATTTGACACAATTTGATTTAGTCTCTATTGTAAACTCCTCCTGCTGCTCTGGTGCCCAGGTCCATCCCACGCCCACTCCCTCTCTGTAACGAGAAGACACTTGGCTGAGTAATTATTTGGGTCACTGAGATGCGCTTTTCTTCACCAGGCGCCAGTATGCATGGAGGGAGAACAGCACAGCAGTGATTGGGGCAGGTGCATCACGGAATCCAGAGGACTGATGCTGGGCCAGCTCTGGGTAAACAGGCACCTATTTTCTGTGCTCCCTTGGGACTGGACCTGGCATCAGAGCCTCCAGCTCGCTACCCATGTCAGTAAAGGAGAGACCTTGGTGCTGGTTTTTCACTGTCACTCTTTTGCAAACACTGGCAGTTTCCAAAGTGCCCAAGTGACTGACGGAAAAATCAATGGGACTCAAGCTCCTAAGTGCTTATGGCCCAGTTCCTCAAAGCCTTGGTCCTCTTGAAATCAATGGAAGTTAAGCACAGAAATGCCTTTGGGGATCTGGGCCCGAAGACACATTTACACTTCAAGTTGGGGTGCAATTCCCAGCTCAAGGGGACGTCCCCTGATCGAGTGAACACACTAGCAGTGGGTAGCTGCAGTAGCGGATGAGGCTAGCTGCCCTGAGTGCCTCCTAATGCCTCTGATGGGCATGCACTCGGGGCAGCTGGCGCTACCCTCTATTTCTAGAGCTCTAGCTTGATCAGAGCTAGCATGGGCATGTCTCCTCAAGCTGACACCCCCACCTCCATGTGCAGGTGTACCCAGATGCTTTTGGAAATCCAGCTCTAGACCCTGATCTCATTTAAACCAGTGTTAATAATAGAATCATAGAATATTAGGGTTGGAAGGGACCTCAGGAGGTCATCTAGTCCAACCCCCTGCTCAAAGCAGGATCAACACCAATTAAATCATCCCAGCCAGGGCTTTGTCAAGCCAGGCCTTAACAACCTCTAAGGAAGGAGATTCCACCACCTCCCTAGGTAACCCATTCCAGTGCTTCACCGCCCTCCTAGTGAAATAGTGTTTCCTAATATCCAACCTAGACCTTTCCCACTGCAACTTGAGACCATTGCTTCTTGTTCAGTCGTCTGCCACTATTGAGAACAGCCGAGCTCCATCCTCTTTGGACCCCCCCTTCACGTAGTTGAAGGCTGCTATCAAATCCCCCCTCACTCTTCTCTTCCGCAGACTAAGTAAACCCGGTTCCCTCAACCTCTCCTCATAAGTCATGTGCCCCAGCCCCCTAATCATTTTCGTTGGAATCTCTGTTGGAATCTCTCCAATTTGTCCACATCCCTTCTGTAGTGGGGAGGACCAAAACTGGACACAATACTCCAGGTGTGGCCTCACCAGTGCCGAATAGAGGGGAATAATCACTTCCATTTATCTGCTGGCAATGGTCCTACTAATACAGCCCAATATGCTGTTGGCCTTCTTGGCAACAAGGGCACACTGCTGACTCATATCCAGCTTCTCGTCCACTGTAATCCCCAGATCCTTTTCTGCAGAACTGCTGCTCAGCCAGTCAGTCCCCTGCCTGCAGTGGTGCATGGGATCATCCCACTATCTTGGGTTTGACTCTAGATTTACACCAGTACAGTGAGATCTGAATCAAGTGCTCTGCCTTTAAGGTGCTCTGCCATTGCGTCCAATCCTTTAGTAAGGGTGCAAAGCAAACACAAGTCTGCCTGGCAATACTCTGTGCTGTGTGGCTGGACGCCACGCATGCCACTCTCATCCATTTCACAACTGGGGGACAGATGCATTTTTTTCCTATCATTATTGTTATTACCAAGCTTCGTCTATTGCAAAGCAGTGAGTTTCTTCTGTCACCTGGAGCTGTGAATGTTTGCCTAGATGCTTAAGTAAACTTGACACATTGCACTATTGGCTAATCTGTTAGAGTCCATGACTTCCAGGAAATGTATTGCATCAGTAAATCTTCTTGGGCAGAATAAGTTGTCACTGTAAAATCGCAGTTCCCTGATCTCAAAGGGACAGCCAGAAAGCAGCTCTAGGAGACACAAGTGTTTCTGTGCCATGCAGCCACCTGTACTGGGGATTCGCAGCCTAGATACTGTTCTCACTCCTCACTCCACAAATGTTCTCTTAAGAAGCATCCCTGCTCCGGAGGCATCTCATGCCTGTGTTCCTTTACCTCGTCCCCAATTGCGAAGGGTGCTGGCGTGATTCCTTTAGTGCTGCTCCAACTCCTTTAGTCCTCTGCAAGATCTTACTCCTCTTCCTCGCACACTGGAGTCACTTTACACAGCCAGCTGTGGGCTGACCCTCAGCAGGGAGCATGCACACGATGGACAGGAGAACTTTGAGAGGTGAAGAGACTCTTTTTCAGGGACTGAGCCCCACAGTGCCGGTGGCAGGGGCCTGCAGGGGCTCAGCACCTCTGAACATCCCTTTGAGAATGACACCCTCAGAGCCCATTTTCCTAGAATTGTCCTGAGTGGTACAATACAGGGAACAAAGGGGAAGGAGGGTCTTGTGGTTAAAGCAAAGGGTGGGAAGCTAAGAGATACAGGTTCTATTCGTGGCCCTGCCACTGACTCACTGTGGCACATCCACATGGCAAACCGAAACCAGCAGCAGCTAGTCCCAGAACAGCGGTCTAAAGACTTGAGCTCGTGCTATGGCATTAAAAATTGCTGTCTAGGCCCAGATGGTCTGTAGACCCAGGCTCTGAGCTGGGGGTTCTGCCTACCATGTAGACAGGGCAAGTCTCACGGGACCAGCACTTTCAAATGGAAGTTTCTAAAATCATCCACTTCAGCTTCTCTCAGCACCTAACTAAGTGGCCCAGTGTTCAGCAGCACTGAGCCCACACAGCTCCAGTGACTGCAGTGGGACTGCAGAGGCTCATCTCTTCTGATGTTTGGGCCTTTGTCCATAACCGCATTGTGCCTCGGTTTCCCCATCTGTAAAATGGGAATTATGATACTTACCCACCTCCCAGCACTACTGTGCAACTAAATTCAGCATTATTTTTAAACTGCTTCAGATTGGCAGATGGAGATGCTACGGTAATGAAAACAGCTGTATTGTCCCTGTCCTCAGTTTACTGACAATAAGACATTAAAGCAGCATTGTTCCTGACTAAGAAGTCTGCCTAAGTGTATGTCTGCAGTGCAAGCGAAGGCATCTCCCCAGGAAAATGTGGGACTGTGCAGATATGGGGATACCATCAGTGACCCATCCATAGGATGAGTGTTGGGGTTCTGACCACATGGTGGCTGTGACACACTGTTCCTTTATTTACTGGCCCAGAAAGCAGTATTCACAGCATAACATGGGGCTTCGGGGCTGCTCTAACTTATGCAAGCTGGCTGTGATCTCAGTGAGACTACATGCCAATTGTGAATTTGCACAATGCAGATGCATTCCACCCAGACTGTAGTGCAATCCCCAACCCCCACACACATTGCTGCATGGGGCCAGTTGGCATAGGAGCTGGCTATGCACCTTATGCCAGCGAAGAGTACTCTGGGCAGTTAAGGGAATTCACACTGGGCAGTTAAGGCCTAGAATCCAGTTTTCAAAGAAAATCAACAAAGCCTTTCCAATCTGATCCTTACCTGTCCCCATCCCCTCACTCCTCAACATCCAGCACGTGAGGGGCAGGCACCACCACATCAACAGGAGCTGGCTTTCAGAAAGGGGAGCCTTTGCACTGGCTGCAAATGGAGATCGTGTATGGTGTTGTGTGTGAGGGGGAAGAGCATTCCCTAGGCAGACCGCAGGACTCTGGCTGCTGCAGTTAATCAGGCCCGTATCATGGTTACACCTGCCTGCGTGCCAATGGACCAAATACAAACCTGCTCATAAAAATAAAAAGCTCAATTTGATGTGCTGGATCCGAGTGCAGATTCGTCAGTTCATTAGTGCGTCAGGCACTCCTCTGGCTGGCACACTCTGCCTTCATTTCCATAGCTACAGCCAGCAACATGCACCTGCTTCGGAGATGCCTTCGGTCGGGGTTTTGCTACTGAGCGAAGATCACACCTTGAAAAGATAAAAGTTCCACTTGGGGTCTCCTGCAGAAGTTTGTACCATCCCTCTCTTCCATTATAGCCAAAGTTTTGCTCTAAATCATATGGAAATAGACAAGATGTGGGTCCCCCCCCCCCATGTCTATTTGGAAAGAGTGGGATTTGGTCTTTGATCTGAAGGATCCACGTGTAAGGGGAATGCCTCTTTCAGCTTGTTAAACACTTTATTCACACATATGTAATTAAGATATCCTATATCTACAACCAGGCATGTCTTTAATTAGAGACACTTAATCATTAAAAGTGCTGGCAAATTTATAAGCTGCATCTCCGTTCTGCCAGGGGATAAAAATGACCAGAGGAAAAGAAAAATTCTCCATAAATTAACTCCACAATCTGCCTTAATCTCTTTTCAATTTTGTCCCTCAAGAAAAACGATGAAAGGGAGACAAGATTTGATTCCAGTCGTCCTGAATTGCTTCCCAAATTCACAAAACTCATCAATTTGTAGATTTGAAGGGACCGTTTTGATTGTCTAATCTGCCCTTCTGCATAACACAGGCCATAGGACGTTGCTGTATTAATTCCTGCTTCAAGTTCCAACAGAAAAGCATCCAATCCTGATTTTACACTATCCACTGGTGGAGAATCCACCATGGCCCTTGTTGAGTTGTTCCAGTGGCTAATCACCCTCATTGTTAAACATTTGTGCCTTATTTCTAGTCTGAATTTGTCTAGCTCAGGGATCGGCAACCTTTGGCATGCTGCCCGTCAGGGAGATCTGCTGGCAGGCCAGGACAGCTTGTTTACCTGCAGCGTCTGCAAGTTTGGCTGATTGCAGCTCCCACTGGCCATGGTTCGCTGTTCTAGGCCAATGCAGGCTGCAGAAAGCGGCATGGGGAATAGAGGGGAATCATCACTTCCCTCGATCTGCTGGCAATGCTCCTACTAATGCAGCCCAATATGCTGTTAGCCTTCTTGGCAACAAGGGCACACTGTTGACTCATATCCAGCTTCTCGTCCTCTGTAATCCTCAGGTCCTTTTTTGCAGAACTGCCGCTTAGCCATTTGGTCCCCAGCCTGTAGCAGTGCATGGGATTCTTCCATCCTAAGTGCAGAACTCTGCTCTTGTCCTTGCTGAATCTCATTAGATTTCTTTTAGCCCAATACTCCAATTTGTCTAGGTCACTCTGGACCCTACCCTTCCCTGCAGTATCATCTGCAAACTTGCTTAGGGTGCAATCCATCTCATCATCCAGATCATTAATGAAGATGTTGAACAAAACCGGCTCCAGAACAGACCCCTGGGGGACTTTGCTTGACACCAGCTATCAACTAGACATCGAGCCATTGATCACTACCCATTGAACCCGAATGATCTAGCCAGGTTTCTATCCACCTTATAGTCCATTAATCTAATCTTTACTTTTTTAACTTGCTGGCAAGAATACTGTGGGAGACCATATCAAAAGCTTTGCTAAAATCAAGGTATATCATATCCACCACTTTCCCCATATCCACAGAGCCAGTTATCTCATCACAGAAGGCAATGAGGTTGGTTAGGCATATATAAAGTGAGCACTGTACACTTGGTATTCTGTGTTGTAATTGAAATCAATATATTTGAAAATATTTAAAACATCCAAAAATATTTAAATAAATGGTATTCTATTATTGTTTAACAGTGTGATTAATCGCGATTCTTTTTTTAATCGTTTGACAGCCCTAGAAACACTTATTTCATTTCATTTCTGAATGTTATCTTGAAACAAAATATTTGCTTTTGATATTCCTGTTGGAAAATTGAAAAACAAACACTGAAACCAATATTCTCCAATGGAAAATTTCCATTTTGATGAAACCACATATTCAAAGAGGAAAATGGTTTGTTCAAAACATTTTGACCAGCTCTAGTGTTTAGACTTACACTGCACTTTTGCAGAATTTGGCCTACTAACTTGTCACGGCATTCTTGATGCTATCTACAGGTTATGGACAAAATTCCCTCCTTCCCTATTCCCCGTGTAACTGCCATGATGTCAGTGTGGTTGCACAGGCTTTGTGTGTGGGCTATAAATCTTTCCCTGGAGATCTACAAACATTTAATATTTGTATCACTTGCTGCTGATGGTAACAGAGCCCTACAGAATAGTTCTGACTGCAAATCACTGATGTGATGTGACAAGCCAGATAGTCTTCAATGAACATTTCCACAACAGCTTCGCTATTCAGAAAGCAAAGCTTTCCTCTGTGAAATTGTCTTGTAATGTCCATGGAAAGACAGCTCCGTTCGGCCTGTGCAAATTTGCTGCCTTCCCCATTCAGACTCAAACCATCTTGGCTAAACTGAATATTGTGGCAGAGCTGCGACCTTGTCCCTGTGGGTCCTGTGCTTCTAGGCGGTATATGCTAGCCTCAGTGGCTCACCAAGACCCTCCACATAGCCCTTCTCTCTCTAGGGCCAGGGTTACAGTCTACTGAGCCCTTTTCATCATAGGCCAGCAAGAAGGTTGGTGAGAACTCCCACAGTCTCTGTTGTCCCTAGGGCTTATTTCAGAACAGTTTAGCCTTCTGTCCTGACAGGGGCCTGACTTCCCCTCCCAGGAGATGTTCCTGTAGTGGTGAGTTGGGGAGAACCTGGGCCCACCCTCTACTCCGGTTTCCAGCCCAGGGACCCTAATGGTAGCAGCTTTTGGCAGCCAACCTTTCACTGCCAGAGTTGCTACATTTCCCTGGGCCTCTTCCCCACAGATTTCCTACTTCTCCCTTCTTCATTCTTACCTTAGGGCTCCCTTAACAATGACTTGAGGATGTCTTCATTAACCAGCCCTTCAGCCACACTTCCTCTCCTCTGGCTCCCCGGCTCTTCTCTGCCTGAGTGCAGTATGCCCTTTCATAGTATCAGAGGGGCCTTAATTAGAGTCAGGTGGTCACATTAGCTTAATGGCCTCACCTGACTCTTAGCAGGTTAATTGGAGTCAGGTGTTCTCATTAGCCTGGAGCAGCCCCTGCTCTGGTCAGCCAGGGAACAGAAAACTGTTAATCCAGTGGCCAGTATATCTGCCTTCTGCTACTCTGCTGTACCCAACTGGCCTGGGTCTATCACAATATGGACATTAGCTCAGTGAAGAAATGTGTGAATTTTAGTGTTAGTGAAAGGTGCCAGATTGAGCTAACGGTGTCTCAGCTTGAGATGTAATTCAAAGTATTACTTTTGAAGTTTAAAGCTCACAAAGGTTTGGGTGAAAGCTACAAAAGAGCCTCCTATCTCTCTCGCTGTGGGGTTGAAAGTAGCTGAGGCGCTCAAACAAACAGTTCTTGGTAGGAATACAGGCTGCTTGGAGAATGGTCTCACTGGAGGGTCCTTCACATCAGAATTCACTTCCCCCGTTTGGTCGAGTAGAGCCCAAATTTGTCAACCTACAGGCCTTGGGGGAAAACTCATCTGTTCACACAGCTCCCTACCACCCGCAAACAAATACCTTCAGGCCCCACCCAATGCCTGGGAAGTCAATGGAAAGACTCCCAGCTTTGGATCAGGCCCTACTTCGATGCAAATTCACCCAACTGCTTCAAATCTGAGGGTACGTCTACACTACGGGATAATTCTGATTTTACATAAACCGTTTTTATAAAACAGATTGTATAATGTCGAGTGCACGCGGCCACACTAAACACATTAATTCGGCAGTGTGCGTCCATGGTCCGAGGCTAGCGTCGATTTCCGGAGCGTTGCACTGTGGGTAGCTATTCCGTAGCTATCCCATAGTTCCCGCAGTCTCCCCCGCCCCTTAGAATTCTGGGTTGAGAGCCCAGAGGCTGATGGGGTAAAAATCATTGTCGCGGGTGGTTCTGGGTAAATGTCGTCAGTCATCCCTTCCTCTGGGAAAGCAACGGTAGACAATCATTTCGCGCCCTTTTTCCCTGGATTGCCCTGGCAGACGCCATAGCACGGCAATCATGGAGCCCTTTCAGCTTTTTTTTTTACAGTCACCGTATGTGTACTCAATACCGCGGACAGAGGCGATACTCCAGCGCTACACAGCAGCATTCATTTGCTTTTGCATGATAGCAGAGATGGTTACCAGTTGTTCTGTACCGTCTACTGCCAGTGTAATTTGGCAATGAGATGACGGTTATCTGTCCTTCTGTGCTGTCTGCTGCTATCATGGGTGCCCCTGACTGAGATCGGCCGGGGGTGCAAAAGCAAAACTGGGAATGACTCCCCGAGTCAATCCCTCCTTTATGGTTTCTAAAAATAGAGTCAGTCCTGCCTAGAATATGGGGCAAGTGTACTAGAGAACCAGTGTATCAGAGAGCACAGCTGCTCCGTGTCAGATCCCGCAGAAATGACGAGCTACATGCCATTCACGGGGGGTGCCCCTGCAACAATCCCACCCATTGCTTCCCTCCTCCCCCAACCTTCCTGGGCTACCGTGGCAGTGTCCCCCCCATTTGTGTCATGAAGTTATAAAGAATGCAGGAATAAGAAACAGTGACTTGTTAGTGAGATAAAATGAGGGGGAGGCAGCCTCCCGCTGCTATGACAGTCCAGGCAGGACATTAAGCGGTGCAGAGGAGAGGAGCCCAGCATGCCGCTGCTATGATAGTCCAGGCAGTACAGAATCTTTTCTTTACACAGGAAAGGGAGGGGGTTGATGGAGCTCAGCCCCTAGTTGCTATGATGAGGACAGTTACCAGCTGTTCTGTCCCATCTACTGGGAATGACCAGGAATCATTCCTATTTTTACCCAGGCGCCACTGAGGCAAGCCAGGGGTATTCAGCAGTTATCAAGCATGGGCTGATGGTGACGACGGATAGCAGTCATATTGTACCATCTGCTCTTCACTGCTGCAGCATCGCATCTACCACCAGCATTCAGTAGACATAGGGTGACATTGAAAAAAGTCAAGAAACGATTTCTTTCCCTTTTCTTTCACATGGGGGGGAGGGAGTAAATTGACGAGCTATACCCTGAACCACGCTGGACAATGTGTTTGAACCTACAGGCATTGGGAGCTCAGCCAAGAATGCAAATACTTTTCGGAGACTGCTGGGGACTCTGGGATAGCTGGAGTCCTCAGTACCCCCTCCCTCCCTCCATGAGCATCCATTTGAGTCTCTGGCTTCCTGTTACGCTTGTCACGCAGCACTGTGTAGCCTGTAGATTTTTTTTTCAAACACTTTGGCATTTCGTCTTCTGTAATGGAGCTCTGATAGAACAGATTTGTTTCCCCATACAGCGATCAGATCCAGTATCTCCCGTACGGTCCATGCTGGAGCTCTTTTTGGATTTGGGACTGCATTGCCACCCGTGCTGATCAGAGCTCCACGCTGGACAAACAGGAAATGAAAATCAAAATTTCGCAGGGCTTTTCCTGTTTACGTGGCCACTGCATCCGAGTTGAGATTGCTATCCAGAGCGGTCACAGTGGTGCACTGTGGGATACCGCCCGGAGGCCAATACCGTCGATTTGCGACCACACTAACCCTAATCCAATATGGTAATACCAATTTTAGCGCTACTCCTCTCGTCGGGGAGGAGTACAGAAATCGATTTAAAGAGCCCTTTATATCAATATAAAGGGCCTCGTAGTGTGGACGGGTACAGCGTTAAATCAGTTTAACGCTGCTAAAATTGGTTTAAACGCGTAGTGCAGACCAGGCCTCACAGTCTGGAAGATTTCAGCTGAATAACGAAGACGGAACCTTTCCTATGCAGCATTGCAGGTAATTTAGGTGCATCTCTTGGTATCTTGCTTTGATAGACAGGTGCTTATTTTCTTATTTTACAGCATGAGCAAGGAGAAGAGGGAGCTGCGTCAGACAATAACTCATCTCTCTCAGGTCATTAGAAAAACAGTTAGAGACGAGAGAAAGCTTTGGAAGATATTTTTGATGCCACTCAAACACAGTGGGCCTGATTCTCATTTAAAGTAAGATATTTTACCTCATTCATGCAGTGCAAAGAGGCCTTAAAGTGGGTGTAACTGTAACTCAGACCCTGTGAGTTTAACGGTGAGGTGAAAAAAAAACCACAGAAGTGCCTTTAAAAACAGGTTTTCATCTGATTTGGAATCACAAATGCTCTAATGACTTCATCATCATTTTTGGTTATTGCATGGTGTCACCGCAGGGCAGAGTTCAGGGTGGCTGGGTGTCGTAATGGTGTATTTCTAGACATGAACATGTTTGTGATTCTTTTAAGTGTAACATTAACTGTGAATTTTCTGGGTTTAAAATTATTGTGATGGGGATAATTACAATCTCCCTGTAATGTAATTTATCTTAGATTATTGACACGTGTTTTCACAACTGTAAGGCTCTCCTGATGTACTATTTTTTTTCTGGGAAGGCATACATTTATCTCAGAGTTTTTGCACTTAGCACTGAAATTGCTATAGCTTGTATTTTAATAAGACAAATGTCCACAGGGTGCTTGAAGGAGAGGACAGCAGGATTGCTAGGAGGAAGTAGCTGTTGGGGCTGCTATGTGGAAAACTAGGAAACTAAAAAGGAGTATGCAGGGGAGCTGCTAAGAGGTGTGAAAGAAAATAGAGGCCTGGATTCAGAGTCTGTAATAGAGGCTGAGCTTCCCCAAGGTGTAGAAGAGAGAGACCTCGTGCCACAGGGAAAAATTCTTCCTGCTCATGGGCCAACAGATGGTCCATGCCAGCTGCTGCCTGTGCTGGGCCTTACCCCTAGGAGTGAACTTCACCCTGCAGAAAGGCAAGTAAGTGTCAGCTGTACTTGGCAGGGTGCTAGCATGGAGACAGGCCCCACCCCCTCACACATCATTGGACGGTGAAAAGGTGGGCAGGACAGGCCTGACCTCAGCTCCATCCTGTCTCTGTGAGTGCAGCGTGGCTGTGGGTAGCTCAGT
Source organism: Gopherus flavomarginatus (assembly GCF_025201925.1). Classification (NCBI taxonomy): domain Eukaryota; kingdom Metazoa; phylum Chordata; order Testudines; family Testudinidae; genus Gopherus; species Gopherus flavomarginatus. Next base: position 28,724,455 of record NC_066628.1, read on the forward strand.
GAGCCCAAGACTTAGATGCTGCTGCAGGCAGTTCCAGGGAGAGGGCAGGGTGTGCCGGTCTGGCCCAGCCAGATGTGCATTGTTCATTGTCTCCCCTCTCCCTGGAAACCCTTGTGCACAACCTCTAGGTTGAGAGTCCACTGGAGCAGATGAGGACACCTCGAGTCCCCCAGCTTGGAGGGGGCAAAGGGACACAGAGATGACAGGTCCTGAGCCCAACTCTACCTTCCCTTCCCCATCCTCTCCCCACATTTCCATGGCTCTCCTTGCTCTAGATTGTGCCATCCTTTCTCCAGGGGAATGCTATCCATGGGTGAGTCCCCTCACCCAGCACAAGCAATGGTGATGGAGAGTCTTTGCATGGGAAGTGGCTGCTCTCTGTCCTGTGGGAGTGACCGTGAACCCCACTCGGGTGTGCCTTCCCCTGTGTTCTCATGACTCAGGAGCATGCAGGATCTGAAGGATCGAGGGAAGGTTCTGAAGCTTGCATCTTTCAGTGTCCAAGTCTCTGGAGACCCCTAAAGGTCAGTGTAAGAGTTTGGGCCTCCATGAGCAGCCAGTTATAAACGGGGGTGAGTCCTCCATATCTCCCAGCAATACGGTAAATAACCAGTAGAGGGAAACCCAGAGTGGTGGATGCCTTGTCACTCCCACCTACCGTGGCAGTATGCCAGGAGTGCACTGCTGTCTATCCAGTGTATTCAGCACCTTATGAAAGCCAGTTATGCTAACTGAAAGTCATAAAATACAAAAGCACATAACCCAGGAAATGCAGTATACTTTATAGGTACAGACACCTCTTCACACATTTATACCTACAGATATTGGAACACACAATCTATTACAACACCAAATCAACCCAATAAGAGACACTAACCTCACACTTCAACAGCCTTAACTCTGCCCTCTCTCTGTTTGATGCCATTGTTCATGCATTTCCCACTGTTTGTGGTTCTGCATCTGGTTTCAGGAACTTCACCAGATGTAACAAACATGTATGTACATAATATTAATTTGTGGGTAAAAAATATGCTAAATGGGAGTTAAGGGTGTGAGAGTGCATATCAGTAATTTAAGGGTTATAAACATTACAGGGATGTTGAAATTAGAGCTGTGAAACTAACAGATTTTTCAGTTCCCTGACCATTCAGAAAAATCAATATCAAAAAAAATTGTTTCAAGATGAACCAAAATTGGTTGTTTTTCAAAATTTTTAGTGTACCAAAAAGTAAAAAAAAATCATTTTGAGTCAAACAAAATGATTAATTTTGACATAATTGATGTATTTTATTTTGATTTTGACCATTTTTAAATTGCTTTTTAAATAAAATTAAAGGAAGTTTTGAAATGAAATATCTTTTTGAACTAAAACATCAAACTGATTCATTTAGAATATGTCCAGATAAAATATTTCAATTTGAGGGAACCCTTTTTTAGGTTGTTTTTCAGCCTAAACAATTTGGTGAAACTGACACAATTTTGCACAAAATTTCAGTGTCACTGAATCTGCATTTTTCACCAAAGAATGTTTTGGTTGAAAAGCAAGCCGTTACAAGTTCAGAAAATTAAGAGTTAATCCAACCATGTTATGGCCTGGAAAGGCACAGCGAAGTCACCAACTCTATCGCCATCTGGTAGTGATGCCATGAAAGAACCATGCAATTATCGCGAATGATCATGTTTGTGGTCCCAGTTTAGATTAATCTGATTTTCAAAGACACTTCTTCAGTCTCTGCACTAAATCGGGACCTAAAGCACTATGGGAAAATTCATACACTCTCCAAGTACTCATGGCATTACTTTTCTCTGCAAATATCCATCAGAACAAACCCAGAGGCTCCCTGTCATCACATAACAAGATACTGGACAGAGGCAGGAGAGGGCCTCACAACTGAGCTCTGCTTTAACACTATCTCCAGGAATAGCTCTGCTTCCACAGAAGACATGCTGTTCTTCATTGCTGCCTGTAGCTGGTGGAACTCCACGTAAAGCTGGGCCGGAGATGGGTTTCTTATCCCATGAAAATGCTCAAGGTTTTTGTAAAATTCCCATTCCACATTGGGATGAAACCGAGACCTTTGGAAATTTTTTGTGAAAAGTGAGAAAGACCCACCAGACCACCACAAAATCGCCACTAATCCGGGTTCCCAGCATGTGACCCTCAGCAATCTGAGCTATGGCTTTCACAAGGTGCTGTCTGGCAGCAAAGCTATTCAGCCAACCCTACCTCACTGGGATAGGGAGAATCAAGTCCTTCTGCTCTAACCATCTGCCTACAGGTCTCTCTCTTCCTTTCTCTGACCAGAGACGCTATCCATCCTTAGCAGCTTTTCCTGAAAAAAGGTTTGTCCAAACGGATACATTTCCACAAAATGTTTCAGTTTTGACAAATCAGTATTTCCTTTGAAAAAACCTATTCCCTGCCAGATCTAGCTGCAAGCTGATCCAACCCTTCCTTCTCCCCAGTTCCTCATGGGTTTCAGCTCTGCTCATGTGTCCTCTAGCATAACTCTGCCTCTGTCACTCTTCTGAGGCTAAGAGGGCCAGAGAGGAGCCGTGAGCTGAGGAGCTGGTTCCTCCCTCTGTTGAAGGCCTTCATGTGGCTCTTCTCCTCATTTCTGTCCATCTTCCAAGTTTTTGCCTCTCTGCCAGAGAAGAGTGTGGATAACTTCTCAGGTTTCTAGTTGAGTCAGCAGATGCTGCTATGTCATTGTTGCTGAATTACAACGGGCAGCTGGAAGAATATGGAAAAGTTTCTGTCATACTGATACGGGTGCCTGAAACCATCACAAATGTTCATGGTCAAAGCTCTCCCTGCCAGTGACGCCTGTGGATAAAATGTGTTGTGGTGATAATCTCTGCATGTGAAATATGGCGTAATGCTAAGTCCTGCGTTGGAAACCAGCTGCCATAGCATCTCCTCTACTGAAGACAGCTCTTAGGTTCAGCACTGTCTGATATTCACTATTTTCAATTTTTTTAAATGTGTTGTTCTTGCCTGAGGAGACAGTCAGTTTTATTCAATAATGTCATTTCCTCGCAGTGTATTAATTCTGAGGTATCTACGTGCTGTGGTTTGTAAACAAAAGGGTTCTAAAGAGGTAACTCCCTGTCGAAAAAGCTGAAAAAAGTGCTTGTTTGAAAGGCAGTAAACTCACAACTACTTAACTTCTCATCCTGGAGCTACTTTGGAGAATTCAAACCTGTCATGCTTGTTAATTTCAAGTACTTGAAAAAAAAAATATCCAAGGCAAAACAGAATTAGAAAATGGCAAAGGTCTCAGTAAAAGGAAAGTCCTGGTGTGAACTTAACTACAGAGCTGCTCTCAGCACCTCCGGAGTGAATGAAAAACATCTCTCTCTGGCAGCAGAATGAAGTTGTCCTTGTTTATTCCACTTGTTGGCAGAAGCAGCAAAAATTCACGTAGTGGATAAACATCAGTCACTGCCTGAATTCCAGGCATCATACAGAGGCCAGCACTGAGTGAAGGAGGGAGACGGCGCTGCAGGTGCATTTTTAATCATGCGCTCGGTAAGTTTCAGAGGTAGGAAATATTTCATGTTAGTTATTGGATTTGTGAATGAACCTGCAGAATCCCCTTCTAAGTCATCCTGGTCAATGCAACTGGCAGCTAAGATCATCAGTACAGCCAGTCTGGCAGCCAGTGTATTTATTTATTTAGGAGACAAGAGTCCAGAATGGGGGATTCAGGAAAGGAATGTCGGGCCGGTGACAGGCATCGTGTCCCAGTTTCCCTGGAATTCAGAACATAAGAGGGACATGTCATCCTGGTGAATTTTGTCATTCTGCTGCTCTCCTGGGGAATGTCCATTTTCTCTGGGGGAGGGGATGAGGGAAGGGTTATGGGTTTACTGGCCTGCTGATCCCGTGAGCATTGTTCTCGTGGTCAGATGTCACTCATGCCAGCGCGCTCTGATTTCAGTGGAAACCTGCTTGTTTGAGCAAGGTCTAACTGGGAAAGTCCAGGCTACTGGGTTGCAGCTGCATCCCTCAGTGTTTCCAATCTTGTTTCCAAGTTGTCCTGGTTAAACCAAGCAGAAGCTTCCAGAAATCTGCATCCCATGACGAGTGCAGTGGTGACAACTATTCCTGCACAAGATAACGTAGCTTTAAGAGGGGGTCACCATTTAATTAACAACCATTATACCCTACAGTGTTATCAGATAGGAGCTATGCTGAGTGTTCACTCAGTCACACCAGTTCTCCAGACATGATGGGCCAGCTTTCAAACGTGGCTTCATACTGGCCTCTATTTTTAGCCATCTAAAATTAGATGCCTGCCCCCAAAAATTAGGCACTGGATTTTATTGCTTCCTACAACTGCTGTGGGCCAAATTCTGCTCTCACTGCCATGAAGTGGTCCATTGAATTCTGCACGTTAGCTTGGTTATATCTTGGAGCAGAATCCTGGGACATTTAGCATGGACTGCACAAGCTGAGTTCCTGTGGATTTATCACTGCCTCCAAGAGAGTTGCTGTGCCATACAGTAGCTCCATTATCAGCCCCAAATTATGCCCATTTGATAGTGCTAACTTTACAACTAATGTATCAGCCATTGCTGGACCTCTGCTCCCACTGAGGGAAGGACTCAGCAGCCTGCCAAAAAGGGCCTGAGACTCTTTCAAAGGCTTGGCAGCAGCAGGAGAGAAGTGCCTGGCAGCTCTAATTGGCTGTAACTAGCATCCAAGGCCAAATTTGGCTCTCGTTCCACTGCTATAAATCCAGAGTAATGATGCTGACATTAGTGGAGTCATTCCAGATTTACACTGGTGTAACTGGAGCACAGTCTGCTCCCATGTTATTAACAGTCTCTAGGATATTTCCTGGGCCTAGGGCTCTGTGAGGCCTGGTTGGTGATGGGATCACAAAGATGGGAGCTAGCCAGCCTCTGCAGCCTGTCTCAGAGCTTTGTGTTCAAGTGAGCTGGGGCTGAGAGGAATCTCCAGGGAATCCTAGGTGTGGCATATCCCTGCCCTTGGGACGTGCTAAAATGGGGTATTTCTGCCCCTAACTCACTACAGTCAGCTGGCAGGAGGCACAGGAACTTCTGCACACGCAGTTGAGGAGGAGGCACATCCTTTCCATTCCCAAAGACCTTCTGAGCATGGAGAGAGGGGTGATGGCCACCAACTCCCCACCCCCCAATTCTCACCCCTGGCTCTCACTGCGAACGGTTCAGGTCTCTTCTTGGATACATTGATGAGCCGCCGTCCCCCGGACACTGTGTTCAGGTCTGATCTCCCCACTGGAAACCGGACACAGGAGAGGATCAAAGTTAGGCAATGAAAATGATTCCAGGCAAGAGGGACTGAAAAGAATGAGACAGTTCAGATTACAGAGAGTTAATGAGTAGGGTGACATGATGCAGGTGTACGGTATGAAATGAGGGAACAAGAGGCAACACGGCCTAATGGACAGAGCACTAAATCTGGACTCAGCAGAGGTGGGTTCTGTGACCTGGGGTAAGTCACTGCACCTCCTTGTGTCTCAGTTTCTCCATCTGTAAAGTGGGAATAATAATATTGATCTCTTTGTAAAGCACATTGAGTCTGCTGCTGAAAAGCACTAGAGAAGATCTATGTATTATTATCTGATTAACGATCCAGAGAAGGTCAGCTGGGCATGGCCATTCACCCATTCTTCAAGCACAAGAAAATGGAGACATTGAAAGGCAACCAGTTTAAAACTGATAAATGGAAGTATTTTTTACATAATGGGTATTTAGCCTGTGGAACTCCCGGCTACAAGATATCACTGAAGTCTAGTACTTAGTGTCAAAACAAAGATTAGACATTTATATGGATAATAAGTTCCTTCTCATTTCTGATCCATTTATATGGATAATAAGTGCCCTCCTGTTCATAGATTTCAAGGCCAGAAGGGACCACTATGACCATCTAGTCTGACCTCCAGTATAATGCAGCCCAGTAAACTTCCCCAAAATAATTCCTAGAGCAGATCTTTTAGAAAAACATTAAATCTTGATTTTAAAATTCTCAGTGATGGAGAATCCACCACAACCCTTGGTAAATTGTTCCAATGGTTAATTACTCTCACTGTTAAAAGTGTTTGCAGTCTGAATTGGTCTATCTTCAACTTCCAGCCATTGATCATGTTATACCTTTCTTGCTATACTGAAGAGTCTATTATTAAATATTTGTTCCCCATGGAGGTACTTCCAGACTGTGGTCAAGTCAACCGTTAACCTTCTCTTTGAGCTAAATAGATTGATCTCCTTGAGTCTTTCACTATAAGGCAGGTTTTCTAATGCTTTAATCATTCTCATGGCTCTTCTCTGAACACTCTCAAATTGATCAACATCTTCCTTGAATTGTGGGCACCAGAACTGGACACGGTATTCCAGCAGTGCCAACTACACAGGTAAAATAACCTCTCTACTCCTACTTGAGATTTTCCTATTCATGCATCCCAGGATCACATCAGCCATTTTGGCATCACACTGGGAGCTCATGTTTGGCTGAATATCCAGCATGACCCCAAAGCTTTTTTTAGAGTCGCTGTTTCCCAGGATACCGTCCCCCATCCTTAAATACGGCCTGCATTCTTTGTTCATAGGTGTATACACTTACATTTAGCCAGATTAAAACAAATATTGTTTGCTTGCACCCAGTTAACTAAGTGATCCAGATTGCTCTGAATTACTGACCCGTCCTCTTCATTATTTCCCACTTTCCCAATTTTTGTGTCATCTGCAAACTTCATCAGTGATGATTTTATGGTTTCTTCAGGTCACTGATAAAAATATTAAATAGCATTGGACCAAGAATCAATCCTTGCGGGACCCCATTGGGAACCCATCTGCTTGATGATGATTCCCTGTTTACAGTTACACTTTGAGACCTATACATCAGCCAGTATTTAATCCATTTAATGTGTGCCAAGTTAATTTTATATCTTTCTAGTTTTTTTTTAAATGTTGTATAGAACCAAGTCAAACGTGTTACAGAAGTCTAAGTCGATCATGATCTTTATCAGCCAAACTTGTAATCTCATCAAGAAAGATATCAAGTAAGTTTGACAGGATCTGTTTTCCATGAACCCACATTGATTTGCATTAATTATATTCCCTCTTTTAATTCTTTATTAATCAAGTCCCATATCAGCTGCTCCATTATCTTTCCGGGCTTGATGGCAGGCTGATAGGCCTATAATTACCTAGGTCATCCTGTTCTTTTTAAAATCTGACATAACATTAGTTTTCTTCCAGTCTTCTGAACTTCCCCAGTGCTCCATTTATTGAAAAAGCAACATTAACTGTCCAGCAAACTCCTCAGCCAGCTCTTTTGAAACTCTTGGATGCAAGTTCTCTGGACCTGCTGATGTAAAAATATCTTACTTTAAGAGTTTCTGTTTAACATCCTCCAGAGATACTAGTGGAATGGAAAGAGTATTTTCATCACCACATGATGAGACTGTATCATTTGTTTTTTCCACAAATACAGAACAGAAATATTTTATTGAAGACTTCTGCCTTCTCTGCATTATTATTGATAATTCTACCATTTCCATCTAGTAGTGAACCAAGAGTATTGTTGGGATTCTTTTTTTCCAGTTCCCCTCCCATTGGCCATCACAGAGACCTCCCATCCGCTATCACATAACAGCCCTGTGGCAGTCACAGCAGTTGCTGACACAGCAAAGCGCCCTCCAATGTGTGTGTTTTGTGTGGTTTGGGTGTCTTTACTGCAATAAGCATTGTTTTATAAAAACCTCGGCCCCCATCACAGCTGCACATCACCACCCCGTGAGCTGGCCTGTTCTCTCTACTGGAAGAATGCAGTTTGAGACTCATTGGGTTTAGCCACCCCAGTATTAGACATAAACCCTGTTATGGCAAAAAACAAGCCAGGTTCTGCAAAAGGCAGGAGATGAAAACTTTGCCTTCCTAGCTGTTCTGTTTCCTTTGCACGCTCTAAGCAGCGGCAGCTGTAGCCCTGAGCAGCCCTGCAGCATTACCACGTGCCTTGTGAGCAAAGGGAGAGGACATGGAAAGGTTCCTGATCAGTTACTCAGGATTCCATCACTCCCTCCTGGATCTCGGCTCAGGCCCCTATGGCTGTTTCTTGTTATTTGCTGCTACCCTGCAGACAGACAGCCACTGACAATGCTCCTGTCACCTGTGTCTGAGCCCATCTTCACACAGCCTCCTGCTTTAGACGTGAACTCGGGCTGAGTCCAATGTTCCCTTTATTCTGTCTCTTACCAAGCATGTTCCAAACATACTTGGAGTCCCTTTGGGGCACTCACAGAGAGCACAACAATCCTGAGCCTTGATCTCACACCGTGACTGAGAACAGAGGGTGGCTCAATCTTATTTAAAAATTCTATTGACTCCTCTGAACTTCCTAAAACGTTTGGCTCAGACCTTGAGTGTGGATTCAGATCAGAACTTAACTGAATCCAGCCGGTTCTCCTGTGCTAGGTGAGATGGGCCCAAATCTCAGTCCAGTAGTGGGTTCCTGATCCTGGAAACAGCCCTAAGCGTTGCTTTAAATTATGCCAGTTGGGAACAGTTCCCGATGGGCTTCTGCCAGCTGCAGGGCCGCTCTAGGTTTTTTGCTGCCCCAAGCAAAAAAAATGTTGGCCGCTCCCCCCATTTCCTTTTTGTGTGTGTGGTTTTTACACGTTTGCACTTTGCAATGTTGTTGTTTGGTTTTATTTGCCTAGGTGCGGTACTGATGCAGCACTGGGCAATGACTGCATCTGAATCTGTCTGAGCCAGGTGTATCTGCTTGAATTTCTTATTGAGACAGAGGAAATGAAAAGTCCCATGGGTCACCAGAGTGCCTGAGTAATTCGTGCCACTGTGATATGTGCGGAGGGGAAATACAGACCAGAGAAGGACACTTCAAGAGGCTTAAATCACCTGCGTGTCACGCCTGGGTCTCTTGAAGGAAGGCTCCAGGGTTGTGCAGCTGCAATCGGAGGTTAAGCAAGAGCTCTCCAAAGGGGACAGTTATCTCCTGAGACAGCTCTTGGCTTTCCTGGGCACACTCCGTATTTCAGTCTTACTAGGAGCTGGCCTGCTGCTTCTGAGCGCTTTCTGCTACTTTCGCTCATTTAAAATGAGCCTGACATTCCCCAGATCATTAACTGACGTCGGTACAGAGCGCACTGGAGAATTGTCTGCTGTCCAACGGGTGCTAATTCCGACACTGCCACTTGATCAAAGGGTCGAGCCATTATCTTTAAAAAGTTGTGCCTGAATGAAAGGATTTCTCCCAGCTCAGATTCATTTCCAAGGGGCCGGGGGCAGGAGAGAAGAAGGGGAAAGCCGGACTAACCCTTGGAGGGGCATTTCATGGTGCTCTCTCCCGGTGCGCTCTCTCCCGGCAGCGCAGGGTGACCTGGCTAGCAGCACTGACGGTGTTAACTGGCCACTCGGGGCTTCCTGCCAGGCCCCGGTGAGTTCTCGGCGGCTTTCTTGCTGTTCCTCAGGGGACTCGGGCTGTAGGAACATGAAGTCCCTCTTGGTGGACTCCAGGGTCAGGCAGACATTGTAGCAGTAGCCCGGAAGGCTGCTGCCCACCACACCCAGGCAGTTGCTGGGCACTTTGTTGCCTGAGGGGAGCTGGGGCTTGATGTTGGAATTTTTGAAGATGGCGGCTGGAATGCTGCCCCTGGAAATGTGCTGCCCCAAGCACGTGCCTGCTTTGCTGGTGCCTAGAGCCGGTCCTGCCAGCTGTGCACCGCTGAAGTGCAGTGCATCCCAGCCAGTGTATGGGAATCAGGCACTGGTCTTGATGGAACTGTCCTGTGCCTAATATTTCATCTACAGGCCTGTCAGTCAGGTGTCTTCCATGAGCCCAGTGAAAAAGCCTGGGTCAAAACTGAAAGCAAGCATGTTCTTTCACATTGTAACTACCGGGGCTGCCCAGCATACCAAGCCCCCAGGGTGCCAATAGCGTGGCAGGTGCCCTGTGACTCAGACACAAGCACTTTGGGTGCTTCAGCAGCTAGTTCTTGTAGGCGCCAGCCCTGCTGGGCCCCACATTCACTCAGACACCTGGCTAAGGGGAAGGGTATTTACTAGAGCTGGCAGGTAGGGGAAGGGTGCAGGTACCCTGGCTCTGGAGACTTTTCCAGTTCCAAGTGAGCTGTATGGTACCCTCTCCAGTCTGATCTCTATTCAAGCAACTAAACATTTGCAGGTTTCCAGGCCAGGCTCAGTTAATGTCTCTCATTGGGTCCCTCTGCACTGGCTCCATGCCCAGCTGTTGCTGCACTCCCACCAGTCCCCCACAGACCCACGCCCAGTTGTAGTGTCCAGCAGCCACAGCCTGTTCCATACATGGCTTTTCAGCTGGGGTTTCCTCTCTGCATCCAGCTTCTCTGCAGCTCCTGGCTAGTCATGCAGGTAATGTGCCCAACACAAAACCGGCCACTTCCTGGTGGAGGGCCTTTCCCCCTACCTGGCCAGGGAAAGAGATATGCAATGGGAGGGAGCTGATGGGAATTGTAGTCCCTTGCTTAGCAGATCCATCACAACATCTGGTAATAGCAGCCCTTTCGCTAAGGGATGGTGGCCTGGTTATAAACAGATAGAATGGATCAAGGGATGAGAATCCAGGACAAATGTGGAGTACAAGCGTTAAGAGGTCTGGGAAGGGCTTTGTCTTAGCACGTATGGGATTAGGTTCTGCAGCCACTACAAACTATCACAGGAGCTGTTTGTAACGAGGCGGAGTGGCTCCCCTCCCCCTCAGGGAGGGTCAAGCCCCATCAGTCATCCATGGGGGCGGGGCCGCTGAGCGGAAGTCCCGCCCCTCAAAGGGTCAGGCGGTGACCCGGAAGAATAAAAGCCAGGCCCCAGCCTTCAGTTGTGGGTTGGCCACCGGCAGGAGCAGATGTGCCTGCTGCCGCTCGTGACTGGGAGGCTGCCCAAGCCAGAGGTCGAGACCAGGAGCTGCCTCGCCCCCGCTACGACGAGGGGCGGCCGGAGCTGCCTCGCCCCCGCTACGACGAGGAGCCGCCGGAGCTGCCTCTCCCCCGCTACGACGAGGGGCCGCCGGAGCTGCCTCGCCCCCGCTACGACGAGGGGCCGCCGGAGCTGCCTCGCCCCCGCTACGACGAGGGGCCGCCGGAGCTGCCTCGCCCCCGCTACGACGAGGGGCCGCCGGAGCTGCCTCGCCCCTGCTACGGCCCCGAGGAGCCCCCAGACCAGGCGTGGCCCGAATTCCCCGACACCCTACCGGACCTGCCGCCCAGCCCGGATTGGGAGGAACCGATGGTCCTGGACGTCTCCGGAACAGAGGCCCCGGACCAGGAGGAATAGAGGGGGAGTTAGGAAGTAGCCCGGGGGCAGCTGACTCCAGTCAGGCTGCAGAGCTACCATTGCCCATGTCAGTGTGTTGCGGTCAGGACCCCACTGACCACTGGTAGAGGTGACAACCGCTACCAGGGCCCCGGGCTGGAACGCAGAGGAGTGGGTGGGCCTGCGTTCCCCCTGCCACCTGTAACCGGGTGGCAGATTCCCCCCCTCTTCCCAGTCGGAGAGGCCTGTACCTGTTTAAACTGTGTTTGGTGCTCTGCCCTGCGTCAAAGGGCTGGGCCCCTGTTGACTTTGCCACTGCTCTGCCCTGCTCCAAAGGGCCAGGGCTGTTTAAACTGTGTTTGGTGCCCCGCCCGAACCAAGGGCTGGGCCCCCTTTGACTCTGTCACTGCTCTGACCTGCCGAAAGGCCAGAGCAGACTGTAATTGCAGGGAAGACATTGAGGCCGGTGTGGCTCCCCTCCCCCTCAGGGAGGGTCCAGCCTGGGCGGAACTCGTATACATTGTTCATTTCCTTAACGTATTGCCACACATGCAGGAGAGGTGCTGCGAGGATATGTTTGCTTAGATCCCCAAAATGTTTGACTATAAGGCCTTAATCTGTAAAGGTTTTCACTAGATTGGGGAGACCCAACTCTGCCAGGGCCACCTCTAGGGCTGCTTCTATATTCTTTAGGGCTGGTTGTCCTATGTGCTGAGCACCTTTCCCTCCCCAAGAGTTGAGAATACTCAGGACCTGTGGGGATCAGGCCAGCCCAAAGGTTGCTGAGATACATGCTCAGCTCTGAACTACTGAATGTAGTTACCAGTGTCACAAAGAGTCATGTTCGCTGCTCTGTCAATTACCAAATAATGACTTTCAATGTTTGTCAAATAAGGAATAAAAATAATATTGAAAAGGAAACTATTGAAATATTGAAAACTGTGCCAAATCTCATCTTTTTTATTTTAGTAATAACAGTAACCAATGGAGCTGAGTAAATAATTTGCAGCAAATAAAGTATTCAATTAATTTTGTCCTCGTTCTTGCATTTTCAGCAAATAGATTGCAACAGTCTTAAATGTTTTTGTTTGTAATTATTTCTGAATTTATTCCATGACTAAATCCATAGAAATATTTGTTTGCAATGCTGTTGTAGCCATGTTAGTCCCAGGATATTAGAGAGACAAGGTAGGTACGGTGAGGTGAGATCTTTTATTGGACTAACTTCTGTTGGTAAAAGAGATGCTTTCAGTCTCCACTGAGCTATGCTTCAGGTCATAGAATCATATAATATCAGAGTTGGAAGGGACCTCAGGAGGTCATCTAGTCCAACGCCCTTCCTAAATGGCTGCCTCAAGGAGTGAACTCATAATTGTGGGTTTAGGAGGCCAGTGCTCAAACCACTGAGCTATCCTTCCCCCTGAAGTCATGAAGTCCTAGTCTAGAGCCATCTTTCTGAGCTGGCTGCTATACTCAACAAACAAAGTGCAAATCTGACAACTGATAAGAGCATTTAAAAATGCTGTCTAGCATCTGAGCTAAAACCTCACTTTCTGCAAGTATCCCTAGCCCTATATTAGCGCAGCTCCGAGAAGGCCAGGGAAACAATCAGTGCTAGCGCCGGGGACATTACTCCAGCATGCTGATTTGCATTACCTATTTTACCTACTGCCTCTAACCAGGGCCGGCGCAACCCATTAGGCGACCTAGGCGGTCGCCATGGGCACTAACATTTGGGAGGCGGCGACCGCGGTGGCTGGATGTTCGGCTGCAGCGGTCATTGCCAGTATTTTGGGGGCGGGACCTTCCGCCGCCTCTGTCGGGGGTGCCATTTTGGGGGTGGGACCTTCCGCCGCCTAGGGCGCCAAAAAGGTTGCTGGCGCTCCTGCCTCTAACAGCCCCTAGACACTGGGGCCCAGAAGCTGGTAGTGCAATGTCAAAGAAGTAGCAGGGCACCAAAGTACCCTCTCTGTAACTCTCTCTCTCACACACACACTCCTGCAGCCCGAACAACGCTCTTCCTCTCACAGGTTGTTGCAACCCATAATCTGTTGCCGCGACGTGGCACTAATAACCTCACCTGAGTCTTGGGAGCCTGTTTCTATGGCCATGTTCAGAGCAGTGGCAGCAGCTCTGCTGTAGCAGACATGCAGACTGGGGCGCTGGTTCAGTGCGGCCATCTCCTGCCACAGGAGATATTCCTATTGACGCTCAGTGCCCAAATGGCATTGTCAGTCCAGGCCAGACACGCGGCTTCCTGGTGCAGGAAAGGTGAATGCAAACAGTCTTCTTTCCCGGGCTGCTGTCTGCGGGAGAAAAGCAGCACATGTTGGGAGCTTGGCTCTTAATGATATGCTGCAGCCCTGTTTTCAGGAGGCACTGACAGAGTTTCCAGCAATCAGACTCCCAGGAGCAGTGTGAGAGGCATCCCAGTCCCAGGGCTCTGGAGCAGCAGGCTGGTAACCAGCAGAGCTCCAGAGAGAGAACAGCCAAGACCAAGGGCCAGTAAACATGGGCCTGTGTAAACGGCAGCTTGATTTTTAAATTCCCAGCAGGAGGCAATGTGGGAAGAGGGAGCTATGGGGGTAGGAGGAATAAAGGGCAAAGGGGAGAAGGACAGGAAGCAGCAATGAGGGGGGCAGGGGACAGAAAGGAAAGTTTGGGAACATGAGCAAGAGATACAGAGAGGAAAGGAGACAGCAGTTAGAAGAGACAGGAGGAGAGAGATGGGAGGTCTAACTAGCTAACCATCATCCAGCCGTCACTGTGTTGTTTCTGGGTGCCAATGAAATTACACAAACTTCCAGCCACAGCCATCTGGCTTGCAATCTCTATCCCTCCTGGGAACACAGTGGTGGGTTGGCCTCCAGGGTTTAAAAGACACTTTAATTCATTTTTTCCTCTTCCTTTTCTGTTCCCCGTTCCTTCCTTCTTGGGCTTCCTGCTGGGGGGAAAAGGGAAAGTTAGTCAGTGCCTTGGGCTGGGCTCCCCAGGCTCCTGGGCTCCACTGCTGTCTCTAGTGGCCTCCCTTCTTGGGCAAACTCCCCCACCCCCCGTGCCCTGTGGCCAGTTTCACCTTTTGCAGCTCCACTTCTCCAGCCAGAGCATGCTCTGCTGGTGCCCCTGACTGGCACTGTCAGAGGACAGAGACACTTGTTGGGCTTGCTATCCGTGGGGATCTTTGAGCATCTGGGCCTTGCAGTCTGAACAGACCACACATACCCAGGGCGGGGAACAGGAAATCAAATGCCAGCAGAGGAATCCAATCTCTTTGGGCAAGGTGTTTGTGTGTCGTGTTCCTTCCACAAGCAGCTGAGCTAGGGCGACCAGATGTCCCAATTTTATAGGGACAGTCCTGATATTCAGGGCGTGTTCTTATATTATTACCTATTACCCCCCACCCCCAATTTTTCACACTTTCTATCTGGTCACCTTAGGCTGAGAGCAAGGAGGCAGAACCCAAACACTGACTCCCAGTTTCCTTGTGGCTGAGCTGGTTTTTGGACAATCTTGTTCATGTCAGAGTGGTCCGAAGGAACTGAAAATGCCAGGCTGGCCCTTGGGAGCTGTAATGACCCCGTGTTTCCTGTGCCCTGGGCTCGGGTACCTGCTGCCACCACCAACCTTGAGCTTGGAAAACTGACCTCATGTCTCCCCTCCCTCCACCCCCTGTATCCCAAGGGTCCTGCCCCCAGCAGCAGGGTGCTTGCTGATAAAAACGGTCGGTGCTCTTCAAAGGCCACTGCAGGAAAACAAGGTCACCACCACTGCACCCCAGACTGGGTTAACAAACTCTGACTTTACTGCTTGCAGGCAAACCCACAGATGAGCTCAGTTGCTGGCATATAGAGGTGTCTTCTTTTCTCTCTGCAGCACAGTACGGGCGTGCTACAGATCCCAGTTCACATTTCCTTCTCAGAAGCTGCAGGGTCCTCTGCCCGTGCTCTCAAAGCCATCTCCCTGTAGCCTGGACCCATACATTCCCCCTAGTCTCTGGTGTCTTGAGAGTCCCCCGCCACCACCTTCCTCAAGCTCCTCGCCCACCTGCTAGCATCTGAACAAACACCCCAAGGTGGCACCGAGCAATCACATTGGCCTTTCCAGAGTCTTGTGTCCCCCAACACACAGATTTTCCTTCCAACAGCCCCATATATAAACTACCATTAACTTAGCACAGTGCCTCACAATCCCCACAGGAGCCAGGCATCCCCAGGATTCAAACCCAGCTCTGCACAAAGCAAAGATGCCTCTGTTTTATTTTGCAATCTTCCAAGCCATTCCATGGCTCCCAAAGAGCTAGTCTGTGAGCCACAGAACTCCTGTCCCTTATCTGCACACACCTGCCAGGACGTCTGACTTAAAAATAATACCAGACAAATCTCTCCCTCCTTTGAATGTGGTAAGAGTGGGATGGAAACAGCAACTGTTTAGATCTCACCCAGCAGCTGAAAAGTTTCAAACCTTGCTAGGAACAATGCAGACTTGCTAAACCACTGCTGCTCCCAGTGCTGCTTTCATTCAAAGGGATCCATTCTGCTACTCCAGGATGCAGCAGAGTTTGATCTTCCCAGGATTTCTGTTCAGATCTTTCCATAACAGAACTCAGAGCAGGCTGGGTTTTTTTTGTTTTTTTTTTTTTACAAAGTTTCCCTGCGAGAGGCTGGCTCTTTGCTTTCACCGTTTGCTCCCCTCCATCTCTGCACACCCATGCAACGAGCCCCTCTCATGGGTACCGGGCTCTGCAGAGAGACCTGGAGTCCTGCTGAGCGCTCACGTGATGTGAGATTTTCAGGGATCACTGGGGGGAATCTATAAAAACTTGACTCCTTCTTTGTCTCTCCATGCACCACTGCGCCCCCTGCTGGGTGATGCTGTAAATGCAGAAGGCATGTCTTGGTCCCCACGAAATAGTGTGGGCAGCCCTAGGTCATCGCACAGAGACCTTCTTGGGAGGATGTGGCCGGAGTGCCTCTGTGCTGCAGCAGCTGCCAGAAACTGCAATAGCCCCTTGCAGCTGAACAGAGCTTAAAGCAGCCTCAGGCAAACCAGACTTCAGATCAGGGTGGTGTCAGGCTAGTGACAGCCACCTTTGCCACCCCATGGGTCCTGAGGATGGGGCCCAAAGCCCCTATGATAGGGCTCTGCCCAGGGCTGGTGGGTGCTGCACAGCTCACAAGGGGCTCCAGCTGTCAATAGCCGACAGCAACAGACTTTCAGCTCTTTGCAGATAGGGAGAGATCATTTTTACAGTGCCTAAGTGACTTAGGAACCTTAGTCTCATTGGCTGTTAATGAGACTTGGGCTCCTTAGTACTTAAGACCCCACTCCAGTGGAAGTTAGGTGCCTAAATACCTTTGGGGATCTGGGTTAAGTCTCTTTTGAAACTGGGACTTGGACTTCAAAGTCACTTAGGTGCTTTTGAGACTATTACCCAAGGTCCCCAGGCCTCCTCCCAAGCCAGACACACACATACATCCCCCCGCCCCAGCACGCCCTCTGTACAAAGCTGCCTGGCTGTACACATGGACTCCCTGCACCAGTCCCTCCAGCAAAGCCCTTCAAGTCAGCCTTTCCCCAGCACTCCCTATTTGTCCTGGACTTTCCCACGGGAAATATGGGAGGAATCAGATCTGAGGGCTACTTGGCTATGATACAGCACAAAATTATTTCAGCCATGCAGGCAGTGACACTGAGTCAAGTCTGTGCCATGAGCCCAGTCACAAGGCTGATTCTGAGTCCAACATGGGGTCTTTGGAGACTTTTCCATGGACAAATGACCCGGGGCTAGAAGAGCTCCTGTTAGAGACAGCCAGCATGCCCAATAATGTCCTGCCACGCTGGGGTTAAACTCCCATCAAGAGACCATGCACATCTGCAATTCTGAAAAGCTGTGGAGCCCCGTGATTAGATTGAGACACTGTGATTGTATCGATTTCAGCTGTTAGCAAAGTTGTCATTAAGTTAAAAGAGGCTTGAGCGATGGCGGGGAGCAGAGGTTGCAGCTGCCTCCCAGCACAGTTCAAATAACTGAATTCCAGAGAAGGGCATTAGCCGCTGCCTACAAAGGGCCCAGCTGCATTAAGCCCAGACAGGCTTTGTGGGGAAGCATCAATGTTTAATGTGCAGAACGAGCGTCACTGCTCCTCGCCGCTGCAAAGCGGATGGTTCGCTTAGAAATTGGAGACTGATACATAAAGCTCTCTCTCCTGGGTCACCTTGAGGGAAAAGGGTCCCTCACACCTCGGAAAGGAAGATGCAGGAATGGGTCAAAAAGGACTGGGCAGATGGGTCTCTCGCCTGTCTACTTGCATGGCCCTCATCCCTCCAGCACTGAGCACATCACAGTCATTAATGGCTCTTATCTTACAGACTGGGGGCTGAGAGAGTCCCAGAACCAGAGCCTCACAGGTATTCAGGTGGGAGTGAGATGATTTCAGGGGGAGTTAGGTGCCCAAAACACCTCTGGAGACCTGAATCAAAGAGATTTGCCCCATGTTACATAGGGAGGCTGTGGCAAACCCAGGAACTGGTGTGCTTGGCTACTGCTCTGAACACAGCCTAGGGGATGCAGTGATGCCTGACTGGGGCATTACAAACATCTGGAGAACTAGGTAATAATGGCAGGAAGCTGGGGTGCATTAGGTTACCTAGGCTGGTGGCCTTGGACCATTCCACCACCCTATGCCTGTTGGCAGCAGTATTAGCAGAGGCTCCAAGTCCTGAATGGGCCATGATGGCTGAACTCCCCTGGGCACCGTTGGAGCAAAAAGGAAATTGAGTACTGGGTCATGTGTGAAGGAAATGTATCAGAGTGCTGTCCTCACTGAGCCTGTTCTGTGGACAGGGGGACTCCAGCCTCCACCAGCTCTAAGTTCATTATACAAAACAAGTATGGGCTGAGCCCCATAGGAGAGAGACCCAAAGCCCAGGCACTTCAGGCAATCAGATCCCAGGGGCAGAGAGACGGGAGGGGGCATTTTTATTAGAAAAGCTTCACGTGAGAAAATTCAACATGCTTGGGCTGTGGAGGAAAACCATCTTGCAACCGGACTGTGTTGTAGAGTGTGGCCATCCCTTTAACCCAAGCCAGAGGAGCACGGTGAGCTGCAGAAACAGAGGCTGCATTTGAGTCTCTCGCTTCCCTGTTGCAACTGGGGCTGAATGTGGGGAAACTTATTTCTGTCTCTGAGAAGGGCTCTGAGGCATTGTCGCGAATGGCGGAACGCTCCTGCCCATCATTAGCTGCTGCTGCTTCTCTTTCAAAAGAGAAATAATGGATAAATCGGAGGAAAGCAATCTGACACACGCTGCTAAAATCCTTTAACCCATGGACGGACTGCGCTGATTAGGAACATTTCTCACCTCTGCAGAATGAAATTCTTAGTAAAGAAGAACAATTACTGAAACAGGGATTTGTTTTCTGGCACACTTGGACAGGAATATTAGTAGAACCCCACAAATATGTCCTCCACCATACTCCCCAGCATGGTGCCTTGTTCTTCTAACCTCCTCCAAGGGTGTTCAGTAGGGTTTGGAATACATTGGTGGGGAGGGGGCAAAGCAGACAGATGAGCACTTGAATCAGTTCTTCTTTGGCCTTGTGAACTAAGCAAATCCTCTCTGGGAGTCACTGGGGAAAGATAAAGGCAGAATCCTGTAACGTGTTGTTTTTATAAACACTTTTCTCTCTACAGCACAGTGGTTAGGAAGATATATCTTGAACCGAAAAGTCAGAACACATTGCAAGAAGAAAGTGAGCAGAGTTAGAGAAGATAGATGAAAATACTTATGCAAATATAGCTTTCCGTGCTGTCAAGAAACTCACCACGACACTCATTTATTACTCTATTAAGACAGCAGATGGCAAACTGCTAATGAATGTGAGAGACATCAAGAATTGCTGTAAACAAACAGAACGATGCTAGAGGAGGCATCAAGGAATTTGTGAAGAATGCCATTGACTGGAGCAAAAGTTAAGCAAACTCCCACAGCGTTAAGAGAAGTTCCATTGTTGCGGACAGGAAATGAAGCAAGATTTTAAAAGGTCAGACCAGGGAAGACAACAACACACTGAGCATTTTCAGCTCCTAAAAAGGGCTGCTGAGGTTATCTAATTAGTGTCCACAATATCTCTCCTGACATATGAAAGAACTGGTAGAAATCATGCCCAGTATTGTTCCCCACTGCTGCTTGAATTCTCTGTGCTGTATGTTTGTATTAGGATTGGGCAAACTGGATTAGCAGCTACCAACCCCCTTGAACCATCAGCTGTTACCGAACCAAATTTGAAACCAACCATTTGTAAGGTTGTTATGAGTTGTTGTTATTGTTTGTTCTTTGTATTGCAGCTGAACCTACAGACCCCACATGAGATGAGGGCCTCAAGGTGCTACTCTCTGTACACAGCCACCGCTCCTTCCCCAGAGAACTCCCAGTCGAAGCAAATAAGGAGTGGACAGGACATCTGAAGAACAGAGAGGTGAGTGACTTACAGCAGGTCAGTGGCAGTCAGAATTAGAACCAAGGTCTCCTGACTCCCATTCCAGTGCCCTACTCACTAGGCCATGCTACCTGTCAAATGGTTACTCGTTTGGTTTCCATCTGGAAACCTTGTGAGACTCCTCAAGCCCTCATCTGCAGGTATCCAGATTCCTTTCATTTGATCTATTGCTCCCTCCGTTAATTAGCAGCAGTTTCCACCATTGGTCTATGCAAAACAGTATTAGCAAGATTCTAAAGCCCAAGCAGAAATGGGTGGCACAGACACTTCTGAGCAGGATTATGCACTAGGAGTGGAATTCATCTCTGCCTGAGAAAACAGTCTTTAAAAAATTAGACTTCTTTCTTTCAACCTCAGTTTAAGCACCCAACACAGCAAGGTCTGTTAAACAAACGAAGCCTTTCTAATCAGGAAAGTGCCCTCGCAGAGGGAGATAGTTTTATGGTTAATTCATTCTGGGTTCCGTAATAAGGAACGTCACAGGTCTCAAAATACTGATCTGGGAGGAAGGAAGCTTTAAAATGATGGAAGCATTTCACAAACTCCAATGCACTTTCTTTTCCTTCTGTTGGCACAGTCATAAGTAACCCATGACAGCTGGGGTGCAGAGGACTTCCTGTGTTGTTATTATTATGGTAGCACCTCGGAGCCCTAATCATGGACCCAGACTCCATTGTGCTAGGTACTGTACGAACACAGAACAAAATGACAGGCCTTGCTCCAGGACCTTTAGAGGATCTTCCTCCAGTACTTAGGAGAACTCATTGGACCAATGGTGCTGCTGCTGCCGCTGGGATCAGCCAATCCATATTTCATGAGCTACAGCAAGTGCAACATGACAGGCCCAAAGGCATTTACTGTACAGATTACAAGACAAACCACTAAGGTAAAATGGAGTTGAAGATGAGGATATATATCAGTAATTTAAGAGTAAAAAAACATTACAGGGATGTTGTAAATATCCTCAAACCAGGTGTTGTAAATCCAGGAAATTCAGATTTAAGGTTACACTTAAAAGAAAGTCAAACATGTTAAGGTCTGGGAATGCATAGCTGTGACACCCAAACAACCTTAACTCAACTCTGCCCTGCCATGCATTAATCATATTATAAAGGCCTTTTTGTGTTTGTGGCCCCAGATTACAGGACAGAGTTAAGGCGGCTAAGAGGCAAGGTAGGAACTCACTGCTACAAGGTTTTGCTGAGTCCAAGAGGTTACTGGGATTCAAAAAGGGGGTGGACATCATATGGATAGCCAGAATACCCTGCTACATCAGATAAAACAAAAGGGGTGTGAACCCTCATGCTAAAAGAGCATAAACCAGTTACTAACTACCTGGGATTAGAAAGAAACTTTCTCTATAAGCAGGTTATTACATAGTTGTTGGTTACAATTCTTTCACCTTCCTCTGCAAGATCTAGTCCCGGCCACTGTCAGAGACAAGATGTTGGGTGAAAGAGACTACTGATCTGATCTGGAATGGCAGTTCCTGCGTGCCAAGCTACCACGTAATGTAGTGAGAGAGAAAATTCGGGTAGGGTTGTCCCTGAAACTTCAGGTTCCATCTGTTTGGAGCGATACCATTGTAAATCAAGAGTAATTCCATGGCAGTCAGAGGTGTTGTTCTGCAATTGAGCTCAGAATATGACCATTCAAAGGCTGTAATAAGCTATTAGGCATTAAATTATGTCTGACTGCTGAAGCTGACACATTACTGGAAATCTCAGCTTGTACTTTACCTGCAGTCAGTCCCGTCTCATAATTTCCTCAGATTTCTTCCTGTCAGGGCACTCAGTAAAGGCTGCCTTGTAAACAAACTCTGGCCAGGACTTTCCAAATGAGATAAGACAAGTCCAGTCAGGAGAGGAAATGATGACCTGCTGGGTCAGAGTCAATAAGAGGCCCGTATTTGGTTGCAATTGTTAGCCAAGTGTAATTAACTTCTTGAGGAGGTGCAGGATGTTAAGGGCTCATTGGAATCACGGATTGATAATTATTCATGAGAAGTTAAAAGAAACTATTTACATGAAGCAAAATGTGTAAAAACTAAATAGCACGCAGGGGCCAAATCCATTCCTAGCACAAACCCATGGACCTCAGTGGCTTAATGCTAGGAATGCATTTGGCCTCTTGATTTACAAGTGACAATATGAGGCCCTGTCTGCACTATCCTGTTAAAAGCCTCTGGTTTTGTAAGCTATCCATTGTGACACTTGGTTACAATGAACAGGACTGAGTTGTATTCACCCAGCAGCCTCCTTTACAACACAACCCTGTGTCAACCAAGTTTATGCACCCTGCTACCGTGCGGACTGACCATGTGTGTAAAAATGCATCCTGGGCAGACATCCCAGCTTTCCTAGGGCTTCAGCAGAGGACAGAGTAGCTGCAGAGACATGCACAGAGAATAACACCACCAGCATGAGGAGCAGTGCATTCTGGGATGTCATTCCACAAAGAGATCTGGGCGGAAAGATCCCAAACCAACTGCGCAGTCCCAGCTGGGGTGGCGGGGGAGGCACCCTCTAGGTAGCAAAACACCTGTTGCAGGAAGACATCCAAGTGCCAGCCTCAGCTAATGACCAGGGAGACACACTGTGAGCACCCATGGTTACTAAGCCAATATTAACCATATGTCATGTGGCCACAAACAAGGCCATGGAAACGAGACGTTTCCAAACAGCATGAAAGCAGCAGGCAGCCATGCTGCCTGGCAGTTAGTGCAGAGCAAGCTCTGAAACCAAACTGGGAAGCAGAGTGAGGGGCAAGGGAGCCTGGAGACTGAATGACTGCATATAAAGAGATGCCTGGCTGCTAACAGGGCACAGTGGAGCTCCCACAAACAGCCTCACAGGCCCTCTCTCCACTGTGCCATGGCCCGATAGCAGTTTAAAGCATAGCTGAGACTAACGCCGTTTAAGCACAAATCACTGTGTCATTCTCCTTTCGTTTCTCCAGAATCAGCTTCCAGTAGGACTTGCCCTATAGGATGAGCCAGCTGGGCTAGTGAAGCCAAGTTTACGGGCTGTGTTCTCATTACCTGCATGAACACAGGCTTTTCCTCCCAGCAGTGACAGCGGATCACAAACCACAATGCTCATCTTCCCCTGCCAGGGTTTAACCTTGGTTAAATCAAAGTTCTTTATTCCCAGGGCCCAAGCAGCCCAGCTCTGTCTGCCCTCACACCAAGACCCAGTTTCCTGAGCCCCATCTGCATCAGTGCTCAAGCTATTTAACCCCCGCTTGTACAATTCCTTACCTTGTATGCCGGAAGGGAAATGCAGGTGGTGGGCTGTGGCCCATCTGGTTAGCCTGAGCCCAGCTGTCTGGGATTTTCCTAGGACTCAGACATGTTTCATAACCCACCACAAGAGGATAATACAAACCAAACAGCCTGGTTATTGTCAGTTAAGGAGAGCAAAGGACAATGGGATCTTTGAAGATCTGGGTCGTTATCTTATCTGCTAATTTTTCTGGAGCCACTGGGTATTTGGTGTCATACATTAAAACCAACTAATGTCTTTAATGGAGAAATGAAGGTATGAACCCCTGGTTGGGTAGGCTGGGAGCAGCTGTGTGGGTCATTTAGGCTCTGTTAATGTAAGGTGCAAAACAACTGCGAAACATTGTTTGGAACCTCTTGATCTTGTAATGCCTGCATAGTGTCTTGTGTCCTGGACTGCATTGCAGACAACTTTTTATTTCAGAAAGTTGAAAAAGCTACTGGGGGGAAGCTGTTCTAGACTTGATTTTAACAAATAGGGAGGAACTTGTTGAGAATTTGAAAGTAGAAGGAAGCTTGGGTGAAAGTGATCATGAAATCATAGAGTTTGCAATTCTAAGGAAGGGTAGAAGGGAGTACGGCAGAATAGAGACAATGGATTTCAGGAAGGCGGATTTTGGTAAGCTCAGAGAGCTGATAGGTAAGGTCCCATGGGAATCAAGACTGAGGGGAAAAACAACTGAGGAGAGTTGGCAGTTTTTCAAAGGGACACTATTAAGGGCCCAAAAGCAAGCTATTCCGGTGGTTAGGAAAGATAGAAAATGTGGCAAAAGACCACCTTGGTTTAACCATGAGATCTTGCGTGACCTACAAAATAAAAAGGCGTCATATAAAAAATGGAAACTAGGTCAGATTACAAAGGAGGAATATAGGCAAATAACACAGGAATGCAGAGGCAAGATTAGAAAGGCAAAGGCACAAAATGAACTCAAACTAGCTATGGGAATAAAGGGAAACAAGAAGACTTTTTATCAATACATTAGAAGCAAGAGGAAGACCAAGGACAGGGTAGGCCCACTGCTCAGTAAGGAGGGGGAAACAGTAACGGGAGACTTGGAAATGGCAGAGATGCTTAATGACTTCTTTGTTTCGGTCTTCACTGAGAAGTCTGAAGGAATGTCTAATATAGTGAATGCTTACGGGAAGAGGGTAGGATTAGAAGAGAAAATAAAAAAAGAGCAAGTAAAAAATCACTTAGAAAAGTTAGATGCCTGCAAGTTACCAGGGCCTGATGAAATGCATCCTAGAATACTCAAGGAGTTAATAGAAGAGGTATCTGAGCCTCTAGCTATTATCTTTGGGAAATCATGGGAGACGGGGGAGATTCCAGAAGACTGGAAGGGGGCAAATATAGTGCCCATCTATAAAAAGGGAAATAAAAACAACCCAGGAATCTACAGACCAGTTAGTTTAACTTCTGTGCCAGGGAAGATAATGGAGCAGGTAATTAAAGAAATCATCTGCAAACACTTGGAAGGCGGTAAGGTGATAGGGAATAGCCAGCATGGATTTGTAAAGAACAAATCGTGTCAAACTAATCTGATAGCATTCTTTGATAGGATAACAAGCCTTGTGGATAAGGGAGAAGCGGTGGATGTGATATACCTAGACTTTAGTAAGGCATTTGATACGGTCTCGCATGATATTCTTATAGATAAACTAGGAAAGTACAATTTAGATGGGGCTACTATAAGGTGGGTGCATAACTGGCTGGATAACCGTACTCAGAGAGTAGTTGTTAATGGCTCCCAATCCTGCTGGAAAGGTATAACAAGTGGGGTTCCGCAGGGGTCTGTTTTGGGACCGGTTCTGTTCAATATCTTCATCAACGATTTAGATGTTGGCATAGAAAGTACGCTTATTAAGTTTGCGGACGATACCAAACTGAGAGGGATTGCAACTGCTTTGGAGGACAGGGTCAAAATTCAAAATGATCTGGATAAATTGGAGAAATGGTCTGAGGTAAACAGGATGAAGTTCAATAAAGATAAATGCAAAGTGCTCCACTTAGGAAGGAACAATCAGTTTCACACATACAGAATGGGAAGAGACTGTCTAGGAAGGAGTATGGCAGAAAGAGATCTAGGGGTCATAGTGGACCACAAGCTTAATATGAGTCAACAGTGTGATACTGTTGCAAAAAAAGCAAACATGATTCTGGGATGCATTAACAGGTGTGTTGTAAACAAGACACGAGAAGTCATTCTTCCGCTTTACTCTGCGCTGGTCAGGCCTCAGCTGGAGTATTGTGTCCAGTTTTGGGCACCGCATTTCAAGCAAGATGTGGAGAAGTTGGAGAGGGTCCAGAGAAGAGCAACAAGAATGATTAAAGGTCTTGAGAACATGACCTATGAAGGAAGGCTGAAGGAATTGGGTTTGTTTAGTTTGGAAAAGAGAAGACTGAAAGGGGACATGATAGCAGTTTTCAGGTATCTAAAAGGGTGTCATCAGGAGGAGGGAGAAAACTTGTTCACCTTAGCCTCCAATGATAGAACAAGAAGCAGTGGGCTTAAACTGCAGCGAGGGAGATTTAGGTTGGACATTAGGAAAAAGTTTCTTAGGGTATGGCTACATTTGGAATTTCAAAGCTCTGCCCCGGCAGCGCTGCTGGAGCGCTGCCGCGACAGCGCTTTGAAGTGTGAGTGTAGTCAGAGCGGCATCGCTGGGAGAGAGCTCTCCCAGCGCTGCATGTAAACCACATCCCTTACGGGTGTAGTGTGCAGCGCTGGGAGCCGCGCTCCCAGCGCTGCTGCCCTGATTACACTGACGCTTTACAGCGCTGTATCTTGCAGCGCTCAGGGGGGTGTTTTTTCACACCCCAGGTGCAGCGCTGTAAAGTGTGAGTGTAGCCAAGGCCTAACTGTCAGGGTGGTTAAACACTGGAATAGATTGCCTAGGGAAGTTGTGGAATCTCCATCTCTGGAGATATTTAAGAGTAGGTTAGATAAATGTCTATTAGGGATGGTCTAGACAATATTTGGTCCTGCCATGAGGGCAGGGGACTGGACTCGATGACCTCTTGAGGTCCCTTCCAGTCCTGGAGTCTATGAGTCTATGAGTCCCCACATGCCGCACCTGCGCCAACGTTTGGGTGCAGCAGTAGACTGGAGCACTCAGGTTGAGTTGTTGCTCAGGTCTGGTTGAGCTGGTAGAGTCTACAAAATACCTTCTGGTCTGGAGAGGAAACTGCAAATGTCACAGCTCCCTGGCTTAGCTGTTCTTCCTAATTCCATCCCACAATGTTTGGGAATTGCCCAGAATCCACAATGCTGGGAAAGATGGTTCAGGAATCCCAGAATGCACGGGTACAGCCCTGGGAGTAAGTTATGCTGCATGTGGACATGCCAGAACGGTTCTGTCAAATACGCTCTTGCTTGTTGTTGTTCTAAACCACTGCAGAGACAAGTCGAGGCAACAAATCATGCCCTGCAATGCTTGTCCTTATCATGGTATCCATGTCTAGGACCCTGACTGCTCCCATTGACGTCTCTAACAGCTGGAGCCGGCCCTTCATGAAGACCCCTCGGTCTGACTCTCCATGATATTTTCTTCTGCCTTTTCCCCTCATCTCTCTCTTCGTGCCAAGGATGGTGCGTTGGAGAGTCCATTCCAGCATGTATCCAGCCACTCATCGTGAAGCCATTCTCCTTCATTTCTTCCACTGCGTTAGCTTTCCAGTAGAAAACCCATGAGAATGCAGAGAGTTCTTGTGCTGGGAGCACAGAGGCATGTTTTATAAGACATCCTAACACTGATGGGAATGGATTATAATGACACACCCCACCTGCTGTGTCTGAGATAATCCGTAATGCCTGGAGTGCTTCACACATCCTCCAGAGAATGCAGATCCAACAGGACTGGTCTCAGCTGACCGCCATCAGTGGTATGCGGAGGCTGTGTGGGCTGGGAGGAGATCTACTTTGCTTCATCCTAGAAACCAACAGAAGTTAGTTTTATCCCCTTGTGATCCAGAAGCCTGCACAGGACTGAGAACCTGCTAGTTCCACCAAGAGAAGAGGCTTGGATATGTCATGGTTCCGATGTTTGTATCTATCCCTTTTAGAGGATTATGAGTGAATAGGGAACTCCCTGGATCTGGCCTTAATTACACCTCTACAAATTAAAGGCTAATCAGCGGCAGCATGCCAAACCCTCTGAAACTCCTGTAGCTCTGAGCAAATGCAGGCACATTAGAAATCTCTACACTCGTTCCGTGATGAAGATTCTGCCTGATTGTTATTTAACAGTTGCCAGTGAAACCTCTACATGTGCAAAGTGGTTTTCTT
This sequence comes from Gopherus flavomarginatus, assembly GCF_025201925.1. NCBI lineage: Eukaryota > Metazoa > Chordata > Testudines > Testudinidae > Gopherus > Gopherus flavomarginatus. Next base: position 28,751,822 of record NC_066628.1, read on the forward strand.
GGGCAAGCATCTGAAAGGGGCACTGGCACCTACCCTGGCTGAATTCCCTGGCAAGATCCCAGCACCGAATGTGTGTTTGTCTGAGCCATTGTACATGCAGTGAACACTCCAGGTGTTCGCCTCCAGGGTCAGGTGTAAAAAAAAAGAAATCATTAATTTGGAACGTACTGACCTAAAAACCTGCTCAGGACTTTTTACTGTTCACGCCACTTACCCAGAGAAATGAGTCAGCAAATGACAATAAATCACTTCCATGCAACAAACGGAAGCTAATGCTCTTAAAGTTGAACCAGAAAGGTAAACGTCAAGCTCCCAGGCTCTCTAACCACATGCGCTGGATCCCCCATGCTAGCCACGCTCTGCTAGCCCCACACAAGAAGGGCAGTCAGCACATCATTGTCTTATAAGTGGGTGCACTACTAGAGGGAGAGGATAGATAACTCTCCACGGCCCATTTAGTGCTTGGGAATCCTGGCTGGACTCAGAACCAGCGTGGGAGGAATGGGGTGGTGAGGGAAGGGGACACAGGACTGACAAGGAGTCAGGGTGCAGCAGGAGTACTGGGACTGGTTGAGCAAAGAGACTGGGGCAAGGAGCTAGGGAGGGGGTGGGTGACTGTGATTGGCTGAAGAGACAGGGAAGGGAGACTGAGACTGGGATCCAGTGAGCAGGGGCAGAGGTCCTGTGGAGAAACTAGTATGTGATCTACTTAGAGATTTTATCATCACTTTGCAACCTTCATAATAGTCTTTCAACCTATTTTTCTGTGTGTAATAATAGTAACACGTAGTAATAGGCTGAGTGGAACTGGAGAAAAAGAGGCTTAGGGATGCAAGCCAGGACCACACAAACTCTGGAGACTCAGCCTGTAACCCTATTGCAGTGCCTGGCTCCCAGGCTCCCGGCCAGCAAGCTGCCTGGCTCCCCCACTGCCTGGCTCCCCAGGCTGCATGTCTGGTGGGGGGATGTGTCATAAACAGATACCTAAGGGTTACTGTTCTTTTACCTGTAAAGGGGTAACAACAGTAACCTGAAACACCTGACCAGAGGACCAATCAGGAAACAAGACTTTTTCAAATCTGGGTAGAGGGAAGTTTTGGGTGTGAGTTCTTTGTTCTTTGTCTTGGGTCTGACCCTCTCGGCTCTGAGAGTGATTTTTCTATCTCCAGGTTTTCTAATCTTCTGTTTCCAAGTTGTAAGTACAAGGATAGTAAGACAATAGGTTTATATTGGGTTTTTTTTTGTATTTACATGTGTGTAGAGGCTGGAATGTGTTAAATTGTATTCTTTTTGGATAAGGCTGTTTATTCATTTTTTTTTCTTTAAGCAATTGACCCTGTATATTGTCACCTTAATACAGAGACTATATTTTATGTCCTTTTCATTCTTTTTATATAAAGCTTTCTTTTTAAGACCTGTTGGAGTTTTTCTTTAGTGGGGACTCCAGGGAATTGAGTCTGCAGCTCACCAGTGAATTGGTGGGAGGAAGAAGTCGGGGGAAAATCTCTTTGTGTTAGATTTACTAAGCCTGACTTTGCATACCCTCTGGGTAAGGGGGAAGAGAGATTAGCTCTCTCGGTACTTGTGTTTCCAGGACTTGAAACAGAGGGGGTAGAATCCCTTTGTTTAGATTCACGGAGCTTGCTTCTGTATATCTCTCCAGGAACCCAGGGAGGGAACACCTGGAGGGGAGGAGGGGGAAGGGAAATGGTTTATTCCCCTTTGTTGTAAGACTCAAGGAATCTGAGTCTTGGGGTCCCCCAGGGAAGGTTTTGGGGAGACCACAGTGAGCTAGGCACTGTATAATTCCTGGTTGGTGGCAGCAATTACCAGGTCCAAGCTGGTAACTAAGCTTGGAAGTTTTCATGCTAACACCCATATTTTGGACGCTAAGGTCCAGATCTGGGAAAAAATGTTATGACAGGATGAGGGGGAGAGTCAGGGTGCCCCACCAAGGACCTAGAGAGCCAGTCAGAAACTTTTAGCAAATTCAGTTTTGGAAGAAGTAAACTAGACTTTTTTGAACATTTCTGTTCCTGGGAAATGTCTTGTTTCTGGCTGTTCTCTCCAGTTGAGAACAACTGTTTGTGTGTCTGGTGGGAGGATGCACAATTTTGCCTGGGATGGAAATTCCAGTTCCTGCACAGCTCTGCTAGAGACGGGACATGCCCTGCAATTGAAAGCTGGGATGCTGCAGTAGGTGGTGGCAGTGGCACTGGCTGGGGAAGGCAGACCGCTCATCCTAGGGAAGCAGGCAGGTGCTTTTTCCTGGATGGAAGCTTTGGGGACTTTTAAAATGAAAACAGAGAAAACAGAGGGGAACGGTCTGTAGGCCCTGGTCCTGTGTTGGCTGCTGGGAGACAAGGAGGCTGAGCTGACAGAACTGTTCCAGCTCCAACCTCAGTGGCTACGGCATCTTCCCCTTTTGAAGGAGGGAGGTGGGAGGAGGACAAGTGGTGGGAGCCACAAGGAGAACAGGTGTGATGAAGAGCAGCAGCCGCGCAGCCCTGGGGATTGGTATCCCCTTCCCAGGTGATACTCGCTCTCTGTCTTGAGACAGGGAACTCTGACCCTGCTCAGAAGTGGTGTCAGTGACTTGAATCTGAGCCAAGATGACCTCGTTTGCAATGTCCCAGATGGAGCAATTTTTTGGCTGTAATTTCCCCTAGAAACAAGCCCTGGCCATGGACACACAAAGTCAACAGCCACAGTGAGCTGCAGCTGATGAGCTGGCAGGGGCTGGGCATGGCCTTGGTGTCTGAAATTCACAGCTGCCTTCAGTCTCCTGTCACCCCAGCTCGGAGCTGGGCAGTGTTGTCATGTTGAGCATGCAGCGCTCCTGTGGCAGCAGAGTATGAGGGGAGCCCATTGGGAGGAGGGGGAAGGGCTGAGATATCCAACAGAAGGGGCAGGTACAGACTATGGATCCCAAAACACCTTTACTTGCCGTCGCTGCACAGATCCCAGCACCCAGGGACTGGCATGAGGTTTGCTAGCTGGCAGCATTAGCATGCTACAGCACAGGAGGTAGCTTACACCGCTACGCTTAGTGAGACAGCAGGCTACACTCAGGAGACATCAGCACAGCACTGAGCACAGAGCAGCTTTTGAACAAAACGCTATATGCAAAGTCTGAGCGTGCGGGGGCGGCGTGGCAGAGTGAGCAATGGCCATAAGCCAGGCAGAACCAACACGGCATACCTGATCAGGCAGCATGATGGCAAAAGCCATGAGGCTTCGAAGAACGCTCAGACAGCGCTGGCAACACAACCGGAGAGCTGTGGTGGTGGGGAGGGGAGACTGAGAAGGACTACGCAGCTGCAGTAACTGATTCAGGAAAGGCCAGGCCTTGAGATCAGATTCATTATAGTGTCTGTTTGTACTTGCGATCGCTGCAGTCATAATGCATCCGGGCGAAACGTTCCCTGGCCCAGCACAGCAGAGCCCCTGGGGAGACGACACAGAAGGGAGTGAGAGAAGCGGCTGCCATTGCTAGGGAAGGATGAGGCTGCAGGTTTGGAAAGCAGGGCCCTGGACTGCAGTCTTGACAGCCACCGGCTTAGCCATGACCAGGGATTTCCTGAGCCAAACACATGCCTCTCTGCAGCGTCAGCTTAAGACCCAGCCTCTGTAGCTAGGGTAGATCAGGCAGTATAACTTTCAGAAGTGCCTCAGTAGCTTCAATCAATGGGACTTGGTTCCTACGTGGTAAGGTGCTTCTCAAAACATGTTACCAGAGTCCAGCACAGAGTCATACCCATACCGCACATGGAGAGTGCACTACACTGGGACACAGGGAGCTGCAGGCTGCAGAGAACAGCAGGCTCTGGTTGCCGTTGTGTCACAATAACATCATCTCTCCCCAAAGTAAAGCCGCTGTTCCATACAAGCTCTCCTTGCTTTAACACCAAGAGCACAGCCATTGCCAATTCAGGCAGGCGGGCCAAGCCGTTGGGATGGATTTTCTGTGACTGCTGCCAGCAGGGGCACTGATGGAAGTTCTTGGTTTCCTCCATCACCCAGATGGACCTGCGAACAGGAAAGTCAGGCAGTGCAGAGAACAGAATTTCGGTGCTCTCCCTAGGACCCACATCCCCACCATGCCCGCATGCTTCCCGTATCTCTCACTGTCTGGGAATGGCGAACCACAGCCACTGGGAGCTGCGGGGGGGCTGTGCCCACGGACAGTCAATGTAAAGAAACTGTCTCATGGCCTGCCAGCAGATTACCCTGACGAGCCACGTGCAGCCCGCAGGCTGTCCACTACAGTTCTGGAGGATGAAGAACTGTTTTCATAATATTTACCCTCTGTTTTACTGAGGAATAGGAGGCAGTAGCTACAAGAATCTCTCCTGTACTTCATCAGGAATGAGAACTACATTTGCCTTCCTCCAGCTGTCCATGATTTTTCAAAGCTAATTGTCAGAGATACAGTATGTTCGTTAGCCAGTTCCCCAAATGCCCTGTCATGCAGATCATCCAGACGAACTGATTTGCACGGCATTGGTTCAGATTTTCCTTCTATCCCCTGGGCTGCACTTTATCAGTAATTATTTCTCCAGCTCTTTCTTGATGATGGATAGTGTGCATTCCTTGTCTGTATTTCTCTCATTGAAGACAGATTCCAAGCAGTTCAGTATCTCAGCCATCCTGGAGCCATTATTAATTTCACTCCCCTCCTCAGGCGTTAATAGACTTGCTTTTTCCTAGCACTTTTTTACCCTTGATATATTTTTAAAGGCCCTTCTCATCCCCTTTGGCTGGTATTACCTTATTTGGAGCTTGGTTGCCCTTATCTTTTCCCTTGCAAGTCTAATGGACTCTGTGGGTTCTATTAAGAGATCAGCTCAAGTGAATCTAAATGAGGCTCAGTCTAAAGGGAATCTCAGATGAAACTTCAGCCTACCCTTATCTTATCTTCAGGGCTACATGAGCTCAGAATTCCCTGCCCAGTCAGAGGCTGCAGGCAGCTGTATCAGAGTCTTGTCACATTTTATAGTCACTTCTGGCTTTGGCCCTGTGTATTTGACCGTGTGAAAAGGGCCCCACCAATACTGTTAAGGAAATGTGCATTTTTTCATTTGTCTAATACTTTATTTTGTTAATAACATGTTGGAGCATCTGCCCAGCTCTGATCATAATTCATATACTTTGCTACCAGAAGCCTTTGCCCTAATGGCAGAAGGCCGTTCCAGGGCAATCACTCTCATTGCTCCTGATTTGCATTCTAAGTCCTTAGTAAGGAAACTAACCACATCCAGTTACAGAAGGTGGATTGGGAGGCAAGTTGCAATAGGAATATTAATATACGGCCAGCGATTTGCACTGCCGTGTACTTTTTACACAGACATGGCCAGCCCTCCAACATGCCCTAAAGGAGCTGTCACCTCTTCAGCGTGACAGAACACTTCCCAAGCAGTCTGACATAGAGAACGGGATTCTATTTCAAGCCTGGTCATTAAGGTGACGCTGGAGAAGAAACTTAAAAGCTGAATTATCCACAAGGATGGACACAAACAAAGTCTGCTGAGTACCTTAATAGTCTTGCCATGCCGTCCTGGCCCTTGGTTTAGCAGCAGCAAACGCTGCCACTGCCGAGGGGGACAAAGACAGAAAATGGAGGAAAACCAGTCAGGTAGGGATATGCTAAAAAAAGAAAAAAAAAGCAAAGCAATGGCCTGTTCTGCTTCATGAGCTGTGTCTTTGGAGGTTGGGTGCACAGATATAAAGTCTGATCTTGAGCTGTAGAGCGTCATGGGAATAATGGCAGAGACATGTCGCATGAGAAGAATAGATAAACCAGAGTCAAGATTCATTGGCTTGTGGGGGGTCTCTATGGATTCTTTGAATTTCTGGTCAAAGAACACCCATGCTCCTTGAAGAAGAGCTCCATCTTTCTAAAATGCACAATTAATTAACAAGAGGATCCTGAATCCACTTCCCCTGGACCTACTTGCTTTAAATCAATTCAACAAAAAGAACTGCAGTATTAATCTCAGATGTAGTAGGTGGAAGAGGCAAAAAGAAACATTTTTTCTAGCCCTGTGTAAATATCAGGTTAATGACTATGACACCGCACATTTTCTGTTATATCAGGGCTCAGCTTTTCTGCCTCTGGCATTGAGAGGACCCGAGGTAAATCAGTCCCACTCTGGAGCTTTAATACTTCCTGTTGGTTTATTTACAAAATGTACAGGATATGTCTTAGGAGCGGCCTGAGGGTTTCTTTAAACAAAAAACCTTATGTTTCCTAACTCCCACTTGAGTACTGCTTCTTCTTATCTGGCTGCCAATCATTAACTACCCTCTCTAACCCACTCCAGACCCAATTATGTGGGAACCAGACCCTGCCCCAAACAGGATCCTTATAAGGAAAAACAGTTCTGTACCTAGGAGAAGCCTTTTCCTTTTACTGCACACAACCCTGCTACAGCTTGTGTCTCCTCCCTTCTCTCCCTCAATGGATAGGGTCCAGTGACTACAGCCAGTTGGGGAGGTCCTGGCAGCAACAGGAGGCGGTACCACCCCCATTGTAGAGGACTGGGAAAGAACCTCCCCACCCCCTTGTCATCTGTGCACCCCGTCGGCACCAAAGTAAGTGCTGCCTCGGTCGCTGGCTGGGAGGACTCCGAGGTAGCGGATGGGGACTTCCGCTCCATTTTTGAGGAGATTGAGGCCTGGGGTCTGACCCTGGTTACCCAGAGGGAGGATGACTCCCTGCCAGCGGGACTCGATCTGCGCGGCAGTTTCTTCATGATGCCCCCTCCTCCGCTCTCTCCCCAACTGCAGACATCTCGCTTCCTGTGCCCAGTCGAGAGGTGCTGCACCCCAGTGGCTTGGCTCCAGGGTACCCGATCCCAGTCCCGTTCCCATCCCTGATGCCGTTCCCGCCTCGTCCCCTTCCACCTCCCATATTGTAGCTGCTCCCAGCATTGTTTTGTTTCCCTTTCTGTCGGACAGCCCTCGGGAGGTGGTTTTCATGTTCCTCTCTCCTGACCTCTTAGGGGCTGCTGTTTTTCCTCCACTGTTCCTTCCCGTGCCGGAGTCTGAGATGGGTTGCATGGCACCAGTTGAATGGGTGCCACACCAGGGGTCTGCCCCCTGCTTCCCTGTCTCGGTAGGCCATAGGGCTATTGTGGGGACCTGACTGGAGGCTGGCCAGGGGTCTGTAGCCCCGGCCCCCAATGTGATGCGAGACAAGCTGCACACTTTCCTCCTGGACACTCATGGTGTCCGGAACAGTGTGCAGCTCACTCTCCAGCCCTGGGAGATTTTCATCACGTCCTTCAGACTGTGAAGGCCATTTTGGGGGATGGTAAAGGGACCAGGAGGCAGGACGCGACAGCCTACCAGTGAGCCTGCAGCTTCCGTGACTCCCTGATGGCTTTCGGGGTCAGTCATGGATTGGTGCGGGGTCCAGTAGGGGCACTAGCATCCCTGCCCATAAGGACCTTCCCAGCCTTCACTATGGCACTGATCATCTTCACCATACTAAACACCTGGGCCTGTAGGATGGGTCTCCGCAAGTTCCAGGTGCTCTCCTTCCTTTGGGACAGGGAGTATGCTGTGATCTTCCTGCAGGAGACCCATACTGATGCAGCTGCTGAGGCTAGCTGGCAGCTGGAGTGGGGGGACAGGGGGTATTTTAGCCATCTCACTGTTTATACGGCTGCAGTGGCTACCCTGTTCTCCCCCGACCTACGGCCTGAGGTAGTGGGGGTTGCTGAGGTTGTGCTGAGTCACCTGCTGCACCTCCGAGCTTGTGTGGAGATCCTGGCATTGAATTTTGTCAACTGTTATGCCCAGACATTGGGCCCAGAGTGGGTGCATTTTTTGTGGTAGGCAGCTGCCTTCCTCAGCATCTTGGATCCTCACAGGTGCCTGGTCTTGGGCAGGGACTTCAACACCACCTTTGAAGAGTGGGACCGCTCGGGGACTGAGCAGTGACCAGCTGCTGCAGACATCCTCTGGGAGATCGTAGACCATCACTTTCTGGTGGATGTCTAGTGTCCAGACGATGAGTCTACTTTTACTTCTGTCTGGGTGGAGGCAGATCAGTTGTGCCATTCCTGGTTGGATCACATTTATTTATCTCGTTATCATCTTTCACGAGCCCACTTCTCCAGCATTTGGCCGGCCCCATTCTCGGACCACCATTTGGTGGCCCTGACAGCCTCTTTGACTTCAGAGAGGCCGGGGTCGGCCTATTGGCATTTTAACAATAGCCTGCTGGAGGATGTGGGCTTTGTAGTATCCTTCCAGTAGTTCTGGCTGGCCTGGCAAGGGCAGAGGTGCACCTTTCCCTCCCAACAGTCAGCGCAGGCGACCTCTATCGTGCGTTATGGGACATCCTCGGCCCGGACCTTGTCATTGTCTGGGCCAAGTCCTTGGGGAGTAGGGTGCTCCCTCTGTTGTGCAGGCAGGCTGTGCTTGCCTTGCTTCTGAAGAAGTGGGACCTCTGCAACCTTCAGAACTGGCATCCCATCTTGCTCCTCAGCACAGACTACAAGGTCATAGCAAAGGCCATCTCCTTGTGGCTGGGGTCTGTGCTGGAGGACGTGGTTCACCCCGGCCAGACCTACACCGTTCTGGGCTATATCATCTTTGACAACTTGTATTTGGTTCGGGATCTCTTAGAGCTCAGGTGTAGGGATGGTCTGTCGTTCGCCCTCTTGTCCCTGGACCAGGAGAAGACGTTTGACTGGGTGGACCACAGGTATCTCCTGGGCACTCTGTGGGTGTTTGGCTTCAGGCCCCAGTCTGTGGGTTTTCTCTAGGTGCTGTATGCCTCCATGGAGTGTTTGGTCAGGCTCAACTGGACACTGATTGAACTGGTCAGCTTTAGGCAAGGAGTGCATCAAGGCTGTCTGCTGTCAGGTCGGCTGTGCAATCTGGCCATCGAGCCCTTCCTCCATCTCCTCCCTAGAAGTCTGATGGGGTTGGTGTTCCGTAAGCCGGAATTGCAGCTGGTCCTGTCAGTGTACACCAGTGACTTGCTCCTCATGATCCAGGACCCAGGTGACCTGGTGCAGGTGGAGGCCTGCAAGGCCATTTAATCAGCAGCTTCCTCCACCCAGGTTAACTGAGTCAAAAGCTCTGGCATGGTGGTTGGGGACAGTCGGACGGATGGCAGGCAAGCTCCCTCCCACTCATGCTTCAGGCCACTCGGTGGAGTGCAGGTCCGCTGCTCTATCTTGGCATCTACCTTTCTGCCATGCATCTCTCTCTGCCTGAGAATTGGCAGAATTTGGAGGGCAAGGTGGCTGAGCGGCTGTGAAGGTGGACAGGACTGCTCCGGTGCCTTTACCTGCAGGGGAGGACACTGGTGCTCAATCAGCTAGTCCTGTCCATGCTCTGGCAGCAGCTCAACACTCTGATCTCAACCCGGGGTTTCCTGATCCACCTCCAGAGATTAGCTCTGGAGTTCTTTTGGCCAAGGCTGCACTGAGTCTCTGCAAGGGTCTTGAGTCTCCCGCTGGAGGAGGCAGGACAGGGTCTGATTTGCCTTCGCACTCAGGTCCATGTCTTCCACTTCCAGGCCCTGTAGAGACTTCTTTATAGTGCAGGTAATCCAGTGGGGAGTTGGTGCACACCTTCCTGTACTGCTTCCAAGGGCCCCTGTCCCGTGAGCCCCTCAGCTGTCCCACCCGTACTCCCTGAGCTGGATCCACAACCTGCAGCCGGTTCATTTTCAAACCATGCCAAGGCACATCTGTACACACTTGTGCTCTGTATTCTCCATTTCCTCTCCCTCGTGTCCCGCCCTGACACTAAGAGATGGAAACTGTTGCCACCTCTTGAGGGTGAGCAACCCCAGTGTGCTAGTCTTTATTTCACCTTAGTCCCACGGACCACCGGGGATATTGGTTGGTGGCTCCTGCATGAAGTCATGAGCACTGGTGTGTACCTGGCATGGTTCACCTCCGTCCCTGATGCCTGTCCTTTTTGTGGCATGAGGGAGACCCTACCGCATGTCTACCTTGAGTGCATCAGATTGCAGCCCCTTTTCCGGCTCCTCCTGGACTTACTTTTGTGTTTCTGGCTGCACATTTCCCCCCATCTTCTCATATACTCACAGCCCATCCATGCCCCCACAAAGTCGCAGGACGCCCTCGTCAGCCTCCTCCTAGCAATGGCCAAAGTGGCCATCTACAACACCAAGGAGAGGATGTTGGCTGAATGGAGTCTCTGTGACTGTGGGGCCTATTTCCAATCCTCCCTCCATTCACAGATCCAGGCAAAGTTCCGCTGGGCCGCGTCCACAGGTTCCTTTGACACCTTCAAGGAGCAGTGGCTGCTGTCCGGGGTTCTCTGCTAAGTGTCCCCTGCAGGTTCCCTACTTTTGACCCTTTGACCTTCACACCTGTCCTTGTTATTTTTTCTGTTGTCCCTTGTAATTATTTGAGTCCCAGGCTCAGTGGATTCTCCCCACAGGCTGAGGGAGGGTCCTTCAGCCATGGGCGGCCCGAAACACAACAGGACCACCTTTCTGGAACTGCCAGCTCTGAATCTGTCACATGACACAGTCCAACAATTCTACGGGGTAAATCCATCTCTTTCTTGTGAGGACTGTGCTAGATATAAGATTTCTGGGGTGGACAATCACTGCTCTGGGCTATACCACCAGGAAAGAGCATCCACATTTTATACCCAGCTCTATGTCTGTCTTTCACAAGACTGTAAAAGCAGCAAAGAATCCTGTGGCACCTTATAGACTAACAGACGTTTTGGAGCATGAGCTTTCGTGGGTGAATACCCACTTCCTCAGATGCATGTAATGGAAATATCCAGGGGCAGGTATATATATGTGTGCTAGCAAGCAAGCTAGAGATAACGAGGTCAGTTCAATCAGGGAGGATGAGGCCCTGTTCTAGCAGTTGAGGTGTGAAAACCAAGAGAGGAGAAACTGGTTCTGTAATTGGCAAGCCATTCACAGTCTTTGTTCAATCCTGAGCTGATGGTGTCAAATTTGCAGATGAACTGAAGCTCAGCAGTTTCTCTTTGAAGTCTGGTCCTGAAGTTTTTTTGCTGCAGGATGGCCACCTTAAGGTCTGCTATAGTGTGGCCAGGGAGGTTGAAGTGCTCTCCTACAGGTTTTTGTATATTGCCATTCCTAATGTCTGATTTGGCTCCTATTACCCCCCACCCTTGTCCTAATTTTTCACACTTGTTGTCTGGTCACCCTAGAGGGCAGTCCAGACTAACACGGCTACCCTCTGATACTTTCACAAGACTGGGATTTCTATCACCCCTCAGTCATAAGTAGTAGCTGATATAGCAAATATTATCTCCCTTGTTCTGCATCATGACTATCTTTCTTATGCAGTCTCTATTTTAGAGCTTTTCCCCACTTCTAGACTTTGGCAGGTGGAGAAGTATGAGACACCTAGGGCTAAACTTTGCTGGAGAAGTATGTTTCCCGGTACCTCCAATCAGAGCCATGTTCATAAATCACAGGACAGAACTTGGCGCTTCCTGTAAACCAAAGGTGGGAAAACTATGGCCCGTGGGACCATCCTGACTGGCCCCTAAGCTCCTGGCCTGGGAGGGGAGTTCAGGGTGGTGGTCAGGGGGCTGGGGTGTGGAAAGGGGTTGTGGTGGTTGGGGGGGAACAGGGGGTTGAATGGGGGCAGGGGTTCTGGGGGGGCAGAAGGGTGACCAGATGTCCCGATTTTATAGGGACAGTCCCGATATTGGGCTTTTTTAAATATGGGCTCCTATTACCCCCCACCCTTGTCCTAATTTTTCACACTTGTTGTCTGGTCACCCTAGAGGGCAGTCAGGAAGGAGTGCGGGGGTTGGATGGGGCAGCAGGGGGCAATCAGAAGCAGGAGTTCCGGGGGCAGTCAGGGAATAGGAAGAAGGGGTGGTTGGATGGGGCAGGGTTCCCGGGGAGGCCATCAGGAATGAGAGGAGGGGTTGGATGAGGTGGTGGGGATCCGGGGGCGGTCAGGGATGTGTGGATGGAGCAGGAGTCCCGGGGGGGGGGGAGGGATGTTAGGGAACAGGGGGAGTTGGCCGGGGCAGGAGTCTCTGAGGGTGCGGGGGGCAGCTAGGAGGTGGGAGCTGGGCCATGACATTCTCCCCTAACCGGCTATCTATACAATTTATGGAACCCAATGTGGCCCTCAGGCCAAAAAGTTTGCCCACCCCTGCTGTAAACTCACCCCTAGAAAGTTTTTCCAGCTCAGGAATTCCATGACAGAGCTAATCCCTGGGGGAAATGAAAGGCTTGGATTTTGGCCACATGCATGAATTTCTCCACAAGCCAGGAGAGTGGAAGTCTTTCTTCTGTTTTAGCATCCACACAAAACTGCTTTTGATACCTATAGCAGGAAAATGCCAAAGTTCACCTCTTCAAAAAACTTACAGGCCACTACTTGTCAGCTTGCTGGTGCTCAACAGCCCAGCCAGTGGTGACCTTAGCAAGGAATGAGTCTCTTATATGACCAGTCAGCTGGTCACAGCTGGGAATAGAAGTGATGTCATCACCCAGCTGAATATATAGTAGAGAGCATGGCCAGCTTCTGCTAGACAGAACTGACTGTAGCAAGTGATTGGTGTTTTTCTGTAGAAGGGAAATCTCAGCAACATGGCTGCTCAACAGTGGTTTTGGAGCCCTGAGTTCTACCTTGAGCTATGCTTTGCCCAGCTTTTATGATGATGCTTTGAGCTTCTCATTACTTTTACAGTGATCAGCATGAAAATGACAACAGGCACTTACAACACAGCAGTGTCTGGGATACCACAGTTAGGCTAGGGGCCGGCTGTGATACCTCTTAGTACAGCGTGATAAGCATGAGTACCTGTTGGTTCTTTAATGTCAATCATTGGATCAGGCTTTCATTAGACCTGAGATGAGTTCCATGTCACAGATTTCTATTCAGACAAAACTGAGCGGTTTCAGTGCCAGGTTAGTTGGAGAATTCACAGATGTTTCCTCTCTCTGCTCATGAAATACAGAGAGTTTGGGAAAGTCTGAGATTCAGACCAGTGAAATTTGAATAGAAAAAAAAGGAAGTGAAATGAAATGTATCAATTGTATGCCTTCTCTACACACACACAAATTGTACCACTTGCACTATTCTGGTGTAGTTCAAACTGTGCAAAATCCCTAGCCTGGATACAATCATAGTGGTATAAATGTGTGTAAGCCCATAGTCAGCAGCTTCATAATGGGAGGAGCTCTTGGCTGGTAGAAAGAGAAAAGAACTACTACGGAGAGCCTCATTTACATGTTCCATACCCACAATTCCACTAGCCATATTTGGAAATCTCCCAAACTGAACTAGTGAGGAGGTGGAGAGGTGAAGTCTGAACTATGAGAGGGGAAAGTGAAACGGCTCTCTCTCCCAGTGGTGAGAAGTTTGTCTTCCAGTGGTGAGGACTCTGCCCCAGGGTCCTAGATGCTCCTGTCTCTGCCCTTCTGAGGATCCTGCAGCGCAGAGAGGACTGCCTGCAGAGGGCAGCAGAGCAGTTGCAGAGCCGAGGTGACCTCAGTGAGATCCCATTGCTCAGCACTTAAACTGAGCTGAATCACAAAGCTGGGTCAAGGAGTGGCTCTTCGAGGGAGGACTAGACAACTGACTTAAACAGGACTGAAGCCCACTCCACAGAGAACAGTATCCTTAGATCCCAGCACACTTCTGTACACTGAACCAAACTGTGAGGGGGCCTTGTGGTGGGTGAGGTGCCCTGGGAACACCTGCCTTTTGGCCATTCCCAGAGATGGGTGGGGAGAGAATTGAATGGACTCCCGCAGATTTACAGAGTGCTTTGAATGTGAACTCACTGTCGAGTATTCCCACATTCTGTGTCCCCATTTACCCTAGTAAAGATTCCCTCGTTCTGCATATAGACTCAGGGTACTTGCAATGGTCTGTCTAGTCTAGGGTGACCAGATAGCAAGTGTGAAAAATCAGGATGGGGTGGTATAGATAGAGAAAGCTCCCAGTATCGGGATGGTCTGGATAATATTGGGGCATCTGACCTCCTGCAGAACACAGGCTTGGGAATCCAGCCAGCAATCCCTGCCTTCAGCCCAGCGCTCCTATTTGAGCTAGAGTGGACCTTTCAGAAAGGCATCCAGTACTGATTTAGAGACTCCAAGGATGGACAATCCACCCTAAATATGCTGGTCCAATGGTTAATCACCCTCACTATTGACAATGTGTGCCTTAGGTCTAGTACAAAGGCGGGCGAACTATGGCCCGTGGGCCCCTCCTGCCCTGCCCCCAAACTCCTGGCCCCTAAGGCTAGCCCCCGACCCTTCCCCTGCTGTTCCCCCTCCCCTGTGGCCTCAGTTCACTCAGCTGCTGGCGCAATGCTCTAGGCAGTGGGGCTGCGAGCTCCTGGGGCAGCACAGCTGCAAAGCCGGGGCCTGACCCTGTGCTCTGTGCTGTGCCGTGGCGTGGCTGGCTCCAGCAGGGTGGCGCGGCTGCTTGTCCTGGTGCTCTGGGCAGCGTGGCTGTAGTGGTAAGGGGGCAGGGAGCAGGGGGGTTGGATAGAGGCCGGGGGAGTTCAGGGTGGTGGTTAGGGGGCAGGAGTGTGGACAGGGTCAGGGTGGTCAGAGGGCAGGGAACAGAGAGGTTGAATGGGGGCAGGGGTTCCCAGGCGGCAGTCAGGAAGGAGAGGGGGGTTGAATGGGGCGGTGGCGGCACTCAGGGGTGGGAGTTCTGAGAGCTATCAGGGGATGGGGGGGTTGGATGGCACAGGAGTCCCAGGGGTGGTGGTGCCAGGGGGCAAGAAGCAGGAGGGGTCAAATAGGGGTCAGGAGCTGGGCCACATCTGGCTGTTTAGGGAGGCACTGCCTCTGCTAACCAGCCCTCCATACAATTTTGGAAACCCAATGCAGCTCTCAGGCCCAAAAGTTGCCCACCCCTGGTCTAGTCTGAATTTGTCTGAGATCAGTTTCCAACCAGCAGGCATCCTTCTGCCTTAAGATCTCTTCTTTATGCTGAATGTCACAGAGCTCATTCTCTGTCAGCTATCTGACTGCAGCACATAGGGATTCAGCTAGGATGAACACTAATCATTGTTAATCTTTTGTTAACTAACACTAGCTCTGTCACCCCGAGAGCCTCCTGACCTAACCTCCCACACACCACTGCCTTCGACGGTTTGAAGTTTTGAAGTTAAAAGGGCTCAAAAAATCCTGAGACTTGGAATGTGAATGTTTTGGCAGCCAACTTATAATTGATTGGAACCTGGACAAATGACTGAAGCAATTTTCTGGAGACTCCCCAGAAAATTCAAGCTTTAAGCAGAGATTATGTGCTGGAAATCTGGGGCAGACACACTGGTGTTTTCATGTAAAATAAAGCAGCTGAACCACCACTTTAACTACACAAGAGAACGGAATCTGAACTCTGGTGTCCCAGTGGCTCCACAACAATACACACATGCCTCAAAACACATCTGTTCCTTTATCCCCAAACTGTGTGAGCCCAGGCATGTGGAAAAGGGAACCTGAAACTGGAGGGAAGTACACATCAGCAGAGGTCTTCAGCGAAGCAAGAGGTGCTAATGAATGCTTTAAAGCACTCTATTGCCCTTGTCCCCAGAAACACCTCCTCAGCATGGACTGGTGCACTCCCAGAAACCACCACTGCAAACCACACAGGTTTTACTGCTACACGCTCAGCCATGCTAAATGCCTGTCACAGCATAGAGCATTGTAGGGGGCTGTCATGGGACCAGGAGCTTCCAAGAGACTTTCTGAGGGAACATTTGCTAAAAATGTTAAAAAACATATTTCTGTGCTGACTGCCTCCTGGGCTGGCCAGACAGGATGGAGAGCACAACACCTGAGCTCAGGCCCCTCAGCCAGCCAGATGGGAAGGAGAGCACGATGCCTGGGATCAGTCCCCCTGGACTGGCCAGACAGGAAGGAGAGCACGATGCCTGGGATCAGGCCCCCTGGACCAGCCAGAAGGGATGGAGAGCACAACACCTGGTCTCAGGCCCCCTTGACTGGCCAGATGGGATGGAGAGCACAATGCCTGGGGTCAGGCCCCCTCAGCCGGCCAGATGGGATGGAGAGCCTGATGCCTGAGCTCAGGCCCCTCGGCCAGCCAGATGGATGGAGAGCACAATGCCTGAGCTCAGGCCCCTTGGCCAACCAGACAGGATGGAGATCACGACACCTGGGGTCAGGCCCCCTCGGCCAGCCAGACGGGAGGGAGAACATAATGCCTGGGGCCAGGCCCCCTCAGCCGGCCAGACAGGATGGAGAGCACAACACCTGGGGTCAGGCCCCCTCGACCAGCCAGACAGGATGGAGAGCACAACACCTGGGGTCAGGCCTCTCGGCCAGCCAGACAGGATGGAGAGCACGATGCCTGAGCTCAGGCCCCTTGGCCAGCCAAACAGGACGGAGAGCACGACGCCTGAGCTCAGGCCCCCTTGGCCGGTCAGACAGGATGGAGAGCACAACGTCTGGAGTCAGGCCCCCTCGGCCGGCCAGATGGGAAGAAGAGCACAATGCCTGAGCTCAGGCCCCTCGCCCAGCCAGACAGGACAGAGAGCACAACGCCTGGTCTCAGGCCCCTTGGCTGGCCAGAGGGGACAGAGAGCACGAGGCCTTAGCTCAGGCCCCTTGGCCAGCCAGAGGGGACGGAGAGCACGAGGCCTGAGCTCAGGCCCCTCGACCAGCCAGACAGGACAGAGAGCACAACGCCTGGTCTCAGGCCCCTTGGCTGGCCAGAGGGGACGGAGAGCACAAGGCCTGAGCTCAGGCCCCTCGGCCAGCCAGAGGGGACGGAGAGCACAAGGTCTGAGCTCAGGCCCCTCGGCCAGCCAGATGGGACGGAGAGCACGAAGCCTGAGCTCAGGCCCCTCTGCTGGCCAGACAGGATGGAGAGCACGACACCTGTGGTCAGGCCCCCTCGGCCGGCCAGACAGGAAGGAGAGCACGACGCCTGAGCTCAGGCCCCCTTGGCTGGCCAGACAGGATGGAGAGCACGACGCCTGGGGTCAGGACCCCTCGGCGGGCCCGATGGGAAGAAGAGCATGATGCCTGAGCTCAGGCCCCTTGACCAGCCAGAAGGGATGGAGAGCATGATGCCTGGTCTCAGGCCACCTCGGCCAGCCAGAGGGGACGGAGAGCACGATGGTTGAGCTCAGGCCCCTCGGCCAGCCAGACAGGACAGAGAGCATGACGCCTGAGCTCAAGCCCCCTCGGCCGGCCAGACAGGATGGAGAGCACCACACCTGGGGTCAGGCCCCTTGCCCGGCCAGACAGGACAAGGAGCACGACGCCTAGTCTCAGGCCCCTCGGCCGGCCAGACGGGATGGAGAGGATGACACCTGGGCTCGCTCCCAATGGCACATCTCCACAGGAATGCAATCAATGGATCCACCATGGGTTCCCCCTGCTGCTCACAGAGATGCACTCACAGTCCACTCCCCAACAGCCCCAGCCCAGTAACCAACCCCAAACCCTTTCGTGTAGAGTGAGACTCCAGTAATCTGTGGACAGTTCCACATGCCCCCCTGTGATGCACACCGTGCCCGTGTGCTCTCCTCCTGACATTGCATCCACACATTCACAAAGACAACCTAGACAATATAAGCCCCACTACACATAACTGTCAAAGTCAGACTCAGGACTCACAGTTTGTCAGACCACTCTGTTTTGTTAGCAAAGCCTCTGCCAATACACCCAGATAATGTGTGACTGCCATGCAAGGCTTAAGCTACTTTATTTATTCGATAAAAAGGACACAAACTTAACAAGATAACAAAGGGAACAGAACTGATAAGTTTACCTGGGGCTAGACACACACACATCTTATTTCCTTATTAACTCTTACCGATCTCCTGCTAATGTCTCACCATTAGCTTAAGTGGACTCGTTGTTCCATACCTTAATGTTTCTTTTCCAGATAATTTTATCTCAACATTCCTCATCCCTGCTTAAAGGAACATACAGTATTTCTACTTCTACTTTTACAATCTAATTCATTCTACTTTCACATAACCTACTCCCTCATATAGACCTGACTGCCAGAGGCGTCACAAAAACTCTAGGTGACAGCTTGCTGGCTGCAAGCTCTGTACTTGCTTCTGCTGGTGCTTTACCCAGGGAGTCCATCCCACCTGTTGGGCAGTGATTTTATATGAGTATAGCTAAAGCGATACACCATTCACATGGGAACACAGCTCTATCCACCCTCCCTTTGACTCTCTCCCCAGGCTCTCCCTTTCCTCTACTGGCTTCCTTTTCTCTTTCACATCAAATACAAGCTGTTTGTCTTCATTTTCAAGTCCCTTCATGACCTAGCCTCACCCAGCTGATCATCTCGCATTCAGTATCGAAAGGTCTACTCCTGCCACCAATCATCCCATAGTTCCAGCCTCCATGGCCCACTTGTTAAATATTCAAACAAGCCCCTTTGTGCTTTCTCCCCTGCTGCTTCTCACACTTGGGAGAAGCTCCCTGTAAACCTCCACAAAACCATCTCATTATCCTCCTTGAGATCCCTCCATAAAACTCTCCTTTGCTGCGAGGCCTACAAAAGCCTGACTGTGGAAGTGTCTGGCGTGCTGACATTTCTGTCCACCCTGCGGGCCAGCACTGATTTATTGTTTCTTTGTTCTCCCCCGCTGGTCTGTCTGTATCCATTTGTTGTCTCTTGTCTCGATTGCTAGCTCTCTGGGTCAGGGACCCTAGTTTTGTTTTGTGTTTGTGCAGTAACTCGCACAGCTGGGCCACGGCTGGGGCCCCTTGGTGTTGAATGCATACAAATAAATAAACCCTGTGGTTCATTGTTCCTCATGCATTACTCTAAGCCTCTGATGCAGGTGAATTATTTTCTCCAGCTTTTACATTTGTTCTTTGTCTTAGTTTTCTATTTTTAAAAAGACATTCCATGCCCCTCCTCCTCATGTACAGCGGCAATGCGAAGGTTGTGAAGCTAGCGGAGTTTAGCCGAAGTTTTGCTTCATCTTAACTCTGTCCCTTACATAGGTAATATATTGAGCCCGGCCCCTACTGCTGCCATTAACCACTGATAGAAGGGTGACGTGCTTACACCGGTATAGTTACTCCTGCATAGGAAAGGGAAAAACTGTAGTGGTATAAGATATCTTTATGTTGGCCCGGATAGCTGTGGCCATGCTAGGGTCATTGTACCTGTATAACCATGTCAGTAAAAACCACATCTCTAGCTGAGCCAGTGGTACCGGTGCAAAATCTGTGTGTAGGCCAGGCCTCAGAGTATTTCACTTGAGACCAGCTTTCCCATTGCTCCCATCTAGCACTGATGTCTCCCCGATCACCCCCCCTTTCTTAGTGTGTTACTCACAGCTGCTTACAGACAGACTGGCCTCGGTGTAACTGACAGCATCATTCCTGTCACTCCTGGATAAAGCCCATGACATTTGGGGAGCAGAGATTAGGGACAATCCTATTCTTTATATGCACTGACTTGATAGTGATTGCAGGTGCACTGGATACCACGAGCTCCCTAGGACATTGGTCAAAAGCAAGGCCAGATTCACTGGGGCTCTGACAGCTTGGCGACTTCTTTGTAGTGCTGGAGTGGCACACAGTAGCAAGCGCTGACCAGCAATCAGCCCCTTCAGCTAGAGAGGACATTGAATCAACTGTGTAAAGCTTTCCTGAAGGTTTGTCTTGTGGTGTGCAGGAGGGAGTGGAAAGTTTTAAGCTTTTTCAGGCCATATGCAGATTGATCTCCAAGTAAAACTACATTTCATCATTATGGCAGTTTGCCTCAGCCATTCCAGCGCACCCCGCCACCCCCATTGATCTGCCACCCAAGGAGCTTAAAGTGCAGGAGTGCTCTTCAAAATGCTTGTAAAAAAGAGCACTTTCATGCTCAATAGATCTGACCCCTGTGTGTATTGAGTCATAATGTCTTGCTATAGAGACAGAAATAACTTTCCCAGCCTTTTACTCCCATTAGCCCTGCTGTGCTATTCCAGCTGGTGCATCAGCGACAGGGCTGTTTAATAAGTTACAGTGACACCTGTGCTGAAGGTGATGGAATTGCATGTGAGTCACTGAGGGTGCATTTTGAAGGGAGAGGGGGTTGCATGGAAGTGATTGAGGGAAAAAATGTGGCTGCAGAATATTTAGCACCAGGAGGGATGCTGAACAAGTCCAGTGGACTCTCAGGTCCCAGGGCAGGTTTCACAGTTAGAAAGACATCTCTTTACTTGGAAAGGAGAGCACATTGGATCTGGAATGCCTAGGAACTAATAAACCTGGAGGTCCCCACAGCCACTGTTACATAGGCACATCTCAGAGTGGAATGATGCTTTCTAATACCCCCAGAGAAAGCTCATCTCAAAGAGGTTCTTCACATGCAATACGGCAAAGCCTTTGGATCAGCCTGTCACCCCAAATGGGGAAGGAAAACACAGCCACAGCGGTGAGCTGCTCGTGAGAACTGCAAAGTTGTTGCATCCAGATGCATTTGTTGTTCCCGGCTATAGGTCTGTGATCAGAAAGGAAGGAAGAGAAAACAACATGGGGTTCTGTGAGGGGATTCACTCACTGCTAGTGGCACCTCCTCCTGGTCGCTCTGGGGATTAGCTCTGGCCAGGTACTGCCCCCTCCTCTGGCAGTGTCTCTCCTGTCATCCTCTCACACCCTCTGCAACTCCAAGTGCTCCTTCTTTGTGACTCAACCCTCTGGCCAGGTCCCAATGCATGTTTCCCCATCCAGCAGTCTCAAAGTCCTGCTATACAAAATGGCAGACTTCCCTGCTCTGACTGGGCCACCCCTCCTGGCTGACAGGGGAACCCAGGCTTGTCATCTGCTCCAGATCCCAGTTCAGGGGCCCTCCCATCAGCAGCCAATTACCCTACACCATACCTTTACTGCTTTTCGCCTGAGCCTTTCCTACCTCTCTAGCCCTTCCTATTTCTCTGGGTTTTGCCAGCTCAAACTTCTTACTCCCAGGGAGTGACTGGAGAGTACCTGCCTCTGTAGCCCCAGTCACACCTCCCTTCTCTCAGATTACTTCCTCTGCAGCCCCTAGCTGCTCTTGGCTCCTGGGCTTTACACAGGCCCCATCTGTTCCTGTCCAGCTAAGGCTTGTCTAATTACTCCTTGCTCCTTGGATCCTCCTGCAGGTGCAGCCTGGGCAGTTAATTGGCCCACCTGGGCACCTTAACCCCTTCAGGCCTTGTCACACAATCACAGGCTGAAACAGAAGATTCACACTTAAGCTAAAGACTCCATCACCTTGTTGCAAATGACAAAGATGTTATGCTGGAAGACCTCATGCTTCCAGGAAACTTCAAAGATGTCAGATGAGAGTGCAGAAAATTGGTGCAGGCCTAATACAGTCTGTGTTGTCCTGGAGAGACTGGGGAATGAAAGCAAAGTATATATGTCTGGAGTCTGCATTGGGGCAACATTTTAACTGGGTCCTTGTAACTTGTCTCAGTTGCACACAAGCTCATCAGAAAAGGCCCCTATCTTATTGCTGCCAGGATATACACTAAAGATCTGCTGCTTCTGCTGTGAAATATGCATTATGCATGCTTTGGTAGTGGATCAACTAACCAGATGACTCCTACACTGAAGATCAAATTTAATAACGGCTGTGAAGGAAGCAAAGAACTTGGATGACATTTTTGTTCCAAGGCAGATTTTATGTTTTGCAAATATCCAGCGAGATAGCCAGATAAATACTGTACCTGAAATTGCAGGGAAATTTTTCTAACTGAGTAAAATTGAATCAGTTTCCCAGAAATTTAGCAAATTGAGAGAGAGAAAAAAAGTTTGCTGGAAAACCCCTTTGTTCTGATTTCCCTGTCCTGCTCTAATTAGGATACTGATCTCACTCTGGACATGAACCCCACTCCTCCTGCTCAGTGGAAATGTTTGGCTTTCTCACCCATGGGAAAGCACAAGGTTTTGTTTCCTGCCTGGGGTGACAGGCCAATTGCTCTTATTTGGCAAGTGAGTTTGTATTCTAGCTCATGGAAATGGTTTGTCCAGAAGAACAGAAAATGGTGAAAAAATATTTTGTCTCCTTTTATACTTTTTTGCACTTGAGAAACTGAGTCACAGAGAAGCGAGATCATTTTGAGCAAGGCTGGGACAGAACTGACCTGGGAACTCAGGAGCCCTGGGACCCAGGCCCTGTTTTATTCTCCCAGACCTCATCGCTTCTGTGCAAGAGCTATTTACCCAGCAAAATGCCTACTCCTCTCCGGCTGACTTAGACAATGAACAGCCACCTGGAGGCTGCTGGCCATGGTAATTTACTGCCCTCATGGACAGTCTATTCTGCTTTATGGCAGTGGATAAAAGGATCCTTAAACCAGTGGATAACTCAATAGGATGGGAAAGGAGAAAGGCAGGAATAAAAGTAATTGGACAATCATAAGCCTGGAAATGAGACAGGCACATTTCCCAGAGGAGCTAGTCAAGAGTAATATATATGTAAACTTACAAAAGACTTCCTATAAGTGGAGATAACAGATGTGCTGGTGAAAATAGTCTTTGTCAGCCCAGTATAATTGGGGTGTTCAATGGCTTCATGAAAACACGTTGACTCCTAATTACTGTAACACCTGCATCCCTCTGCTACCAGAAAGCTCAAAAACCTTCAAGGAGATCAAAAAGGTCTGAAAGTTTCTTGGCTCACAGGCAGCTGCTTTTGTTGGCTCTCCTGGGAAAACGCACAGTGACAGCTTGGCATGGTCCCAATCAGTCCACTTAGCAATTATTCTACAGGGTTTTTTTCTCTTGGAAGCAAGCATTACACTAGCACAAGCTGGATCCCGTGAAGGCCAAACTTCTAAACATTCTGCTTGCATATGTTATTGCCCTTTGCAGGAAGCTTTCTGCTAAGCAGCCTCTTGTGCTTCTGGTCAACGCAGAGGATGATTCTTGCTCATTCCCCAAATATTCCATATACTTG